>NC_030957.1:1253092-1566365 GCF_001672515.1 Colletotrichum higginsianum IMI 349063 | reverse complement strand
TGAAGGAGGGAAGGGGGAAAAAATAAGAATGATGGATGGGAGGGAGTGGGTAGTGGAGGGGACCAGCAGTTCTACTTGGTGCAGTGCAGTGCAGCAGCGCAGCACCTCAGTCGCAACGTGCAGGTGGTACCAGTCGCGAGGCAGGGCAAGCAGCGAGAGTGAGAGTGAGAAATGATCCAGTAAGGATGCAAGAACAGAAATTGTCGGGGAGCGGGAGCAGCACTGGGCAGAGCAGTTTAGCGCGGTGCAGTATCAGCAGGCAAGCACCTTGGTAAGAGGAGTAGTAACAAGGGATGGATGGTAAACGAATCCCGGGACGTGTAGGGACGAAAGAGGGGAGAGGGGAAGGAAGAAAATGGGCCTGGGGAGGGGGTCTTTACTGCAATTACCCTGCCGAGTCCAGAAGCAGAAGCAGAAGAAGCCTGCGGGCCCTCTTCTTGTCTCCAGGCCCTGCCATGCACATTGCAACGAGCGAGTGGACCACACACCTCCTTCGCGCCGTCTTCTCCTCTATCCAGGTAGACGGTCCTGTTCTCACCTCATTTGCGCCGTAACACCTCACCTTTGGGCCTCACTACCACCAACAAGGCAAAGTCGCGAGGGCTATTGGAGCGTGCGGTTGTATGACCGGAGGGTCCTGGTGGCCGTTGCGAACGCTCGTGAAACGACAGCCTGAGGGGACAGGGAATGAGGAAAGACGTGAGACGGGCTTCGGACACTGTGGCCGCCGCGCAGAGAGCATGCTAGCTACACAGTGTGCATTCGTAATTTCCACCCAGGTCCTGCGCACTGTCCCAGGGTCTGGTGGGGCCTTTTGTACTATACCGCCTCGAGTAAGGTACCGGCAGCCATTGCGATGGTCTTGCCGCTAGCGAGACACTGCAGAAAAGATACATGTGGCAGGTGTCGTCAAGACATCTGACGTCTACAAGTACATAGTAGCAGACATGAGGTGCGTGCGGGCCGCCGCGAGGATGATTAGGGCGCATACCTGTACAGCGACCCTTCTTCGCCCTGAGAAAACCACCTACAGCTACCGGCACCAAACCAACACCGGCCCAGGTCCAGATCAGCCCAGAGAGCATCGAGCATTGAGCATTGACATGCCACAAGCCTCGACCTGGACATTCGAGTGGACTCGACTGACGCCGGAACTCTGAACCGGACTCCTTCCCCCTGGACCTTGGCCTGCCCATTGGTTAGCCATCCAAATCTCCATCCTTATCATCACCATCACCTTCATGATTTAATCACCACACCCCTTCAGGACCTTCTACCCACCTCAAGCCTCTCATCCGCTCGATGACCTAGCTGCCTACTCTCCACGCCCAAGCAAAGAACTGTAACGCCGCGGGGCCGTGAGGGAGGAATGTAGGCTGTCATCCAGCGAGCAAACAATGTGCCCGGGCCGCATCTTGAGCTTTTCCCCCACCACCACAACCGCGCCGCCACCACCGTCGGCGCCGGCGCCGGCGCCGGTGCAGGAACGCAGGAACGCAGGAACGAACTCTTGCATCTGGATTCAGGCACACGGATGAGGCCACAAGGGCACACAGGAGATAGGGCGCTCTCCGAGAGCACAGGCCGCGCCCCCGAGGACGGGATCTAATCTGCCATCCATTCTCCGTTGTGTCGAAACCGACTCAGCCCTCGCGAATCATGTCCCGGCATACAGTACCGCATTTCAGGTTGGACAATTGAGTTCGAGGATAGCCTTGGCGTCGACGGATCCTGCGTCGCGGTCATGTCGTGTATCTCCCCCTCCCCTTTCTTTTTCACTCTGGACCCTCCCCTTCGTCCGCCCCGTATTAGTATCTTCTCCTTGGCTGGCGACAAGCTAGCCATCACCGAACGCACACCTTTCCCAGCTGCCCCAATCACCACGACCTAGCACCCAAGTACCCAGTATATTGGCCGACGCCCGACTGGCTTCTTCTCCCGCCTCCAAGGTCGTGTGGTAAAAGGGAGGCTGGGTAGTGTGCCGACGACCCCTCGACTGACGATTCCTCCGCCTAGACAGGTCCTCAGAACACTACCCGTCCTCCAGGGTGCTGCATTTCCGCCGGAGGTGTGGCCGATGGCCGAACGGTTCAGGGCCCTTCGACACAGTCCGTCCGCTCCCGTGGTTCTGCGCCGGACATTTCGTTTCACAACCCTTCTCTTCCACGTATATCCCATGGTTGTTTGACCAACCCAGTCGCCCATCATCTAGAATTAGATCGCTCCCCCACTGTCGACGAAACCCCGCGTTCATTGTCTCACTCTATCTGCCCTGGTCACCAGGTTTTGAGAACTGAAAAATGGAGATGTTGTCTCTGTCTCTCGTTATTCGAGAAACGACCATACGCCCCCCCCCCCCCCCCCCCCACCCGTTTTGGACATTCACACCTTGCCCAACCTTGGTGGCTGTCAAGCTTCGAGACGACATGGAGGCTCGGCATCAGATAAACGGCCCCAGAGAGATGTCAATCCTCGTCCGCGACCCCGTCCTTCTTTGGAAACAACCTCCCAAATTTGCGGCTCGCCGTCTTCTTGTTCAGACACGTCTGCTACCGTAGTTGTATGACGAACGAGACTAGGAAGCGACCCAATGAGAGGCCGGGAACCAGTAACATCCTCTCTCTTTCTCTCTCTCTCTCTCTCTCTCTCTCTCTCTCTCTCTCTCTCTCTCTCTCTCTCTCTCTCTCTCTCTCTCTCTCTCTCTCTCTCTCTCTCATGCGTCTATATCGGGGGCTGTCGTGAACCATGAACAAAGACGCCGGGATTAGCGTTCTCTCTTGATGCCGACAGACAGATATTCTGTCTGTTTCGCGGCAAGGTCATTCGCCTCTCCTGACTTGCTAGCCGAACCATTCCTCTGAGGACGTAATCAGCCCCCCTTCTTCCCCGTCTCATTGCCCAACGCCATCCCACCTTTCAAGTTAACCATATGATTGAGTTAAGCGCCGGCCATGTACAACGACATGGCGCTAATCTATTCGAGGCCAGGTGGGAGGGCGAACGAAATGCTTGGAATGCTTGTCCTCAACCTCACGTCAAATCGCCCCCCACCCCTCTTTCCGGGGGTGCCATATCGGGAGTTCTGTAGCACAGCCGCAAAAAAGCCTCTCGCTGCCCTGTTTCCCCTCCATCCCGTCCCTCGTACGGCGTGCAGCACACACAACGCGCGTAACGCACAATTAATCATCATCATCACCATCATTTTTGTGACGGTGTGAGGTCGACGTGCATGTTTCTCGAGACTAAGGCCCATGGGAGGAACGTTCTGGGCGCAATTCGCAAGCCGATTGGGCCTTGCTGCTTTGTTTCCCAGAAAACCCCTCCCCCCGTTCCTGTCACCTCCGGTGTCTTCCATGTCATCCTTGTTCAAGGCTTGCAGCAGCAGCAGCAGCTTCTAAAAATATCCTATTTTTAGTATTTGACGATCGGGAAGGGGAGACGCGCTCCGCAGCCACGCGACCTACAGATCAGTTCCCGCCAATCAACGCCCATCGTCCAAAGCCCTTCATCCCACGCTCTTCACGCATCACGCATCACGCATCACCGTCCACATGTTTCTCTGCGACCCGAAAAGTCCCCGTACTGACCCTAATTGACCGGACGACTCAATCAGCCTCCTCACCCGACTTCCTCATCTAATCATTCATTCTCCCCAATTCCCCCACCATGACGGGCACTCTCAAAGAGGTCCTCAAGGCTGGCAAGCGGACAAAACCCTTGGGGCTCGGGTGGCCTCATCGTCAAACCTTGTTTCTTCTTCGTTGCTCGGGGCCTCGCTCTGGCTCTTGTTGCGCCAGGTTGCCTTGCCATTGTTCCGTCCGATCATTTCCCTTGCCTGCTGTTTCCCCCCTTGGAGTTCTTTCTGCCCTTGACCTCGCAACGCCGGATTCCCACGTCCTACCTATGTCAGACGGGCACTTCCACCAATCACCCCTCATGTCCTCGGTCAAACGTCCCCATTTTGCCCGATTCGCCAATTTTTGTCCGCCATGGTCAGTCATATGGAACTTCAAGTTTGGTTCTCTCACAGAGAAGCCCCCCTTCTCCACCATGCCCATCCTTGCCCTACTCTCCCGCCTCTCGAACCCATGCCAGATTACTCCGTACAGTCGTGCCGCATCCTTTCCTGCAAACTAGTCATACCTCCATGCGTTATCGGTCTGGTCAACCAGCCCCCAATCTTGAAAACTTCCTTGTCTCCTGCCCTCTTGACCAACCTGCCACCATTTCACACGTATTACCCCGACCGAGAGCTGCATGTTAACCTGGATAATCGGTCATGATGAGCTAGCCTTGTTCTCTTCACTGCAGAGCCACGACATATTCATTGCCGGGAATTGAGTCACTTGCGGAATGATTTCGTGTGTGGTTAGCTGCCCACATATCGCGGTTTTGGCTAAACTTAACAACACCAGACGCCGTGCCGATGCATCACTACATGCTTGCTTAACCGCTTGCCAACCCGCCTCCAACCTAGCTTTTTGCGCACCCTCGGAAAGCGATCCATCCTCTGTCGTCCAATAACATGTGTTCATCAACCCCAGTCCAGATCCCAAGGCCCACAGGTTTGGTTCCCAACTCCATATCCTTCCTCGGTTGTCAAATGCATGATCTCAATTTTGGAGTGTTCGGTCCGACCTCACGTCAGAAGTTTTCTGGCCCAAACGCTCGCGCGCAACAGACCGCACGTTCTTTCAATATCAACCTCAGCTTGATCGGTTGTGTGTGCCCTGCACGCCCCTGCATGAGTTTCTTGGCATGTCCCTATTGTTAGCAACTGGGGACGGGGACGGTTGAGTGTGGAGATCTTCCCCCGTTCTGGAAAGTTCGTCGGTAATTTAGGCGATCAGCTGCAGCAGTCGCATGTTGTTTGTTATCAGGCGCCGGAACCAGTTACCGGCTGCCCGGTTTCTCGACCGTCTCAACCATATTTTGGCGTGTGCGACCCTGCGACGTATGGTCTGCCGCAGCCTCTGACAGCTGCTAAAATCTGTCGTTTGAACTCGACATCGTCACGAGGCATTCATGGCCCGGGCGAGCCAGCACCGCCCGCTGGAGCATTGTAGGTACCGAAGCCGCCATGTTCCGCGATGCCGTTGTCGGTTTTCATCGTGCCATTAAGCATGGGGCAAAGCCTTGGCAAATGTCAGTTGGATGATTGCGGAAGGATTGAACTTGAGAAAGCAAGTGGGAAACTGAAGATAACAGAACAGCAGAAAAAGAAATAGCAGCCAAATAAGCGACGAAGGTTGGTGCTGGGACGTCAAACATTCGAACTACGAGATGCTTGTATATCCCCGCTGTTGACGATGCTGGTGTGCCAGTACGGTTTATGGGTGTACTTGTTGTACCTGTACTTTTTGGCCTTTGGTTGCTGCATTTCTTTTGGCTGTCCCTTGGACGCCGCTGGCTTCTTCGCCGCCTGCTTTTTGGCCATTGACTGCTTGGCCCCTCGGCTTAGGGGTTCGTGGCGCTTTGGCTTTTGCGTCTCTTCGCCTTCTCGTACTGGCGGGGACGGGGAACGGACAGACGCCCGTCGACGCTTGCGCAGGAACTTGCACAGCAGAACGAAGCGACGGTTTCCCCCACGTCTGAACATGCTCTTGAGGTCTGAGGTTGGACGGGGAGGTAGAATAAAAGCAAAGGGAGCAATACTTCTTGTTGGTCTTAATGTGTCCGACCTGTCCACAATTGGCACACTTTCGGGTAGTGCCAGTAGCAGCTCGCTCTGCTTCAGGGGATCCGGCGTCGGTCCCACTCTTGGATCGGTGGAGTCCTTTCTGTTGCTCTCGTCCGATACGGCGTTGCTTGTTCCTGTTGAGCCGTTCGAGCTCCTTATCAATCCTGCTAGGTGGTCAATCAGGTGTTCAGCATCTACTGAAGGATATTGCCTACTCAACCAGGCGACGTCGGTCGTCGTCAGCGACTCCGGTGGGTCGTCCTTCGTAGATACTAAACACATGACTATGTGAGCGGGGAGCGCATGGATGTTGAAGGATAGACCGGAGAGGGGATGGGGAGGGGGTAGCCGTGGCGGGAGTTCGTACTTGAAATCCTCCAACTCCAACTCCTTCTTTCTCTTGATGTATCGGTCTATAATGACAGGGTCTTCAAGGATGATGACCTTTTGCTCAACAGCGCCCTGCTCATTGAGGACTTCTCGGGTAATCTTGAGCTTCTTTCGCTGGTTCCGACTGGTGGATGTTGTCAGGCCAGTGATTTGACTCATTCCTTCATCGGCATGCGCGGGGGTCTGTGCTCTCTGAGGGTTGAATCGGTCGTCTTCATCCGGCGGTGGAGGGACGACGAGGTCATCATCCTTTTCTGTGCCGTCCTCCAGGCTGGCTTTCTGCTTGTCCCAAATTTCGCGAATACCCTTTCTGTACATTTGCTCTTGTTCCTTGACGTTGTAAGCGTGCCCGTTCTTCATCCGCTGTGTGTCCGGATGGGCTGCCATGGCATCGGCCGCAGTTGTATGGGAACCACCCTTCTGAACAGTCTCGATGTAACCGCCCTTCATGGAGGTTCTGATGAAACTGAAACCAAGGCCGTGACCTGTGGGGTCGCCCTGTCCGTGAAGCTTCAACATGGCCTTGCCGGCGCACGCATCAATGAAGGCTTTGCTGGTCTTCCATGGCGCCATCTTGTCGGCCAGCTTCTCCTCGTTCTTCTCGGCAGCTTTTTTGCTGCCCTTGGCGGTGCCTGCACCGGTGCGTTCCTCGTCATCTTCTTCGGCGGCCTCCTCGTTCTCTTCTTCGAGGTTGACATTGTTAGGGTCAAACCCTGCGTCTTCCAGCATTTGCATGCCAAGCTGCATGCCGTCGATCAAGCATACGTCTTCGGGCTTGATCATGGCACGGATGGAGTTTTCATCCATCAGTTGCTCGTTCGGTCTCAGACCCCAAAGGCCTTTCTCAACCTTTGCGTAGACGAGGAACTCTTTCAGCTTTTGCCTATTTTGGGCATCTGTACTATCGGCAATGTGCTTCGTTACCTCCGATAGGTTGACGAGGCTGTGCTCGTTTCTCCTCATCATGCGATACGAGATCATCTTGATTCTGTTCTTGGAGGCATTGGTGACCTTCCTGGAGTGAGGGCCTGGCACCTCGACGGAAGGGAATGTTTGGCCGACCACGTAAAGATGATCGATCTTGTGCAGGTACCAACTTGATCCATCCACGCCTGTGGAGCTCCGAACGCAGAGGAAGTCGGTGGACCGCGGCTTGTGCTTGAATATGGGTGCCCGATACATCTGGTTGTGCAACGTAGGCATCGTCTGTCCGACTTCAACCTCGCCAAATATGGCGAACGGTGACCTGTCCTCGGGCAACAGAACGTGTGACTCGCCAATTTCCATTTTCGGGGGCGTCTCCTCGTCGTCCATCTTCTTTTTGCGATAGTAGTTGATGACACGGTTTCCCATGCCAAAGTTGGAGAGAACCGGGGGCGTCCTCTCGCAGTATTCGAAGAGCACTGCAGTTGAGTTGTCTGTGATGCCCAAATCCTTGGTAGTTTTAAAAACTTCGTGTGCCTTGCCCTTCATCGTTTTGCGCTTGTGGAAGCCCAGCTTACTGAATCGGATCAACTGACGCTCGTGCTTGCCGAACTTGAAGTGAGGTCGATGGAAACCGTCTCTGCGAATGTCCAGCTTGACCTTGTAGAAGGGCCATGCGAGTTTGAGAGCCGGCATGCTGTGCTCAACAGCCAGGTTGCCCAGAGTCGCTCTGACCTTGTGCTGGTGATTCTCCTTCAGTGCCTCGTACGCGTCATCGTTAGACATGTTGAAGCGAGAGGATAAGTCGGGTCTCATGTGTCCATTGGCCATGCGCGTCATCTTATGCTCAATGCGCTGGCGCTTGGGACCGCGCTGTGATTCGGCTTCTTCCAAAATTAGGTAAGGGTCGTTCAGGTCGAGAACAACTCGTTTGGATGCACGTTTGGTTACATCTTCGAAGGAGTCGAATGAGGGTGCGGTGAATCGAGGAATCTCGGGCAACCCCTTTGGCGGCGGAGGTCGCGTCTTCTTCCGTGGTGGCGGCTTTGATTCTTCGTCCTCAAGAAATTCAGCCTCCCAGTCAAAGTCAAAAGCATCGTCGTGGGCGCGCTTGAGAGACGCAGCCGCTGCAGCCTCGGCCGCTGCTTCTTGAGCCTTCTGATTGTTGAAGTCTTGCTCGGCCTGCTCGATGCGAATGGACCAGTCATCACACACCATCTCAATGTCGTGGAGCGTGAACCCGGCCACTGCCTCCGAGTCCGAGTCCTGCTCCAGGTTGAATTCTTCCGCTTCGGCCTCATCAGAAGATTCCTGCAAGGCGCACGTCACAAGGCCTTTGGCGTCGTCGTCAATGCGCCTCTGTTTGCGGGTCACAGTAGCAGGCCCGGGAATGCGGAAGAGCTTCTCCTGGTCGGCCGCCAGATCCAATGTGAGTTTGGAAAACATGAGCGTCTTTAGTCTCTTGGTAGGCTTCTTCTCGATCCACCGAGCCTTCTTGGGAGGCAAAAGCTCATTCCATTTCAGTATGACACCCTTCTGCCAGGTGGGCCAGGCTTGCTTGACCAGGTCTTCGGCAGTCTCTGCGGGAGCTGGAATCTCTGGGTCCTGGTTGGCAGCCTCGTAGCCAGGCTCGGGGTCGAAGTTGATGTCTCGGTATTGCGATGCATCGGCATCATCGGAATCGTGAACATGTGGAGCTGGTGATGGCGGACCGGGCGCCTCGGTCGGGGAAGAAGGGCCATCTCCAAATAGGTCGTCGGTGTCGTTACTCGTACCTCCGTCATCGGTGAGACCTGGAACAGACAAGGAAGTAGCGACGTTGCCTTCCTCTTCATCCGGGAGATCATCGTCGCTGATGTCTTCAAAATCTTGGGCATCGTCCGCCTTTCCAGACTGATCAAAGGGTGTGTCGTCGATAGTGATTCCAAGCTCGCCGCCATTCTGAAGCTGGCTGAGGGTTCGTTCGATTTGCTCGTCGTCCTGAGCGTCCTGGGACTTTTGAAGGTCCTCGCGAGGTGGCGGAGACTTGATAGTGTCGGCGCCCATGTCGTCGATGTCTGCACGAATATCGCCCCTCTGGCTCCTCCGATATTGTGCACCGACTTTTTCCAGATCTATACCATGCCTCTCGCTGTTGTCGGTGATGCGTCGGGGACTCGGTTCGTTTGGGACAAGCTCGTGAAGTCGATGGGGCGACGCGTCGGTCGGCTCTGGGGAAGCAGGAGGGAAAGTTCACGTAGAGCCGCAGAAATTTGGGTGACTCAGGTGCGATTTCTGCAAGGATGCCTGAGGCCCAAAGAGTTAGCCAATCAGTCCGCGTCGAAGAAGGCAGCCATGATCATGGTCTGTGCCTGCCCGTTTTACCCCAGTCAAGAGCTGGGGCTGTTTCTCCCATACTTAAAATCAACACCTGGCTGAGGTAGGTTCTGCCTACCTTGCGCCGGACGGCAGAGGTAATTGATGATGCTTGGCTGATGGATGCTGAGGGGATTTTTGGTGTTGCGTGACGATATCGCTATGTTCGAAGTGAAGTTCGGTATTGATTGATAATGAGCTGAACGTAAAATAGGAAGATGGACGAGTAAGGAGGACAGCTGTTGGCTAGCAACCTTGAGGGGAAATTCTTGGCTACTTGTCATCGGCAAGTGGTTTGTGTGCGGGTTGAAGGTGGCTTTCTTTTGTAGTTAAGAGGTGCAAAGTGTATGGCGGTGGTGGAGGAGGAAAGAGGAAAGAGGGAGCGAGTGGGCCTCATTCACTTGCGTAAGGAAGCTGCCAACCCTTGTCTCTAGGATTGGAAGGAACAACAAGAATAAAGTCGTATTTCTCTGCCGGTGAGCACTAATTTAGGTGAGATAAGAACATCAGAAGAAAAAAGTCAAGTTTCTTCTCGAAAGACACCTGCCCGACCGAGGGGGGGTGTCTCCGTCGACGGTTCAACATGGTGTCAAGTGTTCACTGAACCACGGCTAACGAAGGAAGAGATTCACCAGCGCCCGAGGTTCCATAGTTGCCGCTTAAAATGAAGTTGACCGCTATCCATCTAACCGTTCCGATCTTGCCTGACTTGTGTTGTCGCTTAGAACACAAAGTGAATCCCGAGCAGAGCCTCAAGTGGCGGCTTCAGTATTGACCATCGCCCAGAGTACCTAGATGTACATTCGTCTTTGAAATAGGCTGTACTTAGCCTTTTCTCTCCACTCTTCTCATGCCCACATCAGCAGTCACTCCATGTCTTCATCAACTGTAAATTAGCGCCCAATCCTGGCTGTGGCGAAGTGTCAACACGTCCTTCACCTATCCGAATGAGGGGCGACTGGCCGTGGTCCAGCTTGCTTGACATTTCTGTGTATTCCGCAAAACTTAACTGGTCCCGATCCAAGGACGGTTGCTTACACATGCAGATGGCATCCTTCCACAGCGGTTTTGATGTGTAATCTTTTGACGCCCTCCCTCTCTGATTATCAGAAAAAGCCTTTTTTGCAAACTCCGTACGCCCTTTCTTTAGTAACGCGTGAACGCGAACGATGACCCTCCCGCCATACTCCTGCTTCCCATGCCCGACTGAATATTCTCTCAACCACAACTACGTTTACTTGCAGCGCTTCTCGACAATGCTGACGCCGTTCTCCTCGTACTCCTTGCGCGAGATCCACATCTGGTGGAAAGTGCCCAAGCTGGCCAGAATGCTGCCACCGATCCAGGCACCGAAGCGACGCTCGCTGGAGAGGCCAGCCGCGTGGATCTTGATCTTGAGGCCGGGGTACATGGCAGTGAGTTCGTTGTTCAGGCGGTCGTTGAAGCCGTTGAGCAAGCTGGTGCTGCCGGTGACGACGATGTTCCCGAGAAGATTAGGCCGCAGGTCGACGTCGACAGCGTTCAGGGCGGCGCGGATCAGCTCGGGGATCGTCTGGGACTTGTTGAGACGAAACTCCTCGTTGTTGGTGGGGAACGCCGCTGTCTCGTCCCACATGCCTTCCGAGACCTTGTATCGCTGCTCGCGCCACATCTGGTTGGCGCCGTTGGGAAACTCGAAGACGCGGCCGGGCTGCGTCTTGGCAAACTCCTCGTTTTGAGGCACGGCATACTTGCCGGGTCCGCGCCAGGTCTCAACCACGGACTCCTTAAACTCCGTGATGAGACGCTCGTCCTCATAGGTACGGAACGAGTCGGTGATGGAGAAACCAAACTGGCGCTGCTTGAACTGGGGAGGGGCGCCAGCATCGACGGGGGTCTTGTTCTCGACCATAAATGTGGGGATAGGTTCGATCTTGGGCTCCGAGGTCTCCCACAGGCTGCGGATCTGAGAAGACAGCCACAAGCCACCAACAGGGGACTTCTGAATTGATCGCTTGAGGACCATGCCGTCGTGAATCGCTGTGACGGACGTGTTGGAGCCGCCGACGTCGATGACAAGGGCGCTGGCCTTGCCGGCGGCAAAAGCAGCCAGTACAGGCGTCCGACTCAGCCAGAAGGCAGGGCAGCCCCAGTTCTCCATAATGATTTCAATGGCCTTCTCTCTGGACTTGGCGTTGTTCCAAGGAGCCTCTGTCATAAGAAGGGGATTCTCTTGCAAGGCCTTCTCCTGTGTCTCGACGTCCTCCATAGCTACGTCGACATCGCCGTTGGCCGCGCCCTCGACTTCCTCCTTGGGATCATCGTTGAGGCCGTTCTTGGACGGGGGAGTAGGGCGTGCGGGTTGGAGGCGCGTGATGAGCATATGCTCCCAGAGCTTGTTGGCGACGTCCCAGTCCTCAACGACGCTGTCACGCGACATATAGTTGTGAACCTCAAGGTCGGCGCGGGGGATGAGGCACTCGTCGCCGAATACAGTGGTCGGGGTATCGGAGGAGCCGACGCGGCCGTAAAAGGACGGGAAAACGGACTTGGGAACATCTTCGCCCGCGAAGCCGGCACGCGTGGTGCAGTAGCCTGGATCGAGAACCAGGGCGGAGACCTCATCTGTTCGCGATTGTCAGATTATGCGACGCGCACCGTGCCGTGAGAATGGCTCTCTTACCTCCTCCATAAATGTCGGTCGGCTGGACCGACGAGGACAGCGGTTGTTGCGACATTTCTTTGGGTTTGTAGATGTGATGCGACGGTCCACCGAGATGATTGAGATGAATCGAGGGCGTTGTGGTAGGTTGTTGCGATGTTGCACCCGATTGAAGGTCGCGTTGACAGAATTTGGCGCGGTGGTTGGCGGAAGGTGCAAGGCTGAGGTTCCAGCCACACCCCACTGTGTCATAGCGCGACACACTGTACGAGCTCTCGGTGTGGGCTGCTTACCGAGACGGAGCTTCCTTCAGAGCGCAATTCGTAAAATCGTACGCGAGCAGACCCATTGGCCAAAGGTAAGATTGGAAGATACGGACTGATGGGGCGCTTCTTCCCATTGCAAATAAATCTGGTCAGTTGTATTGTTAGGTCAGAGCGCTCAGTTGAAGCTGGAATTTCTTTGCTCAGATCGGGTCATAGTGTCGCATCGTTTTCAGGGAAGCAGAATGGAATAGGCAGATGAAGGTGCAACAAGGGGTATCTCAGATATTCCAAATAAGAAATCACAGCCTGGGTAAGTCCTTCGCCAGTCTGGAGCATCATGTCACAATATACTCGTCTTCTGACTCGAAAGCCCGCCCTTCTCCGTACAGCACTTCGCAGGCGCCGGCCAACGGGATATCCATCACAGCGTCTGTCCCTTCGTTCCAGATATTCTTCCAATTGTACCCTCCCATTGGCAACCGGTTGTCCCTCTTGTCTCTCGACCTCCTCTTCGGCCCGTCCCTCAATCGCCCTTTGCTATCAATCACCCCGACCTTGGAGGCGTCGTCGACGACAGTCTCGATGGAATTTAGCGGCAGCGTCAAGATTTCGGTATTGTACGCCGCGAGCGCAATGTAGATGTACACACCCAGCATCGTAAGGAAGGCCGGGATCGCAAGGGACCACCACCGGTTCGGGTAGTAGTAGATGCCCAGCGCGTGCAGGAACGGCGACGGGAGGTAGGACCACAATAGGTAGACGAGAAAAGTCAGGGTTGAGAAGAGGTACAGCACGAAGCCGTAGTACTCGTAGGTCGGGACCTGCGGCGATGCACGGGGAACGGGCTCGAAATCATCATCTGAAGCGTCAGGGGTCGTTGGTCTCGAAGGGCGAAGCAGCGAGGTCAGTGACGGCGAGGGCGGTAGAGGGGTCGGTGGGCGACCGTAGAAAGGGGGGGCGAAGTAGTTGTGATGTAGAGGTCGCGGGGGCAGCTCTTCGCCGTCGCTAGACTCGGCCGAAATGGACTGATTGTCGGAAAGCACTTGGTCTTCGTCGTCTGAGGAGAGTGACATTTTGGGCGGGAGGCCCAAGCAGTCGGGGCTCTGCTGTCGATGTTGCGGCAGTGTGGTGGTGTTGTAAAAGGCAATATTGCTGCATTGGTTCTGCTCCAGTTGCAACCTACCAGACCTACCTTGAAACAATCCCCTCGGTTCCACTCATGTCCGGGATGTGGACGGGGTAGTGGGGCCGCGTCGAGTTGTAGCTTGGCGGCAATTACACACAACTCATTTAAGACCTCCTTGCTCTTCCCTCCCGCCACTCTTGTCGTAGAAGACAGTCCGGTGTATGTCTTATTCGAAATCACATTTATGGCTCTAGTAGCATCATGGTCAGAGAGTACCAGCAGAAGAGTTGTGGAAGTTGACTACAACGTAAGTGCGATGCACGGCAAAAATCAACATGGATGTCTTTGTTATGGTATCAAACAACAGTTTTCTTAAGGAAGCACTTGATAACTTCACACATCAGTAAACTTGGATCGCAAGGTTTTGTTTGCGAGACCACCTTAACAAGCCAAACGTCTATCTTATTTCTACTCACAGCCACTCATGTTATGTTAAATTTGGTTCAGAAGCTGACAATCTACAAAAACGTCGATTATCGCTAAGTTCGAAAACCAGGCGTCAGTGAATCCTTACGACTCAGGACAGTGCAAACTACAGAACCACGCGCAGAGGCAACACAAACAGTGATAGGAGAACAAGAACGCTTGATTGGTTTCTCCTAAGTTTATGATCTGGTAATTCTAGGGCACCAGCCGTTCTTTTCTCTCTCTTCCTTCCTCAAATCTACCTATCACTACCTCAAGGACTATCCCGTCATGTTTCCTGTTTATTCTCGAGATCCCACGCCAGAAACGATTCTTTTTGGACCAATCTGTCATCATCTAGACGCGCCGGAGTCCGAGAACTTGTCTGAGCCAATCTAGATACGCTCACGTTAGCCAACACCTGCCTCAAGAAGCAAACAAACCTCCATCTGGCACAGTACTCACCCCGCCTGTTTGGCGTCTCATCGATCCAAACCCGATGCTGCAGATACTCACGAGCCCTCAGCGCCTGTACCCACGTCAGCCCGAACCGAACGCTACTGTGTCTGCTGCATGTCACCATCCCGCACGTCCGACACCGGAAGTAAATGGCTTCGTCCCGCGACCTGCAGAAGCCACACTGCGGGGGCTCCGCCCGGTTGTTCATGTCCTCGGCCACCCACGACATGGGGAGGTGGTGGTTGCAAAGGGGGTCGTCGGGTTGAATCTCGAAGGTAGGCCACGCGCGCGCGCCCTCTTGAGGTCTGCGGCGGTAGGCTCTGCGACTGCGTCTCCAACGCCTCATCTCGGGCTAGAAGGCGTTTCTAATTAGAAGAGGCTCTCGTGGGGATGGAGCGGGGATTCTTTCTGCCTTACTTGTGTGTTGCTCCCGTCAGCGTGGTACATGAAGATGCTGTACCGTCCCCGACCCTGCCGAATGCGATCTGCCCGATCCATGTCCTCCATGTTAGGCCGGTCCATCATCTGAAATCCCCCCATGGGCAATGGCTGAATCGGTTCTACAATCTCAATATTAGCAGGGCTCCCCCATTTCTCGTGGATGATGGCGTAACAAGTTGACCTGGTCGGTTGCGAGTGGTTCGATTGGCAACAACCGCCATCCGGGCTGGACCGGAGCTGAAGCACTTCTTATAAGTCTCGCACTAGTACAAACACTCCCTCTCCTTGCCCCCGCTGTGTCTTGTTTTCTGACTGACTGAAGTAAGACTCACTCACCTAGAGGTAAAGGTTGCCACAAACCATCCGCTGCTTGTGGGTGGAACAACTCAGCCTGCGGCTGCAATTGCGGTTGCGGTGGAGGTATAGGCATAGGCACAGGCTGCACCTGGGGTATGGGCTGTCCCAAATGCTCCAACCGGGCAACCGCGGGAAACTCGTCCGGGTCTTGCCCCTGACGGTATATCTCGCCCCGTTCGCGTACCGGGACGCGGTCGTCTCCTTCCTGTGGATAGAGTCCGCACCCCCGAGCACATCGTCCACGCCAGTCGCCGCCGCACTGGTAACAGAACTGATGCCCGCACGGACACCTTTGGAAGGAAAGCTCATTGTCAGCCGCTTGAGAGTCACAGTCTGCACAAGGGTTGCGATACTCACGTTATGTGATAACACCCCTCCGCAAGTTCGATGATCTGCCGGCACCGTGGGCAAGGAGACAGATTTTGCTCGTCCATGATGTCCATCAACATCTCGTCCTCGTCCTCTTGCCGGCACGGCCGTCCGGGATGCGTGTGCTGCCTGCACCGTCGACATGTACCCTCTCCACATGCAGGGCACTCCATATCGTCGCCCCTGACATGCGTCCCCCGAGGCGGTATAAACGCCGCACACGCCGGTGTGGCGCAGTACATCCTCTCTCTTCCCACCGTCTCGTTCTCCTCCCTAATCTGCCGATATAGGCTTAGCAGGCCGGGTCGTTCTCGATCCGCGCTTTCGATTTGGTCTTGGTGCAACGGCTCGCAGCACCGAGGAGGCCATCCCCCTGCCCTCAAACCCACGCGAATACAGGCCCGTAGACAGGGTGGACACATCCAGCAGCCGCACGGCAGCCGGCTCTTGGGCTGCCGTCCTCCACTGCAGACGATGCAATTCTGTTCGTTGTTCTCGTTGGCTTCATCTGACTCCGAGGTCGCTGCGCTGTTGGGTCTGCTGTCTGCCAGGAGGCGGTTACGTTCCTCCCAGGTGATGCACTGTCTCGGGATTGGGTCACCGGGGATTTCGTCCAGATTGGGGGGCGGGCGGCGTCCGCCCGGAATGCCGCTCTGCTGAATGGCGATGGCTAGTTGCACATCGGGGCCGGCCATCTGTAGCGCCAATGTTGCCGCATTCTCGACTTCCTCGTCGGTGGCAAACTGCAGGGCATCTAGGTTCAAGAACCCATGGCCGATTACAATATTTGCAATGTTCTCATCGAGCCGTTGAAAGTGTTCCATCTTGTGTATGGCCTATTAAACCCTCGAGTTTGAGGTCTCGACGTTTTTGACGTAGCTAGAACTTAAATGGACTTCTTGGTTTTGGAGAGGTTTACCAATTCGGCGATCAGAAGGGCAATGTATAACTCACGCCTCTCAGTGAGCTACATATGCCATGCAAAGGTGAGCAGTGTAAGTGATAAACTGAGTGATGCACCATGCTGGAGACAGGCGCACAAAACAAGGCAACTAAAAAAACATTCTTTTTGGCATCCCAAAGGTACCAAGTCAGTGAATTCGGTACTCATGAAAAGGGACTCCGTCACTCATTCATGGTTGCGTGGAGACACAGGTCGAGTTCGGATGAAACTTGTGAGGGTAAAGAAACACCCTCAAACTTTCGAAGGGGGCAAGACGTCTGCACAATCTCAAGTCAGGAATCAACTGTTGTGCATGGAGCAAAGGTTCCGGCATTGCACAGCACTTGATATTCGATACTTTCATGGCTCGGGACTACACTCATACATGTGCATGTGTGCTGGCATCAACAACTCATATACAACACCAGCAGCAGGCAGAGCTTGCTCCGTAACGAAGACTGACGTTGAAGAGTCACGGCCATCACAGAAGAAGCGAAGCGGACTCATGGAGAGTTGGACTGACTTGAGTCAAATTCATAGATGACACTGGAGCTACTGCGCCCCTCCATCATCTCAGCGCCGGCCAAAGCCGTCCTTCTCCCACCGCCGCGTTGGATTAGGTTGCTAAACACCAAGCGGCGTGTTTGGTATATCTCGGCTCCCTTGCGCCATAATAGGTGACATCGTCAAGGCATGATGGGATATTCTCGTCAGCGTTGACCGTGATTTCTTTCCTCCCTGTCCAAGCGACCGCTGCAATGTAGTGACATTTCCCGTTCCAGCCATAAAAATAAAATAAAAACCAACCGCCCATCGGTGGCTGTGGCCAGTGAAACCCCTATAAACTCCGTGCATCATAAACTCCGACGCTGCCATCCGGGATATGATTTGATAAACAAGAAGGAAAAAAGAGCGGTAATAGTAGCAGTAAAATAAAGTGGATGGTGGGTATAAATGATCAATAGCTGAAGTCCACGTTGCCCATTTGGGACAACATCTTCGCCTCTGCGGAGGTAGAGTTTCCGGTGGCGCCCGTGTTTGTCGAAGTTGCTGAATTCGAGTTTGTATGTGATGTTTGAGTGGTCTGGGTGGTCGAATTCGTCTGCGTCTGCTGCAGTTCGTGTTCCAGAGGGGGCTGGGCGCTTGGTGACCATCCTTCATCCAGAATTTGTTGAAAGCTCCAACTGGGTTCAAACCTAGTGCTGTTCCAGGCATAGTCGACACGCTCGTACATTTCATCAATCTGCTCCAAGCTAATCTTGCTGGTCTCGAAGACCATGCACCACACAAATAGGACAGCCAATATGCAGAAGGCGCCCCAAAGAAAGAAGATCTTAGGGCCAATATCGGCCGATCCGGTTCCCTGTCCAACCATGAAAGGCGTGCCGTATGCGATGCCGAAGTTGAGCAGCCAGTTTGAGGCGGTCGATATGGAGTTGGCCTTGGCACGGACCTTCAGGGGGTAGATCTCGGAGGTAATGACCCAGCAAACGGGTCCCCATGATGCAGCGAAGAAAAAGATGTTGACGGCGCAGAAAACGATGAGGATCGTCTGGGCAGCCTGTTGCAGGTTTTCTCCGGCTGCCGTGGTAAAGGAGGCAATGAGCAGCTGACAGACCGCCATACCCATGGCGCCGACCATGAGAAGTTTGCGTCGACCCCAAGACTCGATGACAAGGAGACCCGGGATAGTCGACACGACATTGATGATGTTGATGATGAGAGCCTTCAGGTATGGATTCTCTACCTTGGCTCCGTCGAAGAAGGACGTGCTGTAGTACATGATGAAGTTGATACCCGTGAGTTGCTGCAGCATCTGCAGGCAGCATCCGGTGAGGGTTCGTCGGCCCAGGTGAGGCGACCCATAAAAGATTTCCTTGTACGAGTCCGGGCCAAGTGTAAGTTCATACTCGTGGTTTGCGATGATTTCCTGAAGCTCCTCAAGCAGAGCGGGGTGCGTGATGTCGAGACGCCGGAGGCGACTGAGCGAAAGACCTGCCGCCTCTGGTTTGCCCTGTTTGACGAGAAAGCGTGGTGTTTCGGGAAGGACGAGAAGGCCGATGGCGAGAACAACGGCCCACACTAGTTGAAGGCCGAGGGGCACCCGGTACGCAGCGGCCGTTTGCAGCTTTTCGGTCAAGATGTTGACAAAGGACGCAGACAAAAGGCCTATAGTGATGGAAAGCTGGTAGGCGCATACGAGGGTACCTCGAATCCATTTCGGAGCCATTTCCGACTGATAGACGGGCACGAGCACCGAGATGGATCCGACTCCGACACCAGCAAAAAACCTGCATGTTTCATCAACGACGTGTTCCGCGGGTAGCCGAAGATGGCATTGTTTTCATGTAGCATACCTTCCGACCAGAAGCATTGGAATATCATGCGCACAGACTTGGAAAATGCCGCCAAAGCTGAAGACGCCGACGGACAGGATGAGCGAGATACGACGACCCCAGCTATCGCCGATAGGTGCAGCCAAGAGGGCGCCGAGGATGGTGCCAGCACTCAGGATCGCGACAATGATGGAGGATTCGGCGGGTGAAATGGCGGGCAAGCCGTTTTCGGTGTAGCCAGTCGTGAAGTCTCGTCGGAATGCCGTCATGGAGAGAATGCCGTTGATGGTTCTACAATGCATCGCGAATCAGCCTCGTAATCACCTAAGAAACCTCCAAAGGCACGAGGGCCGGTCGCGCGCCTCGCATTCGTGGTGTTCCTCCAACACACATGCGCACATGCAAAGAGTCGTCGATCGGGGCCCGGCGGGCTGCTTACCCAGTGTCGTAGCCAAAGAGCAATCCGCCCGAGGCGACAAACAGGCCGACCATGATGGCCGGGGCCGACGAGCCGGCGACATTGTCGGGCTTCTGCCAGCCCATGGCTATCGCCATGGTGAATGGGAGGTCGGGCGACGTCAGTCCAGAACGGGATCGTGGTGCTACGAGAGGGCGCTTCTCTCTGGTGTCGTCGAGAAGGGTGGTCGAAATGGGCCGGCGACCATTTGACTGACGAGCGGCGGGCGAGTTCAGAGTGGTGAATCGACAAAGTGTGGATAACGATGGATGGATAGGATGGGATGGGACAGACAGGCAGGCAGATGGGTGTGGAGAAGGAAGCAGGGAGACGGACTGGCGAGGTATAGAAGAAAGTCGGGCGGTCGGGTCCCGGTTACTCAGGCAGGTCAGTCGGAAGAAGGGCCAGAGCCACAGCGAGCCCAGAGCACCAGAAAAGCGAAGCGTGAGAAGCCTGCCAGCGGGGAGGAGCCAAGCCAGAAAGAGAGACACAGAGACGAAGTGAGCCAGCACGAGTCTGGGGTGTGTGGGACTTGGAGGGGGAGATGTGCCAGTCAGGATGGAAGGGGAGAGGAAATTGTGGGGATGGAAGGCGAGAAAAAGCAGCAGAAGCCTAGCTGAAGGAAAGCCGGCACACAACACCCAGCAAACACTGTGAGAGCAAATGCAGAAGCGGCCAGCAGCAGGCGCGCGGCCGCTCTAACGTCTGGGTAGGTACCTAAGATACCTCCCCAAGTATACCATTGTCCGACTCCTTCTCACATCTGGCTCCTCCTCTCTAGCTTTCGCACTGCCTGGATGGGGGTTTCTCTGTACTCCTCCCCCCTCAGGTCCTGGGACCCCCGGGATGGTGGCTGCAGTCATGATTGGCTCATTTCGTTCTTGGGATGTGTTCTCGTCTGGGCTCCACCCACCTCCTTTCTCCGGGCTATACTTGATCGAGACATGGTGCTTTCTCCCTTGTTATCCTTAGCGCAGAAAGGCGGGAGGGAGTGTGGAAATGTGGGCGCTGCGCGAGGGATTTTGTACTGCTGTCACTGCCGGCCGCGCCAATCTATTCTGTCGAGTCTCCAGCAGGCAGACCTGACAAAGGGACAGCTGGCGCGAATGGTAGAGTAGTTGAGGTAGCCCAAAAGTACTGCCCTAATTATCCTGCAAGCATCTTGTATCTTGAGGCGTCAGTCCGAGTATCAGACTGAATGAAGTTATTGGCGGACCTCCAACCAGAACCCGCGGCCCCAACTTGACTTTGGCAGGAATATTTGGTGGAAGGGCTTGGATGTCTGATCACCAACAGCCTACAGGGGTCACAGGGCTCATTGCCGGTCAATGGTCAGGGACGACAGAAGAGCACACAGACACTCGAGCACCTCCTTCCCCCAGGGTTGCATCTACACCACAGTTTAGAGATGTAGCAGCATAGGGGTCGTCTGGCCTGATCTGACTGGCTTAGCATGTGTCCCGAGCGAGAGGAACGCACCCTAAAGTCTATGTGCGCTAAGCTGATGTCAAGCAACTTGCAAGGTACGGACGGACAAACAGGACAGTGCAGCACTGTATTCGCAGCAGCCTTGAGGTTCCAGTTCTTGGCCTCGGTTCGGGTCCTTGAATAGTGTCTAATAGAAGAAAGACAAAGGAAGGGAGACTCTGCACGATCTGGGGACAGGACCAGCAGCCTACCTCGTCAGGCAATTACGCTGCAGGAAACGACAGGGCTGACGGACCAACTGGCGGGCGATTTCCAGCACTCAAAGTATCCGCGCCTACCTATTTGATTCTGTACCCCGTGTCTGACAAACGCTTTCTCGCACGGATACCGACCCGGTCTCTTCTTGAAATGCATCCGGCCTACCTTGCCTTGGGCCCAGCATCTGCCTGCTACTTCTTGCAACTTGGCAAAGGGCCATGAGACGCCGGAGCAGTTGGAGGCTACATTTCGTCGTAGCCAAGGCCAACATGTTCTGTTCAAGGTCGACGCCCAACTCTCAGTTGTTCTCTACCGTGAGAGTAATGTGTATGTAACGTTGAGACTTACTTGGATGCTTTGCCGGGACCTTCCTAGCGACTATGGTCGCGTTAGAACATAGGTACTTCACGAATGCCAACGGCTACATTACAAACGACAGGACTCAGAGCGCCCGGGACCCAACGCACCCTCGCTTGGCTTTTCTTTTCATGACGGTACGACGAAATGGACAACGACCTGCTAGTCCGCTGGCTGAATACAACACGACAGGGTCTTACACAACTAGCCGTGCCCAGAAACCACACTCCTCCACATCTATGCCATCCGCCTCAGCGAAGAGGAGATGAAAGGGAGCATGGCTCCGACAATACCAGACACCATAGTCACGGCAAGCGGTCGCAACTTCCCCAACGTGGATGCCATGCCTTCCTACCTATTTGCAGTAGATACTTGCAGCAACCTCGAGCTTTGCCATTGTTGGGCCTCGCTTGTCTGCATCCTCGAATGTTTGTTTGGAATGGCTGCACCGCACCGTTGAAGTTGGCACACAGTATTAGCTCAAGCTGGAGAAACCTAGCGGGTGTGTGTGTGTGTGTGTATGTGTCAAGGTCAACGAGGTCAGGAGGCAACGCACGCACACTGTGTTCATTTGCCAGTTCCCGATCAGATCACCAGCTTAGCGCGACTGGTTTTCCACCATCTGCACAGTGTGAAGTCAATACAGCTATCTGATCAAAAGCAGGGCTCTTTGCAGGCCAAAGGCAGATCTGCGGGGAGACTCCGCCTCTGGTCTGCCAGAACATGTTTTCTCGGCCATCCGTACTCTACCCTACCTACCTACTTAACTACCTGCCTGTCCAAGTACTTAGCTTCTGGCAGATACTGTAGACTCACGACTTTCCGCCCGAGGCACCTTAACCTCAAGGTACTGTGCCAGTGCACCTAAGTAAGACCACAAACCTTACACTAACTACCATTGCTCCTCTTCCAAACATGCTGTTCCTTCTGCTCTGGCGAATTTGCTGCCTTGGCTATTGACAGTGCGTCTTCCTGCCGGCTCCAGTCTTTAGACTCTGTTCATTTAGAGGCCCGTCTTCTCCAAGCAGCTCAACTCAGCCATCTCCAACTTCAACGTCCTCACGACCTCGCCCCATGGCTATACCGGTGCGCGGCACAAACTCTTCTCACTTCTTCTCGCCAAAGTGTCAGTCTGCGTCCAATCAACTCGGCGCCACACCAGTACGGAACGCTCTCAACTCTTGGCTGGACGTACACGTTGGTCGGCTGTCCCCTCCGCCGGCATTGGAGGTTTCAAACATGCCTGACTCCCCAAATAGAGGTCTAGTCGAAGGCTGGTGGCGAGCGGCAAGCTACTGCCGAACTGCATCCTCGCCAAATGGTTAGGCCGGACCTTCGTGAGCTTACATTACACACGCACATCGTGTCCGCGGGCGCTCAGTTCCAATGGGCAAACTTCGGCTTTGAATGCCTGGCTGGCTAACAAGCAACCACTTTCGACTTCTCGGTGGAATTGAGTTGACTGTTGAGCCTCGAGACAGAAAGACGCCGACTCACCATCGCTAGCAAGCCAGAAGCACCGTTCAGTCATCTTGTTTTTTGTCATGCGCAATTCCGCTCCAGCCCAGCCGACACGAAGTTGTATCCAGGGCTCACAGTCTTTCGGCCCAAGGGGCCAAGACAAGCGTCAAGTGTCACCCAATGAGCGATGGACTGAGCACTCTGATTTGGCTTCTCGAAGCGTCGCCCTGCCATAGAATGGTGTTCTGGAACTTTTCGTGAGCACTGCCTGCGACTTCAGGTACTATCTCGGTTGACTATACACACCCTGCCTGATACCCGTCCCATTCACCGTTCCGAAACGGCGACGCTATCCGGTTCCTTCCATATGCAGCAGCAATATAAACCTGTCGAGATATGTGCGTTGGCGATGAGACAGTGACTCAGGTGTTGGCCATCATTCAACATGCTGCAGTTGCCGTCGTCGACCACAGGTCTTCTGTACTGCACCATCCTCCCCACTCGATGAAGGGGATTTCTTAAGATGGCAAGCTCACACGTATCCAATTCTGGGTTTGGGGCATGAGACCAAAGCAGCTTGGGTTGACTAGACATCCGTCACATCTGAGACGCAAGCAGGGTCGACCACAAGTGACTGGCAGCACTTAATCCTGACAATACACCGTCCGAGCTTTATGATATACGCTCGGTAGATGCGTTTTCGGTCGCAGATGCGCGCGACGCACCTGTTGGCAGAGAAACACGCGAACCTGGTCTATTCTACCGGTGCCCGACCCGATGGCTTGTTGTTTTTACTTAATGGTTGCACGCCTGAGCTTATAAAGACCAAACCTGATCGTTTTGCTTCAAGAGACGATAGATCGGGCGTTTTGCTGGGATCATCGTCGAGCCCTCTCTCACCGGGACATTATTCTAGACGCGTTCCTCCAAGTTGTGAAACAGGCACCTGCAATTAGGTAGTCTGTCAACTCGTTGTTCGACATCAGTTCAGGGACATCCAGGGGGCTGGATGGGGAACAGAGCGGGTACGCATTCACAATGACAGGTTGGTTCCCACTGATACGCACTGGATGGTGGGGTTTGAACGATGATCTGATCCTCGGGATCGGCATACAGAGATCGACCGCACCAATGTGGGCCGCCGCGCGGGAAATGAACGCCTGGCGAACCTCAGGCTTTCTGAGCGAACAGACCCTGCATCGTGTCGGAATAGATAGAAGAACATCACTGGCCGTCCCGTAGTATCCCTGGATCATCTTCACGGCCGCGGAACCCTACCGCCAATATGGTTCACACGAGTAGTCTGGAAGCGCGGCTGGCGCCCAGCTCTGGATTGTATGACAATCACGGCTCAGCCAGCGTTTCCGTGGTACTTGCGACTGATTCCAAGGACGGTAGAGATCACGTTGCCACGATGCAGCACAGCCCTCCCCACAGGGGTGACATAAATCGCATGAACTCCTTTTAGCTGATCGGCACGGAATCTCGCCAGTTTACTCTCCATCTCGTGTCAACGAATCGATCAGGTGAAATGGAACCGTTGGGCAACACATAGCCACATCAGATGTTATCCGAAAAGGGGGCGCACATGAATAGGGGCGCAGCGACCAAGCTTGGTGGACAAACTCGTCGCTGGCCCGTAGAGTGAGGGGTTCCGGCGAGTATTTATGCGTCCAACACCGCCCGCCTCTATGGTGGCAATGGGGAGTGGAAGATGCTATTCCCGTGCCCGGGAGCGGGACGGGTGAGACGTGAACGGGATTCTGTCCGGCAGTGTAGACGTGGTGACATCCGCGGCGCTCTGGCTCGGGTGGCCGTGCCGGAGACGTGGCAACTCGGGCCCCTGCTTTTGTGTATATTCTTCTGGACATGTCTGACGATGTTGCTGTGTATGGGCGGGGACTATGTGCGAGACGATTCCGTACAGGCGGTCCGACTGTCTGCAAGTTGATGATCCCAGTATTGTATTCGCGGCTGGAGTGGGTTGAACGTGCTACAACAGTGATACTATGCTGGTGTTGGTTCGTCATATCTGCAGAGATCTCGGGGTCACGGCGAATCTCCGAGAATGGCACGCCCCGGTTCACTCACAGGTGGGCGGCTCCCTAGACATGTTGGCACAAATGCGTTTGGTTGAGTGTATATGAGAAACTGCGGGAGGTCGGTGCAACGTTATGAAGATTATAGTGAAGAAGTGGAAGCCCAAATTCAGGAATGCTCTTCCCCGGAGGCGTGAAAGACAATTCGGCTTTTCGGTAAGTCATGCATGGCATTGTTCTGGTCAAGGTCTCCCAGGAAGCACAACGTCTAGTAGGCAGATAGCTGCCGAAGCCGTCGACAGAGGGGCTCTGCCAGTCAAGGCAGGTTTTGCAATTCCGACATAATTCTTGTTAGTTAAGAATGTCCAGTGTCTTTCTTTTAGATTTGAATGTCTTTATCCAAGTTGAAGAGACGTCCGTAGGAAAGTACCGAGGGAGAGTGTTAGCTCTTCCAAAACGAGCACCTGCAAGTCGATGGTTTTCTAATACAAGCATGTAGAGAGAGTATACGGGGAGGGACCATAAGCGGCGCGTTAGTCAATCATTACTGCCAGACTTTAAAATGCCGTGTACCACCCTCTCCGAGGTGTTCGAGGCTCTGTGTTTCATACTCTCTGCTCCGGATGTTGAGCCAGTCGGGGCTCAAAATCCCATCCAGTTCATTCGTTCTTACGCCTGAAATCATGAGAACGTAGTGGATTTCAGGTGACAAAGACACTTGTATTTGTTACCAGTGGAGAGATTTTCTGCTGAGCAGACGTATGATAGGATAAGCCAGAGACCAAAACCTAACAATCAAGAGGAAACTTGGTCTTCCAAAGAGTACTGGATCTTGACTGCCCGGTTTGGACACGAGTTTACCGCAGGAGCTACACTTTATGGGCCGCTGTCCAAGTATACTGACCCATTCAAGGGCGTTGCCAAACCCATCCCAGGTGAGCGAGCCTCTGGTCTTTGAAGGATTGACGAGCCCTCTCTACAGCTAAAGGTTGGTATCCAGCGTCTTAACCAGACCGCGCACTGGCACTATGCTGGCGGTACACGACAGATGTCAATATGCTGTACTTGAATTGGAAACTTGTCATGTATTCGATTGACTAGAAGCATGACGAACTGACCAACCCGATGCAAAATAAAAAGGGGATCAGAACTTGGAGACGATCGTCGGACAACGTTATGGGCTTCTCAAACCCACCCAAAAGACTTTCTCCATGGAAGATGTCAGCATTTCACCGATTCGCTCCAGCGATTCTTTCCATTAGCCCCCATGCAGCGCGAGCTCTCGCATGCCGACACAAGAATGGTAACTCTTTCTATTCATCTTCCCGTTCCCCTGGCATAATCGCTAGTGCAAAGTGACAGGATTTCGTTAGAGAAGCATGATCTGGAAGAACATAGAGAATTCCGATTCGTGAGTACTACTTTCATTTATGCTATGGCCTTTCCTTATCCTACTAGTCGAGCAGAATGGAGCTGTTGACGTTCAAAGATTGTATGCCGAAGACCGTAGCTGGCGGTTTACCCAACAAACAGTGAAATATATCGGGTAGTCAGGAAGTATTGGAGTCAGAATAATGAGGACGAGAAGCTAAAGAGCGTAAAATCTATCATTTCCATTTCATTGAACGACTAATTGTTGGCCTGGGTCTTCTGGTTCGGCTCCTGAGGGGCTGAAAATGTGCAATTTCTATGATAGCGCCATGCTACTACGTCGTAGTAGTCCACCGCACTCTTCCAGACTTTATACCTTGTAAACCTCATTACTCGTGTATGTTTCTATTTTCACCCATTGATTGAGCCGTCTATCCTTTACGTGGCTGGGTGCGGGAAATGTAGCGGAAGAAGGATTGGCTCCAAGTTGGTTGACTGTTGTCATGCTGATTCAGTTCATCGTCTACCCAGATTTCGACTCAGTCTTCTCATTCTTCTCGATGGAGGTTGGGCGTAATCGTTTCTTGCCAACTTCGTCGTAAAGAATAGCCGATATGGTTCTTTTTCGTTACCACGGTGGTCAAACCTCTCGCGGGAACTCCGCGGCAACGATGGTTCATGGCAGATGGAGTGACCGTCTCTGTAGCGTTACTCAGTGGACGAATCGCTGTCGAGCTCTTCCTGGACACCGATGCCGTCACCTTTCTCGGCGCAACTTTTGTTGCCGATGAAGCCATCAAATACGAGCCCCTGGAAAGCGAAAGGCACAGCTCGTAATACATGTATGGCTTCGAGTTGCCATCTCTGTAGCATCCGAAATGCTGGGAATGGCTCGATAACTTCGACATGTCTCGTGTATCATCACCATAACAAGGTTCAAGGTTCCCAAGAAAACATAAATACAGGCTCGTTTTTGAACCTGTACCTATTTCAAAGAATTATAAACAGACCATGCGGAGTTATATCGACTTTTCACCTTTACAAGGTATCGTTTCCATAACACATCTTTCTCTTTCTTTGGCGCCGTGCGAGGTCATCTCCGATTCTCATAATGGGACGGTAATTTATTCAGGCTTAACAACCACAGCAAAACCAATCATCAACAACCCGCCCTATATACATCTTCTTTGCACGCGAACTCGCGTTGATACATGTCCTGGCCCCTCGTTTGTCTCGAACTCAGGGTGTGAGGGTGGATGATGGACCTTGCCGGTTCATGGGAGCATCACTGGTGGCCTTCGATTTTCTTTCCGTACGTCTTCTCGGAATCGAAACCCGAGAACTTTCCTTCAATGTTCAGCTCGCTAACATGGGACTTGCCAGCGTGTAGACGTCCGTCTGTCCCTGAAATGTGTGTATGGAGTACGTGCCTTCAGGGGAGCATCGCAGCGCCAAGGTGGAGGATGACATAAGCCGCAAGTTGGCAGCGTCTTCGTCAGCAGGGCGCTGGCTGGGTTCTTGCACATGCACTTTCAGCTGATTCGTTCAAGGGGACTACGGTTGCAAGATGAGAACATACATGGAAAGAAAGACGTATGGAGGTCCATTGAATCCAAAAGAATACAACATGTATCTATGAATACATCCCGAGATAGTGACTACTCATGAAGAAATGCCCAAATTTAAAAGTGCGCCAATGCGCACCCGTTACTCCAGTTATCACTATTTTACCCAAAACCAAGTTCCATCGTGCCGCGTCGTAGATCATCACGCATCCTAGAGCTCCAGACTTGGCGTCTGGCCCTTGACACGGCCAATCACTTGCTGTGGTGCGTACTTGGGGATGACCTCGTCGTCGTGCAGCATCTCAAACTCCTCGGTCGCATCACGGCCCATGAAGTTCATAATGGCCTGGGGGCCACCAGGGTGCTCCTCGAGCCAGTTGGACAGGTCCATCACAACACCCTTAACGACGACCCACAGGTCCTCTTTAGTGTTGTGCTTGGCGACCTCCTCCATAGTGAACTCCTTCTCGGGGATCGTGAACTCCTTGGGGTTATTGGGCTTCGACGCCTTCTGGCCGTCCTTCTCGGGCGTAGGGCCAGCGGCCGACGTGGTCTGGTGGGCAGGGATACCCTGACCACCGGCACCGCCAGCGTTGTTCCAGTCAATCGTGACACGGCCAGGCTGGGCGGGGTCAAGGTGCAGGGAAATTTGGCCCAGACGCGATGTAGCGCCTCCGGCGCCGCTGAGGGCCTGCTGGAATAGGTAATTGCTAGCGGTGTCACCGGCAACGCGGCCGTAGACGACGCAGCCAAGCAGGGAAGAACCACCGAGACGGTTGGCACCGTGGACACCACCGGCAAGCTCACCGCAAGCAAATAGGCCGTCAAAGGGCTTCTGCTCGCTGTTGAGAACCTGGGCCTTGTCGTTAATCTCGATGCCGCCCATAGTGAAGTGAAGCACAGGCTCCATCAGCGCGACGTGGAAGTCGTCATTGATGTCCAGAGGCAGGTTGTGGAAGAACTTCTTGCCCCAAGGGTCCTTCTGCTTGCCATCAGCAATGGCGTTGTAGGTGGTGAAAGTCTTTTGGAGGTGGTCGGGCTTGCAGCCGATCTCCTTGGCCAGCTCGGCGCCGGTCATCTTCTTCATCAGGCCACGGCCGGAGTAGTGGCGAGTGTGGAAGTCGAGGACCTTGGAGGCCTTTGAGTTGAGGACAAGTCTGATAGGGAACTTGTTCTTGTCCTTCTCTTTCCACATCATGCCAGACACGTAGTCACGGTGACCAAGTTCGTCGCAGAAACGGTCGCCATCGGCGTTGAGCAGGAGACCACCCTCACCTCGGAGGGCCTCGGCAGCCAAGAACTTCCACTTGGAGCCAGGGTCCTTAGGGTCGACCAGACCGGTAGGGTGGACCTGGACCTTGTCCATGTCGATACCGTTACCTCCGATGGCCATGACCATCTTCTGGCCGTCACCCGTGGCGTGAGTGCCGTTGGTGGTGGCGAGGCCATAGGTATCGGGGCGGTGCTTCTTGAGCAGAGACGTCTCGCCAAAGTCGGCTGCGTAGCCACCAGTGGCGAGGATGACGGGTCCATCGACCGTCTGCTCCTCTCCGTTGAACTCATATGTGACGCCGGTGACGGTGTTGCCGTCCTTGTTCAGGCCGGTAACACGGGCCTTCTTGATGATCTCGACACGGCCGGGCTCGGTCTCGGCGAGCTCCTCAAGTCTCTGCATGAGAGCGTAGGTGATGGCCATACCGGGGAACTTAGCATCGTGGCCACGGTGAGTACGGGGCTGGGAGTGACCTCTGTGCAGGCTGTTAGGGGCTGTTTTCATCAGACGTTCGGACTCGTGGGCAACTTACCCTAACCGTGAGACGAGGGTGAGATCAAGGTTGAAAACATCCTGAAGCCACTCGACAGCGGCAGCGGACTTGTAGGTAAGGACCTTGATCAGGTCGGGGCGGGCCTTGTCACGGGCAGACTTCAGGGTGTCATCGTAGAACTGCTTGACGCTGTCGGCGATACCGGTGTCGACCTGTGTCCGGGTCAAGGCACCGTTGATACCAGAGGTGGCCTTTGTGGAGTTGCCACCGAAGAAGCCTATGAGACGAGGGTTGTCAGCCTTTTTGCGACAGGCGAAGGTGAAAGCGAGCAGACTGTGACTTACCCTGCTTGTCGAGGACGACAACATTGCCTCCGGCGAGGTAGATGGTGTGCGCGGCACTCAAGCCGGACACTGGTGTTGCAAGTTAGCATGTGACGATGCCAGACGAGACGACATTGGAGAAAAGGAGCGAGAGGAAGAGGGCAAAGGGCAACTTACGACCACCACCAACGACGATAACTCTGGGTGCCATTGTGATTGAGGTGTGTTGATGCGCTCCGAAGGACAAGTATGGAGAACAAACAAAGAAGAAGATGGGGAAGGAAAGGTTGCGGGGGAGGAGGAGAGTTTGGATGGAGAGGTTTAAGAAGAAAATGGGAAGAGTGTCCCTTCGACGTTGCTACGCCGAGGGAAGATGGTACGAAGGGCGTGGGCCGTGGGCACGAGGTATCGGCTTTGGGGCCGAAAGCTGGCTGGCTAGTTGGTACAGTAGTACAGAGAGAGTCGGTCGCTGACACGGCGAGTCGTGAGCCGAGGTCGAAGCGCTGGAGAGAAAGCAGGGGGTTAGCGCTGGGTGTTTCCATGGGATACAACTGGGCCGCCCGCCATGCTAGCGGGTTTTGGGCCGAGTTTGGGTCTGGGTCGGGGGTCGGGGTAGGGGGCGACAGACTGGTCCGGGGGGACTTTGGGGAGAGGGAGGGGGGATTTGGGGGACTCTGGGCGGAAGCATTGGCGTCACTGATTGCGGACGTACCAGTAAGAATGTGGCTTTTGGTCAAGCGGCCGTACAAAGGACGAGAACAATGGGCACTGGAGGCTAAGTACCTAGGCAACTAGGTAGGTAGGTAGGTACCTGGCAGGCCGGAGGGTGCGGGTTGCTTGGGGGTTGAGTGTGGGGAAACGATTTCCACTCTGTCTGTCGTCCGCCGACCCGCGCGTGTCTTCTCCTTTTCCAATTGCAGGAGTAAAAAAGCGAACAACCTTGTCTAAAAAGTCAACAAACTTCTCCTTGTATCGAGACGACGCGACAGGAAATTGCGTCCGGCTTGCGGAGGGTTTATGTAGAGAGGCAAGCTCTGGTAGCAATTGGCGCGACCGGGTCCCCTCTGGCTTCTCGCAGCAATTCTGGCCGAGAAGGACCTGCTTTCGCTTCCTTCGGTGGTGGACCGCGAAGTGCAAAACTGGGGGAAGTGTGGGGGGTGACTAAAAGCATTTGACTGCTCTGCTCAAGCTTCGGGACTCTAGGCCCCGGCGGCTGCTCGCTGCTGTGGTCCAACGGGAGATGGCGCATTACACACACAGGAAGACGATACAGACACCAGACCTCGACATCGACATCGTCGCACGCTTGGGGCTCGAGAAGAGGTGGCAGACGGCAACTCGCTCGCCCCAACTGTGGGCTGGGCTTTCACAAGGCAATTGGAGTAGTAAACCCGCTGGCGCGGAACGCTTCTGAAGATTTTTTTTTTTGCCGCCAGTTTCAGGCTGTTTCCTTAGGCCGCTGCCGTTATCTTTTGACATGTGAACGCCACTCGGTCACGGGCATTTTGAGCGCTCAGCTGCTAGGCTGTGTGTCGTCCACCCTCTCTTTTACTCTCTTTACGCCCACCGACATCGACGAGACGCAAACTACTGCGAAGCTCGCCTCGTGTCAAGAGTGAACGGGTCATCGAGGACACAGGAAAATATCTTCATGGGCATGGACTCCATCCATGGGACACGTTCTGTAACCCTTCTCCAAGCTCCTCCAGCCTGTGCACTTGCGTCGAGGCTACCGCACGAGCAAGATTGACGGGCAACGCCTCTAACATTTACAGGCTACCCCAAGGTACCTACATCTATGAGCACGCCTCACCTCTTGACCCTGTTCTCCCCACACATTGATGCAGATGCGGCGGCGTGCACCAAGTCAGATGATGCCCGGTCCGGAACCTTTACCACCTGACCGAGGATCTGCCACTGCATCTTCCCCAGCCGGCCATCGCGCATTGCCGTCCCCTCTTTTCGTCGCTGGGCCGACTACTAGGTCGCATTCCAGCCATGCCAGCTTTCCTCCTCCGCCGCCCTCGCAAAAGTTCACTCTTTCCCGCTTTACTGCGTAGGGCCGCCATCTCCAGTCTACCTACCGCCTGAGAACCCTTTGGGGGTTGCGGAGCAGTATGCAAACCGTGCGGTTACCAGTGCATTGACATGTGATAGGGGATCTTAGGGACAACAAGACCGGGCAGGTCTGGGCAGGTCAGATGATGTTCTTCCGCTGACGGCAAGGCACCCGGCTTGCCACCTGTCCTGTCGACTTCGTTTCAATTCGTCCTTTCATGAATCATGATGGCGTGTTGATTCCTGAGGATGTTGATATCGATGGCAGTGGTGGCTGCTGTTGCTGAAGCTGAGGGTCTCCCAAGGGCCCCTCCTCTCTCTTCGAATACAGCAAAAAATCCCGAACGAGCGCTCTCCCTCGCGCTTCCTGACCCTGCCCCGACAGGTCCGTCCGTCCAGCTGGTGGTAACCCGCAACTCCAGACAGAAGTGGAGCTTCTGCCGTCTCCGCAATCGCTTGCTCCTGCGAGACAAATGACTTCAAGGCGAAGACTCAGAGACTTTGCGACGGCTTCGGTCCATCTCGGCGAGTGCGCCCATCCTTAGGCAATGCGAAAAATGAAGCTCTTGATGAGCGGAAGGTTGTCATCGTATCCTCGGAAAACAAGCGCTTTGCTCATCCAAGAGGTGTCGCGCAATGGGACGCGGTGCACACCTCACTTTCGTATTACATTTGATGCAGTCAGAAGTCACTGGTAGTACTGTCGGCGGAGGGCTAGGCTGCGAATTATCGGAGCAGGGGGTGGGTGATGTCATGTGTGCGAATAACCAATCAATGCCCCAACAATGCCTAAAAAGAACCCGGTCTCGAGAAGAGTTTCGAGCCGCCGAACCGCCTGATATCTCAGATCAGTGCGTCACCGAGTGGTTTACGAGCCCGGTGTACTGCGTTCGTGCGATAATGCAGCCACCACGAATTCTGATTTGACGTTGACGCACACTCAAGCTCTTGATCCAGAAGCCATCATGAAACGGCCCTCCGCCCTGATTCTTTTTCTTGTTTGCACTGTGGTAACAGCGCAGCTCAGATCGCTTCCCGTCGAACGCTCCGGCCTTTACGCCCCGCGTCTCTTCCGCCAGAAACCCCTCGTGGACCCCATCCCCGCCGGCCCAGCAGCCATGTCGCCCTCAGACCCATCCGACTCCCGGCTGCCACCGCCGGCTCCGGACGGTGTGAGGCTCTCCGACGTCATGGGCCGCGACCGGAGCATCAACATCTTTGCCGGCTTCACACGCGAGATCGAGTCCGCCTCCCGCCGCCTCGATGACCAGGCGCGCAACACCACCGTGCTGGCGCCGCTCAACTCCGCCGTCGAGAATTTGCCACGGAAGCCGTGGGAAGACCCCAAGGACTATCAGCGACTGGGGGAGAATGTGTACGAGGGCGATGACGGTCGCGAAAGGGCACAAAATAATATCCAGCGCTTCGTTGAGGCGCACATGGTTGCTATGAGCCCTTGGCCTGAGAACGAGAAGGTCAAGACTTTGGGTGACGATAGGGATATTTGGTGGGAGAATAGGAACGGGACCAAGTTTGTGGGTTACACGCCAACCGCTACGTTGCTTGCAAGCGGAAACTGACAAAACGCTCAGATCCAGCCTGGCAACGTTGAGGTCATCAGCGTCGCCAGCACGGTTGCTAACGGCGAAGTTGTGAGTTTCCCAAACACCAAACAATTTGTCACAAACAGATTTGGTAGTAACTCCTCCGGCTGACATGTGAATTAAACAGTGGATTATCAAGGAAGTCCGCAACTATGTCTAAACCTTTAGATTTGCGACGAGGGCCCATGGCGCGTGGCTGAATAGCTCAGATACAAAGAGTGGATGGTCAATATGGCAGAAGACGAAATACCCAATGGCACTTGGTGTGGAAAAAATATCTATCATGTCTCTCACAGCGGGGGGACGTCGCCAGAGAATTGACATGCTTCTCCTGACCTGCAGAAAGCTGTGATGTTCAATTACCCATGCTGACTCTAGGTTCAGGTCTAGGGTTTTCCTACTCGACCTACCGGCCAGGCTGAGCCAGGTCTTTGCCATCAAATTTGAAGGAAGATACATGACGGGTATATGAAACTCAAAGTAATTAGTTCGTCCACCTGGCTTTAGGAACAATACTCGCAAAACTCCCTGCAGTGTTCGCAACACTGAACTTTGGATGAATTCCGCCCATCTGTGCCAAATCGGGATCAAAAAGTGGGAGTTCTCCGATAACAACCTTATCATCACGTGATGCGGCTTCTTCCGCGCTCGGCGGGTTCTCGTTCCAATCAGCCAGGAAGGGGTTTGAGTAGCAGCTACCAAGCTTGTAATCCATCACGAAATTTCTCTTCGTGACGTCCTTGTAGGCCTTCGGTACCGCAGTTTGAGATCAGTCGTGTTATCCTCATGTAGACACTATACTTTCTGCAGCATCAGTCTGTAAGTGCATGGTCTTTCCACGATCCCTGTCTTCTGGGAGCTGCTGGCCGACGCAAAGCCTGCGTGGATGATGATCCAGCCCCCCTCAGGCTCTCTCAGTTGCGAAAGCTGCCATCACAACCCCTCCCTTCATGCGCCTGTCCTCCATGTCCATTGCTGACTCCTAAACAACAGAGGACGATCGATCTCAGGATGATGAGCGGTAAACCCGCTGACGAGGCCGACGCTTACGAGCGCGAGACAGAAAACCGTCGTCGACTCGTCCAGGAAGCTGACGAAATGGAACGACGCGAACAAGAACAGGCTGACAGACGTCGCCGTGAAGGCTACCCTCCTGGGCCTCCTCATCATAGCAATGCCGGTTCGATCCCAATACACCAGCCCGTCGCGTCTCGCGCGATGGGCGCAATTCACAGCCCTGGTGGCCTTCTCGCAAACCACGGCTCAGGATCTTCTGGGCCCCCAATGCCTCTTGGTGCTCCGTCAGGACCTGGCGCCAACTTTGGCGGTCCCCTCCAGCCCGATAACAACAGACCTCCGCAGCACGGCGGACCGAGCAACCCGAATGCCCAGCACCAGATGTTCGCGCCGATCCCGCACACGACCGTCCCTCCCAGCAGTTCCCTCGGTGCTGCCAGCGGTGGGCCTCCTGTATTCGGAGGCCCCTTGCAGCAGCGCGATGCCCAACAACCGATGCAACAAGGATTATACGGTGGCGGTGGTGCGAACAGCGGCAGCGCTGCCACTGGTGCTGCTGGTGGCCAGGTTCAAACGCAACAGCAAGGGCAGGGCGGCATTGCCCATGGCCAACAGCCTATTTTGAATGTAAGTTAACATCTTCACTCGTGAGTTTGCATGATGCGAAAGCCATGTTTGCCGATGCTTTTGCCTGTGGCTTGACCATCCAAAGTGGAAACCAGTGTGGGCTGCTGTGCTGGTACGGCCCAGGTCGCCTAGGCAGGATGCAGCGCCGCGCCGCCCCGCGCGCATATTACATCCTCTTCAATCCCTCCATGTCCATTCGCGCCCCTTCTTCATCATTTCTCATCTCACCCACTGCCCCCAAACAATGCGAATTCCATCAAACTGCTCGTAGTCCGGGAATCACACACGACCGCAGCCATGGCGGATAAGGCGGACATGGTCACTGTATAGCTTGGGACCGAGTTGACCATTGGCGGCGGAGAGTGGGCTAATCATGAACGACAGGATGCCTTGACGTATCTAGACCAGGTCAAGGTACAATTCCACGACCAACCCGATGTGTACAATCGCTTCCTCGATATCATGAAGGACTTCAAAAGCCAAGCGTAGGTGACCTACCCGCCGCCTCGTTGGCGCGGCTGACCGTAACAGGATCGATACTCCCGGGGTTATCAACCGCGTCTCGGAGCTTTTCGCTGGTCACCCCAATCTGATCCAAGGCTTCAACACCTTCTTGCCCCCGGGATACCGAATTGAATGCGGAGCTGGTAATGATCCGAACACCATCAGGGTCACAACGCCGATGGGCACAACCGTTCAATCCATTGCGGGTCGAGGCACGCAAGTTGAGGGTCACGCGCATCCCAGCGGTGCCTCGCAGCCGCTTTTCCCTCAGCGCGGAAACAACTGGCCCCAGCAGCCGCCGCCGCCGCCGCCCCAGCAGCCTCAACATAGCATCGAAAGCCCCGAAGCCAACTTCAGCACGCCCGTGCAAAACGGTCCTGGGTCTTTTGGCCCTGCTGCCCAGAATCTAGCGGCGGCTTTCGAGGCACAAGGCGTGGCTCAACAGCGTGGTCCTCCTTTGCAGGGTGCTGCTCACGCGAATAACGCACAGCAGCCGCCTCGCAACGCGCCCACCCCTCCGGTTGGGGGACCCGCTAACATAAATGGTACTACCAACCAACAGCAACAGGCAAATTTGGAACGCCGCGGACCGGTTGAGTTCAACCATGCTATCAGCTACGTGAATAAAATCAAGGTCAGTCTACCTGGGCTTTCTCGGCCTCACCATCCCCAGGCTGAGGCCTCGCGCACTAACCACGCCGCAGAACCGCTTTCAGGATAAGCCTGAGATTTACAAACAATTCCTTGAAATTCTCCAGACTTATCAGCGCGAACAAAAACCCATACAGGACGTTTACGCTCAAGTTACGACACTGTTTCATACCGCACCTGATTTGCTTGAAGACTTCAAGCAGTTCTTGCCCGAGTCTGCTGGACAGGGGAAGGGAACACCCGGACGACCCAGTGACGAACTCCCTCCCGGCCCTGGTCCGAACCAGACCCCTCAGCCCAGTATGAGCGGTCAGAAGATGCCCCCCCTGGGCAGCTTCGCGCCTCCTAGTGCTTCGAAAGAGAACAACAAGAAGCGGCCTCGGACAGACAAGCAAACACCCGTTCCTGCCCCAGCCGTCGTCGAGACCGCGCCCCCGGCTAACAGAGCTGCTCCGGGCGCCCCTTCCACTACCGGCGTGAACAACAAGCGGGCGAAGCTGGCGCACAACAAGACACTTTCTTCCGATGCTCCTGCGGTTGAGCCAACTTTGACACCAATCCTGCCGGAGCCCTTGGGACCTCCAGCCTCGTCCACCACAAACTCGGACGAGATTGCCTTTTTCGAAAAGGTCAAGAAGTACCTCAGCAACAAGACTGCCTTCAACGAGTTTCTCAAGGTCTGCAATCTTTTTAGTCAGTCAATCATCGACCGGAACACGGTGTTCCACAAGGGTAGCGTTTTCTTCGCCGCCAATCCTGAACTTCTGGGCTTCTGGAAGGCGTTCCTCAAATACGAACCACACGAGGATGTCGTCGATAATCGACCTGCTCCGCCTAGCGGTAAAGTGTCATTGAGCAATTGCCGAGGCTACGGTCCTAGTTATCGTTTGCTTCCCAAGAGGGTACGTCTGGCCCATTTATGTCACAGGCTGTCGCTAACTTTCTCACAGGAGCGTCTCAAGCCTTGCAGTGGTCGTGACGAACTGTGCAACTCGGTCTTGAATGATGACTGGGCCTCCCATCCAACTTGGGCCTCTGAAGATTCAGGCTTCGTCGCCCATCGCAAGAACGGATTCGAGGAAGGGTTGCACCGCATTGAGGAAGAACGCCACGATTATGACTTCAACATCGAGGCGAACCTCAAGTGCATCCAGCTCTTGGAGCCTGTGGCTCAACAAATCAGCGTGATGTCGCCACTGGAGAGGGAGCACTTCCAAATGCCACAAGCTCTAGCTGGGCACAGCACATCCGTTTTTAAGCGCGTTTGCAAGAAGATCTACGGTGACAAGGGCCCTGAAGTCGTCAACGACTTGTTTTCGAACCCGCTCAACGTCGTTCCAATCGTTTTGACCCGCATGAAGCAGAAGGACGAAGAGTGGCGCTTTTCCCAGCGTGAGTGGGAGAAGGTTTGGCACGCTCAGGTCGAGCACATGCATCTCAAGAGTCTTGATCACATGGGCATTCTTGTCAAGCAAAACGACAAGAGGAATCTATCGGCCAAGCATCTCGTCGACGTTATCAAGACAAAGGCTGAGGAACAGAGGCGCCAGCGTAGCTTGAAGGGCAAGGCCCCGCGTCATCAGTTGGTATGGGACTTCTCCGACAAGAAAGTAGTCGTCGAACTGCTTCGTCTGATGATGCTCTACACCGTCAGCAGCGGTCAGCACAGCGTCCCAGAGAAGGAACGCATTTCCGACTTCTTCGAGACCTTCATTCCTGCGTTCTTCGATATTCCCGAGGAAGAGATCGATGGGCGGTTACCCAGGCTTCAGGATGTGTCGGAAGAGGATGACGCCGAAGAGACCGTCCCCGCCGAGCTTACCAATGGCCGCAGTCGCCGTGCCGGCAGAAGGGGCGATCTGCTTCGTGGTGTGCTTGACCCCGGTCGCAATGGTTCCAAGCCCCGAGCGCAAAAAGAGGGAAGCGCAGCATCTGGCAGCAAAGAGACAACGCCTGAAGTGGGCTCGGCCAACGAAGAGGAGATGCCCGATGCCCCCGAAGATGGCGCTGGTCCCGAAGTGTCGAACGAACGCTGGATGCCGATCGTCCCGCAACCCATTGTCACGACGGGAGACGATGCACTTCTGACTGCTGATGGCGAGCTGAAGGCGGACGGGTTCTTCTCTCGGCCTTGGTACAACTTTTTCTGCAACCAGACCATTTTTGTCTTTTTCAACGTATTCCAGACGGTTTACACACGTCTCAGAGACGTCAAGGAGAGCAAGGAAAGCGTCCTCGAAGAGATCAACCGCGTCAACCGACCACGCCCGGCAAAGGATATCGGCTTGGCTGACAACACTCTGAGCTACTTCGGCCCGAACGACGACCCCTCGACCTTCTGGCCCAAGACCCTTGAACTGGTCGAGGAATACATCACTGGTGATATCGATGAGGTCCGGTATCAGGATGTTCTGCGCCACTACTATCTGAAGAGTGGTTGGAAGTTGTACACCATCCAGGACCTTCTCAAGACGCTTTGCCGCCTCGCCCTCACCTGCAGCAGCACTGACGCGAAAGAGAAGACTCCCGATCTCATTCAGCAGTATCTACACAGCCGTGAGAAGGAAGAGACAAACTACCAGGCCGAGATTGCCGCTCGGAAGTATGCGGAGAAGTGTGTTAAGGACGGGGAGATGTTTGTCATCTGTTGGGTAAGTTTAAGTATATGCCACTCTACTTGACGCGACTAATATCCATTCTTTTAGTTCCCGCAGAAGTCGGAGGCTTCAGTCCGCTGGCTGCAACGCGAAGACACTACGTTCTACATGGACGAGATGAAGGCCAAGGACCGTTGGCAATACTACATCTCATCGTTCATCCAAGTAGAGCCAACAGAAGGTGTGCCTCGTCACAAGCTTCAGAAAACGGTTCTGGCGCGCAACCTCCCTTCTAGCGACGAAAAGTTTGAAGACAGTCAGATCCCCAAACCCGTCTCTTTTGATGAAGATCTTTCCATCAGCATTTGCCTGAACTCTAGCAAGATGGTATGGAAGGCCGGCACGTCCGAGTACTTTGTATACGACAACGTTCCCAAAGACAAGGAGGGCCGCGAGCGACACCTCGAGAGGCTCAAGAATGCAAGCAACAAGCGCGATACCAAGCTCCGCGAGAAGTTTGTCTTCAACAGCCCTTGGATGAAGGGCATGAGCCAGTCTGATGTCCAGAAGTCTAACGAGGGCTGGTCAAAATGGCTGAAGGAGGGCACAGTGCCCTCTTCTGACGCCGGAGACGCAATGGACACCGCAGAGTAAAACAGTGCCCTGTAGCGTCTGTTGTTACTGAGTGGCACCTTCTCTCACCTCTGGGTTCACGCGATGACGACAGTGGTTTTTGCGAACGAAACGGAGAAAGGAACGGCAAAGACTGAAAATTCACATTACGAAGATACCAGGCGGCATAGCGGTGCAGAGCGGCATGACTGCCATGTTACCCAGATTTGCATGGGTTTGTCTCTTGATACCCCGACCACGCGCGGTAAAAAGTGGGAGGGGCTGGCATGGGATGGCGTGGAACGGGTTCGGCGTTGTTTCATTTCCTATTTCGATTTCAACTTCATTATGGTGCGACGAGCAGAGAGGAAATCGGCTAAAGGTCGTTATCGTCGGGAAGAGGATTGTGACTCATCTTAGAAGTGTTGAGTGGGTTGCTTTTGCTCCTAATCGTTTACGAGTGCTTTTCGATTTATTCATTCCCTTCTCCGAACTTGATTTCTGCCAGTGTACAATAGTTGTATTTACACATCAATGCAATGTCACATCGACTAATATCATTTTTCGATGTGTGCGGTGACTGATCTGGTCCCCTCAGGGTCCACCACACGAGGCCGATATCGCGGCAACAGAGCTCCATGGTAAAAGACCTTCAAGAGTCGTGATGATTACTCAACGTGGACCATACCCACATTTCTTGCTGGCCTTTTGAGAAACGCAGCGTGTGTAGAGTTTTTATCAGATCATCTAATCAATCAATCGTGGATCTATGTACCCGAGGAATGAACAGAAAAAGGCGCAAAACACGGCAGCCAAGTGGGAACTGTGCGGAACCGGAAGAGAGGTTGCATCGTCTGATTCGTGATATTATGTAACTAAATAAAAAACCTGCAAAGCCGCCCATTGCGCTTTATCTAAAACGCTGGCATGCTAACCTTTTGGGGGAGGAGATTAAACCCGCAGCGTCGACCAGTGATGACGGACTCCCACGGGGTTCCTCTCCTCGGCGTCATGTATCAGCAAAGTTGAAGGACTTAAAAAAGGTGCAAGGCTCCAAACGGCATGTCGCTGGCTGCGCGCACGCTTCAGAACGCCACGGCCCCACGTCCTCCCGTCTTGACTACTTGATTCGGACTGCATGAGCTCTGAGTTCCGGGACTTGATTTGTGTGTTTGTGTGGGTTTGTTAGCTTCGCGTGCATTATTGCAGGCTCTCAATAACAATGGCAGAAGCTCCACCGCCGCCGTTGCAGATACCGGCAACACCGATCTTTGCCTTCTTCTCACGGAGGACGGTAGTGAGGGTGGTGACGATACGAGCACCGGAGCAGCCCAAGGGGTGTCCGATAGCGACAGAGCCACCAAATACGTTGACGGTCTCGGGGTCGAGGTTGAGGAGCTTGATGTTGGCGAGGGCAACGACGGAGAAAGCCTCGTTGATCTCGTAAAAGTCTACATCCTTCTCGGTGAGACCGGCGTGCTTGATGGCCTTGGGGATGGCCAGAGCAGGCGCGATAGTGAAGCGCTCCGGTTCGCGGGCGGCGTCGGCCCATCCGCGGATCTTGGCGATGGGGGTGACGCCGAGCTCCTTGACCTTAGCCTCGGACATGAGGACGACGGCGGCGGCGCCGTCGTTGAGGGGTGCAGCATTGGGGGCGGTAACGGTGCCGCCGTTGGGAATAAATGCCGGGCGCATGGCCTTGAGCTTATCGACGTTGAGGTTCTTGACCTCGTCGTCGCGGTCGACCTTCACGTTGGGCTTGCCGCGGCCACCGGAGACCTCGACGGGGGCGATCTCCGTGGAGAAGATGCCGGCCTCGGTGGCAGCTTGAGCCTTCTTATAGGTGTTGATGGCGTACTCGTCCTGCTGCTCACGAGTGAGTTCGTGTTCCTTGGCGCAGAGCTCAGCAGCCATGCCCATGTGCTCCTTCTTGCCGTAGGCATCGGTCAGGCCGTCCTTGAGAACACCGTCGACGAGGGTCTGGTCGCCATACTTAGCCCCGTTGCGGAGGACGGGAAGGTAATGGGGGGTGTTGGTCATGGACTCCGTGCCTCCGGCGACAACAATGTCCGCGTTGCCAGTGAGGATGGTCTGAGCACCAAGGATGATCGCCTTCATGCCCGAGGCGCAGACCTTGTTGACGGTCGTGGCGGCAACGCCCTGCGAAAGACCGGCTCCGAGAGCGCATTGGCGGGCAGGGGCCTGTCCAAGGCTGGTTTTGGGTCAGAGTCTGCGAAAGATGTTTGTGCTTTGTCAAGGGAATCGTTGGTCAAACGTACTTGGCGGACAGGACATTGCCGTAGAAGACCTCCTCGACGTCCTCGGGCTTGATCTGGGGAACTCGCTCGACGGCAGCTGTGGAGGGGTTGATGTTAGCTTGTCCCGCTGTTTATCTCGAACCGTTGATAAGACATCTGCGTACCCTTGATGGCGTGGGCACCCAATTGAGTGGCGCTCAAGCTGGACAAAGAGCTGGGAGACAAAAGCAAACATTAGCTCTCTCGGTTCAAGCGGTCAAGACGCCCAGTGTCGGCAGCGGGGTCTCATTCGTACCCCAAGAAAGAACCGACGGGGGTTCTGGCGGCAGAAACGATGTAGACGGGGGGGAGGTTGGCCATCTTGAAGGTAGTTGCAGTGTCCTTGGGGAAGTTCAGAAGAAGAAGTGTGACAAAAAGAGCCGGTAACTGTCCCGTACTTGAATGAGCAGAAAGAGAGAGTTTATCGGCCAATTTTTTGTTGGGTGTCGGTCAGTTATCAAGAAGTGTAGCCTAATAACCCCTCGCCGCCTTTTGAATGTTTGGTGGGGTTACTCCGACCCTGCGCGCGCACCGCCGCTCTGGTGGCTCCGGTCCGTCGGAGCATAGATCCTTGTCAAACTCCACTCAAGGTACCTGCTGTAGCGTTAAAAGGTGAGACCAATCGGAGAGCTTCAGCCACTCAGCCTCGCAGCCACTCCAGTGATCAAGCCACACTCCAGCCTTGCAAGAAACTTTGCGAGCGGCGTCATCTAGCTAAACGCGGTTGCGCCTGGTTCGAGCATCCTTACAGCCTTTTGGCAACCCGCGACGAACACTTCCTCCTTGCATCACCAAACGCCAAGATGGATGACCTATACGACGAGTAAGTCCGAACACGGCATGGATGACTGGACCATCCGACTGACACTCTGGACAGGTTTGGTAACTTTATTGGCGAGGATGTCGGCTTCGAAGAGGCATCCGAAAGGGGAGCGGAGGGCGATTACGTTTACGGCGACGACGCCAGTGAAGCACCCGGGGCTACTGGTCAGGAGTTGATGGAAATTGACGGTTCGCACAGCTTGCACTGCTGATGTTGGACGATACTCGACTAACTTGAGGAACAGATGATGGCCCATCGAATGCGATCATCCTGCACGAAGACAAGCAGTACTACCCGACGGCGCAACAAGTATACGGAGATGAGGTCGAAGTACTGGTACGAGAGGAGGACGAACAGCTACTCACACAGCCAATTATTGCGCCCGTTGAGCAAAAGAAGTTCAACATTGAGGAGGTCGACCTGCCGCCAGTCTTCTTCGAGCGAAGCTTCATGGCAGACCTTATGAACTTCCCCGATCAAATTCGGAACGTCGCGCTGGCAGGACATCTCCATCACGGAAAGACGGCGTTTATGGACATGCTGGTGTTAGAGACCCACGACATCACCGATAGGCTCGAGCGCCGGGTCGGCAAGAAGAGAGACGAGCAGCTCAGATACACCGACGTACACGTTGTCGAAAGAGAAAGAGGTGTGTCAATCAAGGCTTCGCCAATGAGCTTGGTGTTGCCGAGCTCCAAGGGAAAATCCCATTTGGTCAACATTTTGGATACCCCCGGCCACGTCAACTTTGTCGACGAGGTCGCGACGAGCCTGAGATTGGCCGACGGCGTCTGTTTGGTTGTTGACGTCGTGGAGGGCGTTCAGGTCAACACCGAGCAGATTATCAAGCACGCAGTTCTGGAGGACATACCGTTGACACTCATCATCAACAAGATGGATCGTCTCATCTTGGAGCTCAAGCTGCCGCCCAAGGATGCGTACTTCAAGCTCAAGCATGTGATTGAGGAGGTCAACACCGTCATCGAAAACACAATTCCAGGAAAGGGTGAGGCAAAGCGGATAAGTCCTGAAAAGGGCAACGTCCTGTTTGCTTGCACAGACATGGGATGGTGCTTCACTCTGCAGTCCTTCGCCAAGATGTACGCCGACACCTACGGCGGCATCAACACGGAGGACTTTGCAAAGAGGCTGTGGGGAGACGTCTATTTCAACCCCGAGAAGAGGAACTTTACGCGCAAGCCACTGGAAACTCGCTCGAGCCGATCGTTCGTCAACTTCGTTCTGGAACCCATCTACAAGGTCTTCACACACACCATTAGTGACAGCCCTGAAGATTTGAAGGTGGTTCTGAGCGGTCTCGGCATCACTCTGAAACCGTCTCAGTACAAGGCCGATGCTAAGGTGCTGCTGAAGCTTGTTTGCGAACAGTTTTTCGGTCCCTCAACCGGGTTCGTCGATATGATCGTGAGCCACATTCCCTCACCCGACAAGTCTGCGGAGAGGTATTTGGAGAAATACTACACAGGCCCTCTGGACACGAAGGTGGCTCAGTCCGTGAAAATCTGCAACCAAGATGGGCCGTTGGTTGTTCACGTTACAAAGCTCTTCAGCACAGCGGATGCCAAGAGCTTCTATTCGTTCGGTCGTGTTCTGAGTGGCACAGCTCGTCCTGGCATGCAGGTCCGAGTCCTGGGAGAAGGGTACTCAACAGATGATGACGAAGACATGGCCATGGCAACGATTTCCGATGTGTTTATTGGCGAGTCAAGATACAACATCCCCACGGATGGTGTACCGGCTGGCAACTATGTGCTTCTTGGCGGAGTCGACAACTCCATCGTCAAGACAGCAACCCTCGTTCCGCCCAAGCTCGAAGACGATGAGGACCCCTACATCTTTAAGCCTGTTACGCATTTCACAGAATCCGTTCTTAAGGTGGCTGTTGAGCCTATCAACCCTTCGGAACTCCCCAAGATGCTTGACGGTCTGCGGAAGATCCAAAAGAGCTACCCGCTGATCACCACGAAGGTCGAGGAGTCAGGAGAACACATCGTGCTGGGAACTGGCGAGCTGTACATGGACTGCGTTCTGCACGATTTGAGACGCCTATACGCCGATATGGAGATAAAGGTGTCAGATCCCGTCACACGATTCTGCGAAACAGTCGTGGAGCAATCAGCGACAAAATGCTACGCCATCACACCGAACAAGAAGAACAAGATCACAATGGTGGCCGAGCAACTGGACAAGGGCATCTCAGAAGACATCGAGTCAGGCAAGGTCAAGATCAGGGACCCTATCCGCAAGACGGCCAGCTACTTCGAAGAGACTTACGGCTGGGACAAGCTGGCGGCGAGAAGCATCTGGGCTTTTGGTCCTGATGAGATGGGCCCTAACATCTTGCAGGACGACACATTGCCCTCTGAGGTAAGTAAGGCCTTGTGGCCCATTCGGGACCCATGGGAGTTAAGCAATAAACTAACAGAAACCGCAGGTCGACAAGAAGCTGCTGGCAACGGTCAAGGAGACCATTCGCCAAGGTTTTAGCTGGGCTACTAGAGAAGGTCCCCTGTGTGAAGAGCGTAAGTCCTTATTTCCCTTGCCCTTGTTCACTCCCGCTTCCTATCTTGGTGTCGTCCTTGGAACCTGCCAGCTGCCCCGCCATCGGTCCCCGACCAGGCCGGACTAGCTCACGGGAGGGTCCTACACACATGGAACTGGGGTTGGGGTTGGGTTCTTGGGCATGGCTTGCATTAGCAGCGAGACCATTGCTTCGCTCCCCTACCCCAACCTCTGCGACCAAAACCTGCTTCTGCGCACGAGACCTCATTCCACAACCATGCTTCTAGGGAGCTATGGTTGACCGGGGATGGGGGCACGGCCCTCAGCAGAACGTCTTGTCCCCACATCAGGCCATTCCCAAGCCTCTACTTGCTCACCGGTAACCAACCGCTAACGACATTTGCGTTCGACAGCCATTCGAAATACAAAGTTCAGGATCACCGATGTGTCGTTGGCGTCGGAAGCCATCTTCCGTGGTGGCGGTCAGATTATCCCCACCTCCAGGCGGGCCTGCTACTCCTCGTTCCTGATGGCCTCTCCTCGGTTGATGGAGCCGCTATATTCCGTCTCAGTGACGGGCCCTGAAGACTCTGCTACAGAGGTTTACACGACGTTGGCCAGACGTCGTGGCCACGTCCTCCAGGATGGCCCAGTGGCCGGCACGCCCCTCTACCGCGTCAACGGGCTGATTCCTGTCATCGACTCATTTGGGTTTGAGACGGACCTGCGCATTAAGACCAAGGGCATGGCCATGGTCAGTTTGACGTTTGACAGCTGGAGCATTGTGCCCGGTGACCCTCTTGACAAGGAGGTCATCATTCGGCCCCTGCAGCCAGCCAGCGCCCAGGCCACAGCCAGAGATTTTGTGCTGAAGACCAGAAGGAGAAAGGGTCTCAGCGAGGACGTGAGCGTGGCGACCTTCTTGGAACCCGAATTCTATCAGAGCCTTATGGAGAGTGGCGCACTTGGCGACTGAAGAGGTGAGGCATCTGGTCATGTACGAGGAGGGCATGTGCGGCAGCATCAGGAGTTGGCGGCTGCGATGCTGAGTTGTTCTGAAAGCATTGCATGACATGGCATGGCATGTATGGGGTTAAGGGGTCATGCATCCGTCGATCAGGGCATGGTTGGTTTGTGGAGCGGTGCCTCTCAGGTGACGGGGCCGTGAAAAAGTGACATCCGTGTGAATAGATGAATCGGCATGGGACGAGCAGAACCCGGGCCGTTGTGTATACCAAGAAACCACTAAAACTACACGCTGAGCGTCTGCCGCTTTTTGTCTGCCATTGATGTCTCCCGGTGCGGACTTTGATGGAGTTACCCCGCTTGGTGCCTTCTGTGAATGGATTCGGTGGAGGGAGCGCGTGGTGGTGTGGTGTGCAGAATGTGTGCAAGTCTAATGGTCCGAGATGCTTGAACTAATGCTTCACTTACATGGATCACTGACAATCCTTCAGCTTGTGCTAGCCTTGGAGATCAGGCGGGTACCGGGACACCGACGACGAGCTCTGGTCGGGTCCCGGCGCCGGGCGTGTTGGCTGACGACGTCTATCTGAGTAGCCTTGCCAATCTTGCTATCTCAGGCTCAACGTTGTTTGCTCTTGTCAAATAAGTTTGGCTCAAGAACAGATACATACATGCATGCATGTCCGTCCATAAGAGAGCTGCTAGGGGGCCGTTCTGCCTGCCATCCAAGTAAGGCAAGCTTGCAACCGTTAGACACTTGATTAGCTGATTTCCTGAGCCTACATGGATGGAGACTTACTGACGGACTGACGGACTCGGAAACTCAGTTGAAAGTTGTGTGGCCCTGTTTTATCGACGACGGTTTCAATGCAATTCAATGATCGAACTACACAACAAAAGAAAAAAAAACGGAAATTGCCCAGAGGCGGATTCGAACCGCCGTCAACACGGATCGCTGTATAGAAGAACCACAACGTATCATCCTAACCAACTAGACGATCTGGGCGAATTTATGCGAGACCCGGAGAAACCTGGTCCTTGATTGTCAGTTCGGACCCCGGCAAAGGCTCATGTACTGAAGATTTACATCATGAAGAAATATGTCCCGCATCAGGATCCGGCTACTGTCAAAAACTCCACGGAGTTTGTGTTGTTGTCATTGTTTTCTTTCTTTTTGTTTGCCGCTAGGCCTTTCGCTGAGGTTGCGCCGCGGTTCGAAGAGTGCATTGCTATCCTATGTGCATTCTTGAACTTAGGAATTGCATCGTCAGCCTCAAGTGGCATTTTGCCTGTTGATATAATCAGATGCCCCTGCCTAGACAGACGGGAAGCCCAAGTATTGTATTCGGCTTTTTGACGAGGCTGCAATTCTGTATTCATCCAGACCCAACCAAGGTATTAGGACGCTCATTCGTCAGGCTTCGGTATGCTCTGTTCTGGGGATTCGTGCGAACACGAAAGGTCGCTACGCAGATGGTCAGAAGCCGCGACGAACCCCAACGTCCATACCGGCCCCGGGGTTGCTGCAGATATGTTTGGATGAGACAATTCTCCCCTCCCCCTGGAAGATGGCGAGATTTCGTGCTTCAGATACTTCTTCTTGCAATTGATATCGATATTACCATTACATTCAGGAGCTGTGAACCCAATGTCGCCGAAACTGATACACCAGCTTGAGTGCCGGGCTTGGTACAAACATCATGTCAGGCTCTGTCACAGAACGCTACGGAGCAGATCCTTTCCAATATGTAGCATGCGCACCATATTTGCAAATAGGCCCTGTTCACTCACAACAACATACATATGGGCTCGCGCTTATGCTTCAAGTCGCTCCCAGCAAGCAAGTTCAACCTCGAAGCAGACAAGATGTATTCAGAGATACGTGAATATGCTGGTTGTAGCTGTAATGGCATGCTAGAGAGATAACTGGGTTTCCAGGACTGTCCACGACCGTTCTGTCAAACTGCAAATGTGAACTTCTAAGACGGTAGACAATTTCACAACTACCCCGAGAATTACTAATCAACACAAACGGGAGGGCTCATGAAGTTGACGGAAGCAGGCCACGTCGGCTTGCTGGAGGAGACCAGCGGCATTTTCCACTTGCAAATAGAGCATATATTGCCTAAAGTATATCGCAGAGATGCTTATACTCCTAGCGAAGTTCGAGGGGAGCCACATGGCTTGGCATGTCCAAACATCGTGAAACAACTCCGTGCCGTGACTTAAAAGTCCGCTTCTCCAGATCAACCCAGAAACGAAGCGAAACCTCTGTGACAACTTCAGCGACCCCTTCGTCACTGTTTCCCTCCTGGAACAACACTTGCCCCTTGGTTCTAGACTGCATCTCCCTGTTGACACGAGATGGAAAAGCAGTTACAGATGGACACGGCTCTTCTGATACGGCCAAGCTCGTTCTCCATAGTAACAGCACATCACTGCCCCAGTTGAAGGCCCCCGAAAGCAGTGACAATCCGTCAACAACATACCAAGTCGCATCGAGATTCGAACCCCGAAGTAACCCCCTTCAGACCGGAGAACTCGGCTCAGGACTTGCCGAAGATGCTAAATGTTGCTGGCCTTCAGCTCCCCTCCCCCCCGACCCGACACTCCCGACAAGCGACGTCCCGTCTCCCGCCCCTCCTAATTTTGTGCCTTCCACCTATGTTTCCCCAAACCTCATCGTCATGGCCGGCCGTACGGAACGCCGATCGACTGGAGATCGTCCAACGGCGCCAGATGAGAATTCCCTCCACTGAGATCCCCTTGCAACCCCCGGAACCCGGAATGGAGCCATACAGCTTCCTAGTCATTTAACGACCGGTCAATCATCCTTCATCCATTGCCTCGCCGCCGCCGCCGCCAGGTTTGTGTCGGTCCTTCAAATCGGAGTTTCTTTCTCCCCCTGCCTCCCCTTCTACTCTTAGAATTCTGGACGGAAGTTTGAAGCTGCAGCTACGTCGCCCCTCTTTCGCATCGCCTCACCCCCTTCTCACCCCTCCCTTCATCCTTCATCCCGGCAAACTGGACTCCGGCGTCTCGCCCTTACACAGACAGACACACACACACACACACACCGACTTTACATTACGCCAGCCTCTTCAGGTGAGAGAGACACCGAGGAGATGGAAAGACAGCCAAACGACTAAACTAACCTTTTGGGTCCGGTGCAGGGAACATGGAGGTCGCTTTCCTCAGACGGGAGAAAGATCTGCCCAACGATCAAGGCATCTACCAGCCGAGGGACGCCCGTTGGAGCGGCTGTGGCCAACGGGGTTCAGCCCTCCAACAATTTGGCAATTTTTGTTGTCATCTTTGTCGTCCACGCCCCCTTGTTCCTCTGGATTCCAATGACCCCCATATCCCGGTTTCAGCAGCGCTTTCGCCGCCGCCGCCGCCGCCCCGTACAACGTATACCAGGGAAACGTGTAGGTAGTATAAAGAAACCTTTGATACCCCGGCAAACCTTCAAAGTCCCTTAGCCCTCCCACAGACCCACCGACGTCGTCTAGACATAGTGCGGGCAGTGGGCACGGCTTTGACGCTACGCTACTGGCAAAACATCGGCCGGTACTTCATTAGATGGACGAGGCGATGGGTCTTGATGGCGGCGTGGGTTCCAAAGTTCGATCACCCAACTCTAAGCCACGCGAGCGAGAGAGAAAAAAGCGCACGGATGATGGAAGTCGTTGTCCCAATTTCTGCCTATGAACCTCGAGCGAAACGGGGGTTAGCCCTGTCGGTCCATTCCAACGCAGAGCGGAAAAGAAGGCGGGAATCCACCCTTTCCTCCTTACCCCCTAAAAAAAAGACCTACCTAAACGAACTTGTTTCTTGACACCTCGCCACGCCTTTTCGCCACGGTGAAGCCATGGGGGCTGAACTTTAATACTGTCACAACGTTGCAGTATCGACAGTCAACTATCCTCTTGCGCGTTCTTACTTTGCAGGCTCATGCGGTATCGTGATTTGTTCCTCACAATAACAAAGCCGGCGTCATACGCGGTAAAAAGAGATTACAAAGAAGCCCATACGGCGCAGACAGAGGTGTAGTCGTCCTGCCTCAACTGTCGATGCAGAGGGGAGTCGCACGCCTTGGTAGGGAAGCGCAAGGAATGCTCCTTCGAGCTGCGTTTCCGCATCGTCGCGGACCAGACGAGGCGAAAGCAAAATAAACCCCCATGCCTTTACAGGCAGCGCCTCGGACAAGAAGCATTTTCACACCCCGCCGAACCGCACCGTCCTTGCCTTTCGTTTCTGGGAGCCCTGGCTTCACACAAAAAAAGAAGAGGGAAAGAAAAAAAAAAGGAGATGAAGGCTCGGGTGTCTCCATCTGCGATACTGATAGATCGTCCGTCGTCTCTGAAACCTCGACAACTCTACCTGTACGCCGAGGATGCCGCCCGTAACCCGAGTCCCGCAGGTGTACTGTCAGGTACATAATCTTCTTGTTTCTTCTACCTGCCAGAGGGATCGGCTGGCTCCGGCCGTCCGAAGGTGATCTGGCTACCTCACCAACATTCTACATCTTGGGCTTGGGGGTCTTGAGGTGTCCTGCGCAGCGCATGAAGTCGAGTGCTATCGACGTTACTTGGCAGAGTGAAGAAGAGAGACGAGAAGTAGATGACCAGTGATATCGGCACACAGTGTCACCCTCCTTCTCAGTCTGCTATGTGTACGTCGGATTATGTTCGTCCAGGGCGGTAATAAGTAGAGACTCAAGGCATGTCACGACAAGCCTTTGGTTTCAGGTTGACTCTGATTGGCCTGTAAACACGACCAAAAACCACCATCCCTAGCTTTCCCTCCAAGGATTCCGCGTCACCGCCACACCTCGCAAAATGACACTGTCTCCTACATGTAAGGACATACCCACAAACTTCACACACCTTTCCTGCAAGTCACCCGTTTCAACCAACACAATCACACAATCTCCCTCTCACCTGCCGCGTTCACCAGAGATCTGCTGGCCCCTGGCAGGACCCCCTCCGTGTACGGCAGATTGCAGCAACCCAACCAAACCTTACAGCGCATCCCCAAGACACCCCAAGCCCAAGGGAACTCCAACAACCGGCGCTTCTGACATCAGCTGCCGGGCCTCCAGGGGGGACGAGAGGCTTGAGTAGACGGGTTTCTGCACCTGTACCTGCCTGTTTGGCTGCGCCGTGACGACCTTCGGCACATCCTCTTCCCCTCGACGCCCCGACGCACCCCACGAGCCCCCCCCTCCAATCCCTCAACAGATTCGTTTGGCAACTTCCTTCTTGGGCACGAGGGCCATTCCCATTGGGCGGCGTTTCTCGAAACTCCTTCTCGAACAGGGAGCTGCGTTGCGGCTTGTGTCCCTATCGTCAGACGTCAATCTTTAACGCACGTGTGGACGGCTTGCCTTTCTTCATTGCAGAAAGTCGGCTCATGCAACCAAAGATGCGTCAACTTGCACGGCGTGGGAGATAGGGCTGCACGCTAGGGCGTGCAGGATGCGCCGCGACTTTGCCTTCCGCGCGACTTTCCGTCTTGGACGGGGTACCAGTCGGCATCATGTCTATGTGCGTTTGGAAATGATGGTTGTGATGATACCAGACAACCAACCAAACCCACACACATTGCCCGAGTGTCGTTACTCGCCTGTCGTTTTTGCCACGCCCAACACAGCGTGATGCCTGCTGTGCGTGTCCCGGGCGCATTCAATCGGCGACACTTCGCTGCAACGACGCTGACATCGATACTGGGTATTGGAACCTAGAGCGACGGAAGCGAGCTTGGGCCACAGAAGACATCTCGGGAGTGTTTACAGATCGGACGGGTTCTTGCTTGCTTCCATCCTCGATCTTACCTCGCGCGCAGGCAGCGTGCAGTCCCACCCACTCACATACACTGGTGCCTACCCATCTACCGACCGATGCTTTGTGCCTGGCGTCGCCGGCGGCACGCGGCACCGGAATAACCCCCTTCTCCCACGAAGAAACCGTCAGTTCCCACACGCTTCACAAGCTTGCTCAGCTTTAGAGACCTCCAGAGCGAAGGACTCGGGGGGTCTGCAGCGGGCATTGGACACCCTCCGCAGGGTGAACGTGGACAGCATCCACCTTCAACAGACGCTGCTCATCCCCCAATTCGGCCTTCTCACGGTCGATAGATCAGGTCGTGGAAAAGGTTGCATACTACTGTAGTCACGCTTGACCTTGATGGGCCCCAACTAACGGCCTGAGCCATCGACGAGAAAAAACACCCTTTCATCCACGGACTTAACCAGCAGTTACTGTCTGCTGTCACACCTTGATAAACACCATGACACTCTATAAGCTTCAATTGAGCCATGTTGGGAATAACCTCTATGGCTAACAATGGAGGTATAAGATGCGGGCTCGATCTGCTGTTATACAGCTTAAGGAATCATCATCCAACAACACACTAAATTACCTATAGAATCAAGATGTATGATTCCAGCTCCTTCCATATCGATACCTTGTACGCCATCTGCATGCGTAAAAAGCAGAAAGTCGACTTGAAAAAATCTACTGTAGTCACACTACACCCCTCATCCGCCGACCTCCCACCTTCCCCTCTTTTTTCGCATGGTTGGGACGAGATTTTGCGCCACAAATGTAACCTCAGTTCAAGTTTTTGCCCCAGAGAGAGAGAGAGAGAGATAGAAAGGGGGGAAAATGAAGTGGAAAAAGAGCAAGGAAGAGAAAAGTTGGTCAGGCGAGTTACACTTGGGGAAATCAAGCTGGCCGTTTGCCTTGGACCAGACAGTCAATAGTTTGCAGATCTTCATACCGACAAAGCGAGGTTGACGGTCCCTCAGTGAATCGGAACCCATCCTTCCCCCGGCTTTCCTCTTTTGCCCGCGCCTCTCTCTCATCTCGTCATTGTCGCTCTGGATTGGTAAGCAGGTCGGCTGTCGCGTCAGTGGTGGCCCAGGATGTGCGGTCTATCAACAACTTAGTCGGCTATTGAGTCTGCTGAAATGGGTACCTGAAATAGCGTGGCAAACGCTCGAACACTACGTTTCATTGGACATCCGGATGACGACACACAAGACATAGAGATGGATATGTACTGAGCACGCCTGGACGAGAGTCATTCATTTTCATTCCCATCAGGTGGCGGTCCAATGTCCATCATGATGGCTACCTAGGCTGGTCGGAAGATCCGACTCGTCAATGCCATCGAGGGACGGCCAAGCCCATCATCCAAGCAAGCAACAGCACACCCTAACTCCTTGCCGCCCGCACAGCCCTACTCGGAACTTTGCCGCGGTTTCTGTAAGAGTCATGAACCGTCAGCCGATCCCGCCGCCAACCCCCATTTTCCGACTTCCACGGGTGGAGAGAGACGACAGCATCCCGTCAGACGAATGGGGGCCCCCCTCCCTTGCGTCTTTTTTTCCCAGGTTGCGGTCCGCGTCGGGCGAATGGTCCCTGTCGATCTGTTTCCTTGGGGAAGTGTCGGTCCGCCATGATATTCGTCAAGAAGAATTGATAGAATGCCCCTGCCAAGGTGGCGATGCCTTGGCCGAGAATAGCGCAGAACGTCGATCACTTTTTTTACTTTTTTTTTTTTTTTTAACAGAGGAAGAATGCCCCTTGGACCGTGACTCAGTTGGGCGAACAGTTTTATCCGACAAACACCCGGTTTTGCCAGCACTTGGGGGAACTGTGCATCTTGACATTCGTATTCAACGTCTGATACTCAAAGCCTGGCATCTGCGCAATAGCTAGTTTACCAATCAGACACAAGTTTCGAGCATCTTGTCGAGTACCCCTTTCAGGGTGTCGTTCTCCAGCGCGGCGGCGACGCGCTCCTTGTCGCTGAGCTGCTTGTTGACCTGGTCATCCTGGGCGTGCGCGTTCTCCTTGACCCTGACATCCACGCGCCAGTTGGGAGGCAGCGCCTTCTCCAGCCGTACCCGGACGCCGAGACCGAGCACGGTGGCGAGGGAGCAGTGGGAGACGGTCGGCGTCAGCTCGACCAAGACTTGAACCAGTCTGTTGGGGTCCATAGCTCCCGCATGAGGAGGAGGGCTGATGTGGATGTCGGGCAGGTTGACAACAGCCAGCTGTCCCAGGGAGAGCGGGTGCTCTGGATCGGAGATTGTTGATATCAAATCTATGAAACGTCAGTTGCGTGATCCTCTCTAGGGGTCGGGATTGGTAGGGAATGCGCAATCCGAGCTGCACGGGTGGGATAACGCTACATGCAACAATGCCCTGATGCTAGGCGTCCTGTTATTACAGACACCTATCGAGCATCAAACGGCTATGCAATGATGCATGAGCAACACACATGGAACGGTCAAATGGGGAGTTGGCATGCAGGGAAGGGCGCTTGCCTCGCTTCCAGGATGGACGCCTGATGGTCAAGGCTCGGCACCACAGTGGGCGGCTTCCCGGAGTTGCCCATAGGAGCAGCGATGCGATGGATGACAAGATGAGAGAGGAAATAAGGAGGCCTCACCATAGATTTCTTGCTCGTCGATGGGCTCTGGAGTCCACTGGTCGGCATCGGCGTCAGGCCAGAGCGAGTCGTCATCACAGAAGGGTTGGCAGAGGTACCAAGGCTTGGCGTAGATGACATCGTCAAACATGTCCTCCGGGCCGGCCGTGGGCGCCGAACGCTTGTTCTGACGTGTTGGCAGCTGAGCCGCGCTTAAAATGGTCGGGTTCGCGTTGTCGAGATCTTTGTCCATGGCGCCAGGTGGTGAGGAAAGCCCCCTGTGATGTTGCGTGCCTTGTCTAACTTGTCTTGAAAGATACGTATGGGTTGGCTTTGTCTCTGTCGCCACCCCAGCAAGCGCATTCACTTCTGACCCCCCAAACTTTCTCCGCTGCGATTTTGGTGTGCTTTCGCAACTGTCACAAATTTCCTACAGATGTAGGATAACCCAAGGGGGGGAAACGATATGGCCTTGTTGTTGTTTGGGTTACGTTCCTCCTGCTCTCAGAATCCTCCCCTGCTATTCGGTAGTGTCAGATGGGATGATAAGATGATGTTGAATTGATGGCGTCGCTTTGCCTGTGGCTCTTAAAGCACAAGATGCTGCTTTTTCGACCTCCCCTGTCACTCTTTTTTTTGGGGGGGGGATGGATTTCGTCTGGGCGATAGGCGGCGTCTCGGTGAGTGGCTTGTGGATGGAAAAGAAATGACCTGCCATGATAGAATCAATATTTTTGGCCCAGATGGACCGCGTACGACCCCGCAGCAGACGAGGATTAGATAAGCGACCGCGCTTTCGGCGACACAGCGCATGAATCACCAATTTCGCAGTGAAGACAGCGCTCATGAATATTGCCCCTCACTTGCTGGAATCGGTCGTTGAATGCGGGGCCGACATCCCCACCCTCCTCCCCCCCTTCCGGAATACGGCAGCCCCCGTGTCGTCAGCAGCGGTCCACCAAAAAAGGGTTGTCGATGATCTTCCAATAAATCTAAAATAACCGCTTGGAACATGGCGGAAAGTGAGGTCGAACGATGCCCATTTCCATCCCACCCCTTTGACCCCTTCTGGAGGACCCCGACGGTAAAGAACCCCTCACCAATGGAGACACCCTTGGCCATGTGGACGTAGTCTGTGGGCTTATCTGTACTTGGCCCTGCATGCCATCTACGCTATGATGAATCCATCCATCCCGCTGATGGATACGACAATTTAATTAAAAGAAGGGAAGGAACAAAAAAGAAAAGGTTATGGATGACGACAATGCTTCTATTTCCTGTACCGCGGTTCCTCCCCCCCTCCCCCCAGCCATCACATATTCGGACGAGTACTCTCTTAGGAGCCAAGATCATCTTTCTGTGCCTTGCCCCTTCGTGGTAGCAGCGGCGTAAGGCTGATCGGACCCTGGAACCGACTGGAGAAAAAGGGGAACCGGTCTGGCTTGTAAGGGGAACCGACTATTCAAGGTTTGATTGCATCTTCTCCTTCTCCGGGCCAAGTCAACAAACGCTCGTCGCGAGCCGCGCAGTCCCATTATGACTTCATCTTTATCCCCTTTCCTTTCCAACATCCCCTTTCGGACGGCTCTAATGAACTTTGATGCTGATGGCCATGTCGGCGTGTTCAATTCGAACATCACCCCGTCGGTCCTGGGCACGAACCCATGTTCTCCATTACTCGGTTGTTCTTAGTATCTATTGGTTGGGCATTGACACGTAAGGCGGACCAGATGCAGAATTGGTTTAATAACGCATCCCCCTATCCGGTTCTTCTCGAAGCTTGCCAGAAACTTCGCCGCATCATGAAGTCAATGGAATAAAATGAGACAGTGATTTCACTGCACCACGATCCTTGCCGAAATTGAGAAGCCTTGAGGAAGCTTATCGAAGCTCCGCTTTAACGCCCCATCCATACACGTGTGGTTTCTTACTTCTTTTCTTCTTCACTTCCTTTCTTTGGCACCCCTTCGGTCCGTAAGGTTGTCCGCAGTCCGTTGTTGACAAACGCAATGCTGCACCCCGCGCTGCGCTCGCCGTCGGGCTCACGTGTTTCTCTCTCGCTCCTCGGACTGTTTCCCCCCTCTCGGCAAAGAAATGACAGGTGCCGATGTCTTAGTCGCAGCCGCGTCGGACGCCTCATCCTGTAATGGGATAAGCGGCATGGTTGAGCGGCACTGCGTCTTGGTTCGTTACCCGTTCTCTGAAGCTTCCCCGGAGCGGGTGGACGGGACTGACCCTGTTCGGGTGTCGCAACCCTTGCATTCGGCCGAGTCACTGCTGCCACCTCCACGCACCCACGGCACATATGGTAAGATTGGTACGTATCCCTGGCATTCAACCTTCAACATCCGCTATCCAACGTGCCAGGCCCCAGGATTTTCTTCATCTTTTTGTCGCTGTCTTCGCCCTCGTCTTCATGGGCTTCTCGCATTATAGGATTGCCTCATCGGTAATTGCCCCATATACGAGTCACGACGACCAACCTAATCTGACGGACATGGGTCAGGAGCGCCAGAGTGGGCATCCTGTTTTACAACTAGACGCCCATTCGGACCGTTTTATCTTTGAACACGCCCCTCGTGTGGCCATGAGGCGCTATCTCCACCCTCCTGCGGCATTCCCTGTCCACCCAGCTACGCTCATCAGACTGCCCAAGATCTTGGGGGCGAAAGAGGAGGAGCCCCTCCCCTTGGATGAACGGTTCCAGGAACCAAACAGTTGCACGAAAGGGAACAACCGAGTGTGACAGATGCTACGATGTACATAGTAGTTCTCAGCTAGGCGTGTGGCCCGTTTGCAAGAGTTCGGATCCGAGACACCACACGCAGCCCCAGGGGTGCAGAGCGAGCTTTGGAGCCTGAAACCACCACTGTGCCAGTTCGACGGATAAAAATCCCCTTTGATCTTCAAGGAAAGTTCTGAAGCGAGAGAACGCTTAGTGGCTTCGCAGAGACGTTGAGCGACTTCTCTTCGGGCCTGATGATGGGGGATGGGTGGACTGGTTCTGCGCCGGTAAAAAGCGGCTGGGCTGCGTGCAGAGAACAGGTTCGACAGGACAGAACAGGACAAGGCGGAACTTGGCATGGGAGACGCGACGGGTTCCTCGGTAGGTGCCATTTTGAGGGCATGCGATATTATCGAGCCAAGTGGCCACCGCTAGTTTTTAGCATGTGAATGATGACACTACCGGTTTAACCACCCCATTTTTTGACCGGGCCCCCTGCCAACCATGTATTTGTGACTCTCCCCATTTCGGTTGGCAGTAAAAGGCGCTCCTGTTGGCATCCTATTTGCTGCGTTGACAGCCGCAGGCAGTCAGCCTTTCGAGGAGGAGGAGGAGGAGGAGGAGGAGGAGGAGGGTGGTGGTGGTGACGATGGAGGAAGGGCTGCCTCGTGGGTAAGTGCGATACGGAGGATGCGATACGGAGGAAAAGGGATTTCCCTGGCCGCCCAAAGTTTGAACATGAGGAACTGAACCTCTGCTCAATTTCTTATCAAGGGTTACTGGTCACCGCATGTACTTGCAGGCTTTAGGAGAGTGACATGCACTTTGCTGAGCTGTCATTGTCGGTGCCAGTTTCTGAATTTCGGGTGGTGACTAAGCCTTGGGGCCGAAGGAAAGCAACGAAGCGACTATCGTCAACAGAGCTGCGTCTTTGGCCCCGGCCATGCCTCAGGCTTACGAGCGGGCAAGGGCAGGTAAGGGCAGGTAGTTTGACGATGTCAAACATGGCCAGGAAGCTCTGCGTGGCGTAGGCTGCGGCCGAGGTTGACCAGACACCGATCTCCAACAAGCTCTCGAGTCGTCGGGTTGTCGACCAGTCCCCATGAAATGAATCCGTACCAGCTCCTCATCATCCCGTTCCTTCATGTCCACAATTGACAAGCTGCAGGAAATTCGGGTGATGGCCCGGCGAGCAGGTCTGTGAACCGCGCGTTGCGTAGGTTCCCCCATCCAGTAGCTTTGCGTCTCTTATTAACATCGGCGCCAGTTACATAGGCCTGTTTGTCGAGTGGACGGTCTGCGCCGCCACCAGCTGTTTCCAACTCTTCATACATCGGCGTCAGTTGCAGACGCCCCTCACATACATCGAAGAGTTTTTCTGCGTTGCAAATGTAATCGTCGCCAAACGTCGAACGCGAGCAATGGTTTCCCGGAGGAAGAAAGAACCGAAGGGCCTTGAGTTGACTAGCATGGCAATTGCCAGCCTTCTCCTGGAGGCCACGAAGTCCATCAAAAATTTTGGTGGTAGCCCAGAACGATTTCGCTGCAGAAGCCTCGCAATATCAGTCTCGGAAACCAAGAAGCCAAAGAGATAGACGTGGTATGTCGTCGCTGGTTGCGAGTGGGTGACGGGATGGAGTGTTTGATGTAGATTTTCCACGGTTGGAGGCGCGGGCTCTTGAACACTTCTGCCCGATCTATGAAGCTTGAACATTGGCATGGTTCCCACATTACCAAGCTAGCCAACAAACATCAGACGGACAGCATGCGGAGTGGTGTAGAAATAGGCGGTGGCTGGTGAAACCCAGATGCAGAAAGTGCAATGAAAGGTGTTGTCAGTTGACTTAGCGCCGTTAGTGCGGGTAAGGCGGCGGACAGACGAGAACCAATGTCAAGGTCCAAAGGGCTCGGCTGGGTGGCAATGGCCGACTCTGGCAAGCTGGGCCGCACATAACATCAAACGTTGAGAGTCTAAGTTGCGCCGCGGGTGCATCGACATACAAGACGACTTGACGGCTGGCTGGTGGTTGTGCGTAAGGTAGCACATACCCGTGCAACCAGGAGACAAGCACAACTGGGTTTGGTATCTAATGAGATTGATCAATGTCCTTCAAATCCGTCGACCAGGGTACGGTTGGCGGAATCTGATATTACTGCGACCCTAAACAGACGTGGTACATGGGGTGGGTGACGATGCAGACCAGCGTTGCTGCGGTTTGAGGCACCCCAATAGGCGGTACCTTCTGAGAGCCGACGTCCTGACTCTAGCTTGCGAATGGAAAACGGAGTCCAGTTCCTCGGAGGAAAGAGGAGGTGGGAGATGGCGACTGGGCCTCGACTGCGATGGAAGGAACTGGCATGCTGGGCGTCCAAGGATTGCCGTCCAACATCAGACCCAGTCTGGGGCTTCCGGAATTGCATCCCAGCAGGCGTGGCGTGTGTGGTGAAGGTCCATTTCGCATCAAGCAGCACCCGCTGAAAGGCTGATCCTGGCAAGAGAGAGGAGAAGGCCCCGTAAGACCTGGAGCGGTTGGAAGCTGGGCTGAAGTGAAGCGGAAAGGGGCCAGCGTGGACGCCTGGGCTGGTCGGCAGGGAATCGAAACCAGGCGGGGTATCTAGGGGGCCACGACGAGTTCAGGATCGAGTGATGAGGTGCGTCAAGGGACACCGAGGTACTTTGGCTTTGGTGCTGTTGGTTCGTGAAGTGAGAGAGGGCAGCACTGCGAGTTTCTCTCGCTAGTTTGGCTCGTTGCCAGTACGAGTAGATGGATGTATCTCAGGCAAGGGGAGGTGCGTTATCACATCTGAGATGCAGATTTGCCGAGAAGAGAAGAGTACGTACCGACATGGTAGTTCTCACTTTTGTGTGATGTGTTGTCATCCGCGTAGGTAATGTATTGGTAAAGGTATATCTGTACGTCGGTAAGTACAGACGAATATCGGTAGGGACGGGGAAAGAAAGTACCGCGTAGTTGGGCGATGGCAGAGAGCTTGCAGACCAAGGCGCAAAGCGATGAGCATGGCTGCAGGAGTGTCTGCCGCCTGGGTGAGGTTTGCGCGATGTAGTTAGCCAATGTGTAGTACCTGCAGCACATCAAAAAATAATGAGATGCACGCAGAGAGAAAGAGTCAGAGTTCCTGGGTAGCGTAGGTACCTACCTAGTGTAGATACTTGGCTACCCAGACCGCTGCCGCCGCGCCAGATGACCAGCAAGAAGATTGGCATGTCGAGGTTCCCGGTCTAGCGTCTGGGTCCTCGAGTCCCTCAGCTTGTTAGTGCCAGTGCTTAGTCCCTGCCATTTCTGTTGTGAATGAGCACTAGTCGGTGGAGGAAAAGAAAAAGATACGGGCCGGGGCAGGTTACGAGCCAGCCTGTAATGATAAGGTAAGCGGGGAGTGGAGCCCATAGAGCCCACGTTTGTGCCTGCGCCTGCAGCTAAGCCATGGAGATCAAGTCTCTGCTTTCCCTCACCTCGCTCTCAGGTACGTAGGTTTAGGTAGTGTTTCCGTACCTAGACGCACTAGATGCACCACACTGCCAAGCAGAAGCTAGCCCAGCCGCGACTCCAACCACGAATTTGCGACTGACGACTGCGACTGCTGCGGTACCTTACCGCGGTGCGGCAGATGCCGTGTCTCCGTACCAATGGATTCCACCCTTTTCCCATCTACCCATGTCGTTGTTGCGCATCCCACCCGGCACCCATGAGAGCCCATGGCACGGCACAGCACCGAGGATTTTACTCTGGACGCGGCACTGCTTCGTTGCCTACCTGGGTAGGCAACCAAACCTACACCAGCTACGCAGGGACACCAATGACGCCTCAGAGAGATAAGTAGACGTCAACATCGACCGGCGCTGTCCAAGCCTCCAGGCTAGAAGCTCCCAGGGAATATTCGGCCATCTGACTATGTGCCACAAACGTCTCATGTCTTGCCACTGCCAGCCCTTCGCGCCTCTCTAGTGTTTTAGTCCCGTTTGGCACCACGGCAGGCGGGACAACGTCCGCCAAACCCCCCCCCCGAAGGGCAAAGAGACATGAGACGGTTGGGAACCGAGCATTGGAAATGGTGCAATAGCCTCTGGACCCGGCGGTTGTGGCAGGTCGCCCTTCTTTCTTTGATCTCGCATTCCTGTTCTTGGTCGACGCAGAGCCCGTCTGGCGGAGAACGATGCACGCCCAATCCTGGCGCCAGGGCCGGCCTGGGCAGTCCGAGACGTCCGTCTGCAAACAACTCAGATTTCCTAGCACTGTTTTGTGTGGTAGATATCCGTGGCTACCTAGGTAGGTATCGGAATACGTCTCGCTCGCAGGACTAGGGCGGTCTGGGGCCGACATGGCAGACTCGACTCCCGAGCAGAGCTTCTGCTTGAGGACCCTCGCAGCCCTCCACCTTCCACCTCCCCCGGGGATGGTGGACACTGGTCGTCGACTCCTTCTCGAAGGACACTGGATGTCAAACCTCCGACCCCACCGAGACAAGATAGGACGGGGCCAGGCTTCAGGTATCGCCTCAGTATCCGTCCTGCCATCCTGCCCTCAATCTCTCGAGGGTCCCCAGCCGCCCACCCATGACTCTCAGGAACAGGAGGTTCCCCACGGCCGCAATAACCATGACCAAAGCAGGCCCGCGACGAGTGAGAGTGACCGGCGAAGTGGATAGAGGAAAGTGGGTGGACTTGCCCTACTGAGCAGGGCACGAGTGCGGCTAAGGTAACGGCTCCACGCTCCGGACGGGCACGAGGGTGCGCGTACCTTGCCTGCCAATGCCAATCCGCCCGCTCGGTTTGCTCTCCCAATACCTTTTACACTATCTGTACTTCGTACATACACAAGATCAGAAGCTCCTTGCAAGGTATTTGTTACAGACCATGGCCGGGCCCGTCTCCTCATAGATGCGGATCATCCGTTCACTCTCTTCGCGGGTGCTCACTATGCCATGCTGATGCGGCAGGCAGGACATAGACCCAACGGAGACATTCGCAGTGTGTCGAGGCACCCGGCAAACGGGTAATGTCGCTATGGATACGTGCAGCCAACTTTGAAGTGGGAGGAGGGCGAGTAATCCCCGCCAGAGCATCCGCAATGGGAAATAGGACGCATCCATGAATCCATGACACGCCCATCGAGAGAGCTCATACGCAGGCATGCACACGCCTCAGGCAACTTGCCCTATTTAGTCGCACCTCGGCATCTTGCGTAATGCCTGGTTAGGTATCCGTATGGATCCGTAGTGCGGTTGGAATTCGATATCAATATCGAACAAGCATGGCCACTTATTATGATGACATGGGGATGCATGGGCGAATGTCCCCCTCTTCTCGTTCATTCTTCAATTCCCCCAAACGCCAAACAACCTTTTCTTCTTCTTCCCCATGCACCTCGTCGTCTGGCGCGCACTTGTCCGTTTTGCGACCGGGCCATCTTGTTGGAGTTTCTTGTGGTCATACTAGGAAAGTAGGTACCGACAGCCATCAACTTCAGCTGATGCGGGTACATGGCCTGTGTTTGGACCATGTCCTCTGGATGCGCTCCCAGTAACACACATCAAATATTCGAACGGTGTGGATCCGACGCTGTATCCGTGACACTGCCCTGCCGCCACCTGTGGCACACAGCAGGAAGACGAGGCGAAGACACGCTCATTACTTCAACGAATATTTGTGCTCTATACAGTGCATTCCATTCTGCCTTGTACATAATATCTACCCGTCGGTCTCATATCTTTCTTCACCGTTTGCCGGCCCTAATTGTTAGTGAGGTGGGCGGGGACCAACAGGGCGCTCGAAATCCTTTTCGCATTCCTGACACTCGAAAGGGAGGCGAGGAGGGCTTCCACGGCGCGCACTGGTCGCACGCATATCCGTCACCCCCAGTTGTTTTTCATGCTTTTGGCCTTCCTTGAACCCCGGATACCTTTTACTTCCGACAACACCGAGATCTCAAGGTTATGTACCTTGAATAGCTCTCGCTTGTCTTTTCCCTCACTTTCTTTTTTGGGTGTGTTTGGTGTGTGTGTGTGTGAAAGAGAGAGAGATAGAGAGAGAGAAACGGAGAAAGAGAGTGTGGCGTGGGCACGTCCACCACCCCGCCAACGCCAGCGTGCAGCAAGCAGCATTCTGACTCGGCGTTTTGCCAATATGGGTGTTCCTAGCCAAGGCAAAGACAATAGGTGGGCCTGTAATCGCCAACCCCGATGCCGCCGCTCTGATGTTGGTTCCATCTCTCCATCTTCAAACTGCCAGTGCTGCCTTTCTCTTATCATCAAACAAACACCTGGGTATTCATTCGTTGCCCTCTGGACAGAGGACCTCTCTATAAATACCCGTCCCTAATGTCAAGGCTTCTGTCTTACCCATCTTGAAGCATCATCTATCATTGACCATCATCTCTTGTCGTTGCAGCCGTGATTAAGGTAGGTAGCTACTGTGGTGGGGTTGTGTGCTGACGTGCCCGCGCAAACTGGCCTCGGTTTGACAGGTAAATCTCCTATCAACAGTGACGCGACGACATCAAGGAACGCATGGCACTCGACAAGAAGGAGCGTGGTTCGGGACTGAACTGACCGTTTGATTTTATAGATGCTTCGTTTGTCTGTGCTATCCCTTGAACCTTGCCTTGCCCTTTCTGCCCAAGAAAAGAAACAGGAGACATCCCATCCATCCCTTCTTTGCCTGTTTCCCCTTCCGTCCGTGTGTCACCTGGTCTCCTCTTTCGCCTCTCTCTCCTTCGGACTCCCCTTCCATTCGTTGTCATCGTTTTGAAGGTAGTGTACTTGGGTACAGTCGACGAACTGGGTACCGTGGGGGGCGTCGAAGTGGTTCGTACAGAATCGGCACCATCTACGGTGCACCCTTTCTCTGCATACCTACGTACCTAGAGAAATCAATTCCTTCTCTTTGTCTGCGCCATCGCCCCTCCTCTCGGGCCGGATCCAATTTCACGGTCAGTGTCAGGAACCTGTCAAGATACATGCCCCGGTAAACGAGAATAGACAGGACGGTAGGTCGTCGTCGTCGTCGTCGTCGTCGTCAGTCGGATGAGACTTGGGAGTCGAGAGCTCGAACCACCCCCCCTGGCCAATCCTTCATCTCTCTGCCCAGATTCGGCCTGCAAAAAGGCCTTTTAGCTTCTCGACTTGCGACGCCGCCCTGCCCGCTGGCCCTGGCTGGCGCTGGCTGGCTCTGGCGCTGGCTTTGGCTCTGTTCTGCCCTGCCTAGGTCCCTGAATTACAGATTGTGTAAACTGCACTGCGCCCAACACTGAGCTGTATGGAAGTACTTCAGGGCCAATATGAGGTAGTGAGTGCGAGGTAAACAGGAAGCATGTCTTCGGGCACAGAGGCGGAGGGACATCACTCGTATGCTGCGTCAAAGGGGCGAGACATGGTAAAAGGGGCAAGGACGATAGACTGAAGACTCGACGCTGCTGTGTTTCGTTGCCATCCCTAAATTGGACACGATCATGCAATGCGCAGTTTGTTCTGATGGTTCCCCCCTCCTCTAAGTCCCCTCTGCAGAACCCTGGCCTGACCTGTGCTGATGCTGCTGCTTTTGTTAAGGTAGGTATGTATGGTGGACCACCTGGTACCGTTCCTGGGGTTGCTCCTGCTGCTGCATGTCTGCGTTGCCGCTCACGCCGTCGCCGCATTGCGCGACCTCCCACCCCCCCGCCCACACCCATATCCACACACGTATTCACACCTACTACCCCTCGTCACACATTCCCGCGCGCTCTCTCTCTCTCTCTCTCTCTCTCTCTCTCTCTCTTGCTCTCACTCACCCACCCACTCACTTTGTCCCTCTCTGGTGCCCTCATTCATTCTCCACTCCAAGATCCCGTCTTGTCTCCAACACCCTACCACAACGCTACTCTACAGCCACACTGCAACTACTTCACACAACCCTGTCTTCATCCTGCGACCCCGGACACCACACCACACCACGCACTTGCTCTCTCGCACTATCACTCCTCTTTCTACCTGTACTCCTCTTCTCCGCCTCTACTTCACAGCACTGTTCTAGCCTACCCTGCTCTGCCCACCCCAGGCTGTCCTGGGTCTTCGTTCCTCCTTGTCGCACCCATCTTTGAACATCGGTCTCCTCTAGGCCCCAGCAGCGCAGTGATATGACCCTGTCTGTCCCTATGTACCCAGCCCAGATCTTGTTCCTTACCCAGGTAGTCTCTTCGTCCAGGTCTACCCACGTCAACCCTTCACGCCTCACGCCGGGACCTGTCGTCCATTCATAATAAGGCTTGACCTTCTCCCGCATACCCCCCTCACCCTCACCCACCAATCCGGACAATTACTAGCCCAGGTCGCGCTCCCAGAGAGAAATTCGAGACACAGCTTTCCTGGTGCTTTCTTTTCCTTCCACTTCCTCCCCTCTGCAACTCTTTCCTCGACAATACGCAGTCGTCTAGTTGCCGACGATTTCGGAATTGAAAGCCTCACCGTGAGTGAGAGTGAGAAAGCGAGAGAGCCGCCGAGTGCGCGGCCAGGTCGGGACGGTCGGTGCCAGCTACGCATACCCAATATTCAAGCAACAAGCTTGAATGCAACCGCTCCTTTGTCTCCGCTCTTCGCTCGAAGGCTACTTCTTCAACCTCACCGCTTCCAACAGCTCGAACCACCACGATCCAACTCGACATGTCCAACGATCCGTCCGTGAGGCGCATCTTGCCTCAGAGCTCCCAGATGGGCAGCTTCTCCTTTGCGCCTCAGCAGTACCCTCAGAGGGAAACCCAGAAGAGTGCGCCATCCACCGCCTCCCGCCTTGGCTTGTCCATACAACGCAGTAGTGTCTAACCAACTCGTGTATAGACTATGTTTTCGTGGATGAACACAATCGCCATAAACGGCTGAAGGGTATGCTCACGTACCCCACGCTGTTGAGCCACGCGCAACTGAACACGAACTAATGAATTCCAGTGATGAGAGCTTGTGAGGGATGCAGAAGGAGGAAAATCAAATGTGATGCGGCCACCACCAACACCTGGCCTTGCTCGGCGTGCATCAGACTCAAACTCCATTGCGTCCGCCCCAATGGCCAGTACGATGGCACCGACACCTACGAGCCTGCCGGGGACGAGTTCGCCGCCGGTTCCTCTCAGATGCAGTCCGCGTTTCGCCAGCAACCTCCCATGCAGCAACAGTCCATGATGGCCGGTGGTCAAAAGCCCAACCCGTCCATGTATGCTGCTCAGGGCGCGTATTCGGATCCCAACGTCTTCCCCCCCGTCCACTACTCCGAACAACAGGCGCACCAGCATAATATGCACTACACCACGGTGTCTCCCTCGATGTCGATGATGGAACAGTCTTATGCCGGCCAAAACGTATTCCCTACTCCTCCTCTCCAGCAGAGCGCGCGTCCAGATTCTCCTCCCGACACCTACTCCCAAGACGGGTCCTACCAGCAATCTGATTTGGCCGACCTTCTCGGTTCATTGAAGGTCAACGAGGCAGGCACAGGTATTTCATTATTTCCTTGCCGCCCATCGGTTCACGGTGACTAACTGGGCTGTTTAGCACCATACCTGAGGAATAAAGCCTCTTTCCTTCATGACGAGGAACCAGCCGTGGAAGATGCCGAGGACTTCAAGACCGCCCTTCCGGCCATCATTTCCGGTCCCGGTCTCAAAATCCGCATCCCCCCGGAACTGATGCCCGATGATGAAACTGTCATGCATTATTTCGACTTGTTCTTCAGCCATGTCCATCCCTACATACCTGTTCTAAGCAAGAGCATGTTCTACCACCAATGGAATACCAACCGGGAATCTGTGTCTCCTCTCATTCTCGAAGCTCTTTTCGCCATGGGAGGGAGACTTGCCGATGATCCTGCTCAAGGACAGCAATGGCTAGCCTTGGCAACGAGTAAAGACCCATCATCTCCCCCTTTCCCATACTGTTGCTAACCTATCACAGAGCACGCCGACTCTTTCATGGACGTTCCGAGACTCAGCACCCTCCAGGCCTTGTTACTCATCCTGAAAGCTAGGGAAGCAGCACCGAAGCGCGGCTATTACTACCGCTCGTGGATGACAATCGTTCAGTGCGTCCAAATGGGCAAGGATCTCGGCTTGGACGAGCACTACTCGGATCACCAGGCAGGACGGCCGTGTGGCTCCTCCTCGCTGGAATGTCAGATGAAGAGTAGGATTTGGCAGACCATATTTGTTTGCGAAACCATGATTGGGTCTCCTCAAGGTTGGTATCCTAAAAAAACAAAACCAAGAAACCCTTGGCCTTAGTTTGCAGGCTTGCTAAACGTCATAGGTCGAACCGATCTTGCGGTTGAGCTGGACTCCATCGACTTCAGTGTTCCGCGTCCCATCCCGGGAGGCGATGACTCCGAATATCACACTACTCGGAACTTCACCTACTTTGCAAGAATCGTTCGTAACGTCAGCCGCATGAACACAGCCTACGGCCGCCTGAAGAAGAAGAAGACGAAGGACTGGGGCGTTGATCCCGAATTTGTGCAGCTCAACCCGGCCCTCAATTCTTGGTTGAACGACCTTCCCGCGGATCTCTCGGTCACTTTCCCCCCGGATGGTTCCCCGCCATGGCTTTCGTCGCCATACATCGGAAACCTGCACTCCTACTACTACCTGACGTTGATTCTCCTTCATCGACCCCAGCTCAATTTCCTCGATCCCAATGGCCAGGATGGTCAGTGGAAACAGCACATGATGATTTGCTACTCCGCAGCCAAGGCTCTGTGTCGGTTGCAGGAAGCGGTTCTGAATTCCTTTGGATTTCCCGGTCTGCAGTGCATGCTCCGTGGGTTCAGTTTCACCGTATACTGCGGACTTTGTTGCATTGTTCTGCACCTGGTGGGTTGCCATTCTTCATCTTGTATCCGTGGAAATTTTTTTAACTTGGTGGCGTGGCAGGTGGCGGTTGTCTCTCCAGATCCCGATTTGAACACTGATGCCCGCGAGTTCTTCACGCGGCACATGCGAGTTCTCGAGAAGGTCATGTCGATTTGGCCGATGGCGGATCTTCAGAAGCAAGTCGATGCGGTACGCGAAGCGTTTTCTGCTGATGTCAGGAAACCCTTTGTGCTTAAGCCAAGCTTCCCCTACGGCAGTCCCCAATCCTCCAACCATTCCAGCCCTCCCCGGGGCTACAGGCCCGGCATGGCTCGCGCTGCGTCTTTGGACCAACAGCTGGATACCCAGAACCTTCAGCACTCCCAAGTCAGTTACACCAGCCATCCCATTACACCTCCTATTTCTGCCGGGCCTGTGGATACCAAGAGTGACTCGCCTGCTATACAGTCACTCGTCATGATGGCCCACCAAGGTTCCCAAGCGCCGGGGATGCAACAGTCAATGCCACTGTCAGACGCGCCGGCCTGGAACCCCGCACGCATCTTTGAGTAAGTCAGCTGCCGCCTACGTTGGCGGAATGATGGGCTAACGGAGTTTTCAAGGCAATGGAACACGTCTTTCGGTACGCCTCAGGTCCAACCACAGCCTTCGACGCTGCCTCCCCAGTCCAATTCGCTTAGTGTTTCTCCGTCTTCAGGTGCACCCGAAGCCCCGTCTCTACAAGACATTCAGGCTGTCAACGCCACTCTACCAGTGGTCTCTCAGCAAATGGCGCAACAGTACTCAGCCGCTCCAGTGCAAACGTTTGTTTCGCCAGCAATGTGGCAGGAGTCCGTGGCCAGTGTCTACGAAGGCGGTCTCAAGCGGGGCTGGGACTACGATGGCAGTGGCCCTGTGATGAAGCGGCGATGAGCCGTTTACAAATTGATATTTGCAAAGCTACCTAACATAACACCGGTTACCTGGTGTCGCAACTTTGGCACAGCGATGACCATCCACTGGTTCACACAGCATATTTTTGCGGCTTGGCGGGTGGGTGTGCCTCTGCCGCGAAACAAGGGGCACATCGAAAAGGTCACCCATACCCAGGCAGCACCGAGCCACACGTACATACATTGGATTCTTGGCTCTCGCGGCTCTCACGGCTCCTACTCGCCCTATACACCTTTTTATTCTCGCGACGAATACATGTACACGATAACGATGAAAATGAGGAGGGGAGGAAAACGAATGAAGCTCCATGTCGGGCGCCGGCGTCACTCATGCCCTTCAGAAGCATTCTTCCGATTGAGGCCGGAGCTGTCAAGAGGCGTTCTGGGATGGGAAAAAGTCAGGCGAGGCGGGTGTCCCGGGCCTGTACCTGTACTCATGGACTGTATTTCTATATTTGGCATGTTTCGACGGAGACTACGCGGCATAGTCTGGCTCGGCGTAGGGACAGGACAGCGCGCACCTTGACATTTGAAACGAGGAGACTTGCTCACTTTTTGTTCACTCATGGAAGGTCCCCCAAAAAGTACCTGTACGAGAAGAAGGAGAGTGTGAAGAATTGGTGTTTCTACGAGTAGGCCGGCCAATCTGGACATGATACCACCTTCTGCACACATGCCGACTTAATGACGCAGTGACTTTCACAGAGAAGAGAGGGCGTATATATGTTGAGCCAGGCAATGGCTGCTGTATGTAGGTTTGAGCAAGGCAGCAGACGAGCCAGAAGGAGTTTGACTCGGAGAACCGAGGTAATTAGTCACGGCATAGGATGTTGAATACGTTCCCGGGTCCTTAGCCGCAGTTCCACGACCCAGGGAACTCTGCGTAAGCAGATGGTCTCAAATTCAGCGTGGACGTCCTGCACAGGCATTTTCGTTCCCCCCTTACCGCCTTGGGCGTCGCAAAGCAATTAAATTAGATTTGGCGGCGGCGAGGGAAACCGAGCCAGCTGATAGGGGCACGTACGAATACCTGGTGCTGATGATGGCGGTTGACCTGGTGGTAGGGATTTGTTTGAGCTGTTGGCATCCCGCCCAGGGGGGTAAGGGACGCCGCAGAGGCCAGATGGATACAGAATGCGGCGCGGAAGCCGGGAGTCGGATGTCGGGGTACTTTACTCGGGCAACTGCGAACGGAGGAGACTGGTAGATATGTGGAGTCGATCCGACTGAAGACCCTTGAGGATGTCTCAAATCCTTCAAGGCCGAAAATCGCAGCAGCGGGTATGATGTGCTGTAGTGTTGATACGGGTAGTCGAAGCTTCGTTTTCGGGTGGCCGTTGTGAGGCTTGTTTCGATGCCGCTTCGGTTTGCTGTGTCTCTCTGGGTGCCCCAAAGTCAGGGAGGAGGGGAGGGGTTTACTGCATCGAACAAAAGCGGGCATGAATTGATGTGCAGGTCGAGAACAGTCCATGTACATCGTACAATCAATCGGTGGGTGGCTTTGGGTCTGATCGGCGTTGAGCGATGATGGGCGTGAAAGCCGTGGCATGGGGATCTCTGCTTCGCGTTTCGTGGGCCAGGACCGGGCATGTACGGCGATGGCACGTTGTTGGAGACGTCCACGACGCGAGATTGGGCGACAATGAACAGGCTTGACAGCATCTGGCTAGGTTTGCCCGGCGTTCTCCCGCCCCGATGATCTTGAGGATCCGTACCCCTCTAGGTGGCTTTAGAGTTTGGGACTGCACACGCTTTTCCCGATGGCGCATGTGCTGCCAACGGACATTACATCTCGCCGCATCGCCAGACCGGGTCCTGGTATCGCTGATGGGGTAGAATGAATGCGCGGCATGTGGCGGATGAAGGTTGGAGAGGGGGGGGGGTAACGGGATGAGAAGAGGGGTCAGGGGGGGAAGTAAGTATTCTGGGATGCAGCAGGTATTGTTAGTATCCTCAATTGCCTTCATCTCGTCCCTGCTGACCACCAGCAGGCCGACGTTTCCTTCCCTCTCCTCTTTTCTCGTCCCGTCTTTTGTTTCTTTTCTGGAAACCGAACAGATGCACTGACCCAACGGGCTTCCCTGCTCTCGTTTTGTGTGTTCGGCGTGGCCGACTGTATGGGATTGATTGACGTGTGCGCATACATCGTACATGTCAGTATTCAGTAGGGCTGGTAGATTTGGTGAGTTTCGGACTTTGAGTCAACAACTGTGAAACGTGACACACCTAACCAAAAACCCTCCTCCGCTGCGCACGTGTGGTTCGCCCCCCCTCGTCAATTGCATGCATTTCTGGGTACCTATACTTATGCCTTTGACATAGACTCCGCGCAGTAGTATCCTGGGCTGTTTTTCCTGACAGGGTACTAGGTACTACATGCCTTTGGGGAGGGTGAAGGGTTACCAGTTTTATAAGCGAGGAAGGGTAGGCATGGAAGGCATTATCAAATTTGCCTCCTAACAGGCCTTGGCGCCGTAACCGAACGATGGGATGTCGGTGCATTTCGGGGTGTTAGTTCGGCGCGGGATCCGAGTACAGGACGCCGTTGCGGCGGCGGCGGGGTCGGTCGGCGTCGGTGGAAAGGAGGGTGCGCAGCGCAGAAATGCGTGACGTGTGGCGGTGGGAGCTGTGCTGAGGCACCAAGATCCCAAAGAATGAGTAAACAGGGAAGAAAAAAACGCCCTCCCCAGTCCAGTAGACGTAAAGCGTGTGGCGCGCAGTTTTCTGCAAGGGATTTGGCTGGCAGCTATTGTACGGACAGGGAAGAAGCTGGTTTGCGGATCGTGAAGTAAATGGTTTGTCAGCAAGCGGCGACGGCGGCGACGGCGGCGGTACGGGGACGATACGGGGCGACGACATGTCCTCGGCGACAGCATTTCAAAGAGACATGGACCAACCCGGCCGTCGCCTCCTGACGTTGAGGTACCGGCGAAGCATCCATAACACGGGGTTCGTTCCGTGCAGTCAATGGACCGTGGCTAAGTGTATGACTAGTGTGAATGTGCGTCTTATTGGGGGACAGACGGGGGTCCGTTAATGCATGTTGCTTTGAATGTTGAGTTGCTGTTACCGTAGGTTGCTCTCGAAACAATTCTACAGGGGGATGTTTGCCGCACGGCCGAGACCCATGGTTAATCAAAGAAACATTCGCAAGCCGCGCAGTCTTCCTTCATAGCACCCCCCCCCCCCCCCCCCCCCCCCCCCATTTCTTCTTCTCTGGATCGAGACCCTCCCAAGTATACTTTGTATACGAATCCCTACGCTCACCTTTTTTTCTGCTTGAATCGTACATAATACCACCCTTGCTGGCCGCGGCGGGGATCTTGGGTATCGCGACCAACCAACAACTTACTTGCGCTTACCCAACGACTCGCGGACAATGGTCCAGACCCAGCCATCCTTTACGCCGTAGCTGGCGCCCTTGCCGCTGCTCTTGCTGCCACCGCCGGAGGTCGCGATGTCTTCGCGGATGCCGAACTGACTCACGGGACGGTAGTGGTGCCACTTACGCTTCGCCGTGAGCGCGGAGACGTCGCGGACGTGCGTGACGAGGCCGAGACGCGCTGCGAGGCTCCCCCCCGCGGCTCCCGACGTGACGGGGCGGAGGTCGGCGGCCGTGACGAGGGTCGTTCGGGGCCGCGTGGCGAGGCCCATGGTGCCAATCTCGAGCTGGGCCGTCGGCGGGAGAGTGCGGACGTAGCGTTCGAGGAGGGCGCGGGACTGCCGTGCGTAGGGGGGCAGACGGAGATAGATGTAGGTAACGAAGGGGGCCGAGGTGTAGGCGACGAAGAGGAGGGGGATGATGCCGCAGGCGGCCACTGGTCAATTTTAGTCTGGGTCGGCAAGGCACGTCCACATAACTGGATACCAATCAGGGAGTAGAAGCGAGAGTGAGATGACTCAAGGTGTGGTGTGTGACAGGGCGAGGAAGATGATGAGGCCGGGCTCGAGATTGGGGGGCGCGAATGGGCTAAGAGGACACATGAGCAAATGGGGGGAACGGCTTACATCCTGTTGCCTGTACGAGGGTCTTGTCCTCGGCGCGGATGTAGCTGGGCGCGGCGACGAGGCAGAAAAAGGCGCACGAGAAGACACTCGTGATCTTCCAAAAAGCTAGGAAGGCTGTGCGGCCGGTGCCTGAGTGGTATATAAGCAGTCTCTCGGGCAGTTCTGTCCATCAAGTCAGCTGCTTGTCAAACGGCGGACGAGGGAACGCTCGGCCGGCCCCGTATCGCGGGGAAACCGGTATGCACGGTGAATAACGGGTGAGGAGATACGTACGAGGGTTTCCGGTCCGGGCAGAGCCCCCGGCGCCGGTCGGGTTTGATGTTGCGGTCCGGGGGGCGGGATTCGGGGCGGCGGAGGCGAAAGGCCGCCTCGGACTACATGGCTGACGGGGTTGAAGAGATTTTCGGAGTAGAGGACGGAGCGTGAATAGCCGTAGGGAGGGGATGGACTGTGTTGTCGGCGGCGCGGTGCGTATGATGAGGCGGATGAGGGACATTGTGATGCAGTCCCGGGGGTTCGGGGGAGAAGTGCGGGCGTGTGACGAAGGGCGGTGGTTGTGAGTGAGTGGATTAGGTTAGGGAGAGTTTGATGAGATGAGATGAGAAGCCGTGGTGGATGAAGGCCACTGCATGCACAGCACTGACCCTGCCTGTCCTGTCCTGATTTTTCTGGTCTCCGTTACGTGACGTGACTTGGTTCGCCGGCGTCCTACACAACTATTCCCTCATGTTTAAAAGCCGACGCTTTACAAGGACTAACAGTGTCACAATGAGCTTCGAACCGACATTCCAGGGCATGGGGGATTTGATCTTGCAAGTTTTCAATTGCGGACTGTTACGGACTAGACGCGACTAGAGACCCGCCGAACCCGTCAGGACCTAGGTAGTACCCCCCCGTTCTATAGCCTGCCAGGTGACCACTAACACATACAGTGTGGTTGTCGGTATCGTTCTTCCTCAGAGCCGATGCTCCCGAATTGCGTCCCGCGGACCTTCCAGTCAGACAATGTTCTTCTGCAGCCACTCCTTCCACTGATCCAGTGTCCAGCCAGAACTGATCTCGTTGTTCGGGTACCCATCAAATAGCACCGTCGGGCTGACGTGCACGCCCGTCAGCCGTGCGAGCTTGATGAGCACCTTGAAGTCGTTGGTCACGCCGTTGCCGACGTTGAGCGCGCCCTCGCTGTCGGGCTTGTCTGACACCAGCAGTAGCCGCAGCACCTCATCCTCGTCGACGCCCACGGAGCCCGCGAGCCTGGCCAGGCGTCGGTACGTGTCGTTGCGCAGCTCGTTGACGACGTTTGCGTCAAAGTAGTCCTTCTGCGCCTTGAAGAGCGCGTCGCTATACTCCCAGAACTTGTGCGGCGCCACCTTGATCACGGCGACGGCCGACTCGTGTACGAGCGTACTCGACGGGTGCCACGGCTGGACCTGCTGGCGGAAGATGACCTCGAGGTTGGACGCCCAAGCTGGGTTTGCGCGGACGGCGGGCACGACGTCATTGTAGAATGTGTTGAACTGCTTCGCCGAGAAGGGGCAGACGTAGTCGAGGTAGAGCTCGAGCGTGTGGGGTTGCGAAGGGATGCCGCCTGCCGGGTTGCCATTGGCGAGGGACTTAGGAGGTCCGAATGTGAGCTTGTGGGCCGCGAACTTGGGTGGGACGGCCATTGTGGGTGGTGTGAGATGGAATCCGAACGGCCGGGTTGTACTGAGCTGGCGATGGTGGGTTGGGAGTGCGGCGGTCCTGCCGGCGAATGAGGATTTCGTCAAGAATGTGAGTGGTGGGATGGGAGAAGAAAAGTCGACAACAAGGCGGCGCCGATTCAGGCTTAATATGGCTTGCGAGGGGAGCTTCATGGAGCTTCGATGGTTATCGTGCAGAGACGGTGGTGCGGCAGCAGCTCTGAGTGATGACCAAGAACCACTCCCATTGGAGCAGGTGGGGGCGGGGTTGCTCCGATTCTTTGATAGAGTTGTCCCTCGCCCCAGCTGCCGATACGTGAAGCTGTGTGAAATCATGATGCAAGCGATCACGAAAATTGTTGCTGACTGAGCTGACTGAGCACAAGACACAGACAGATCACATTGCGCAATTCCACCAACGTCATCGCGCTATCCTCAGAGACGAATGACTAGGCAAAGAAAGAAAAAAAAAAACCCCTTCGAGGCATATGGATTTGGAATTTTCACGGCTCCGAGTTTCCATCTCAGAGCATCTGTCGTCGAGCCGAGGCATGTACCGTGCTCCGGGACTCCCGCTCCCGACACTTACTGGTCTTTTGTTCGGGATGACGACCGATTGATTGGCCCCGATTTTGTTTTTGACAAATCCATCCACAGAGTTGGTTATTGTCATTCTTTCATTATTATCTTACGACCTCAACGATGTCGGAGCAACGAACAGGCAGACGTCTTGTATTGTACCTCCTTCCACTTTCTCGTCTTCCAGGACCGTCATCGCTCACTCAGGGCAAATACTCTATGCAACCGTGTTCTTAGCGACGATGCCCCGCGCGAACTCGCCAAACGTTATGTGCTGCTCAATATCGACCTCTTCGCCGAGGTTCGGTTGAGTGAAGACGGCCAGCGTGTTGCGCGCCACCCGGCCGTCACTCACCGACGCCCTGACGCCCCTCACGAAGTGCGGCACCGCCTTGAACCTACCGCCCGTGATGCGCTCGAGGGCTTCTCCTGTCTGGAAGGCGATGCAATCCCGCGGGATCTTCACCTGCACCGTCTCCCCCGTTCTCGAGTGGATGTACAGCCCGGCGGCGGCGTCGGGTGACGCTGCTAGCTCAGCGAGCGGTGGCAGGCTCGCCGATGTGTCGTTTGTGATTTCCGGTATCGCAGTCGAGGTATCCTTTTCGTCAATAAACATAGCCGACGTCAAGCCAGTAAGACACCCGTGGTCGACATGGACGCTGCACCTTCTTATGTGTCAGCTGTATATCTGTGACGTTATCCGTGGCTGGATTTGGTGTTACCAGTCATCGTCGGCGGCACCCATTTTGGAGAGCGCTTCTTGGGTTTGCGGGTAGTAGTGCAACAGGCGCGCCTTCGTCGTATTCGAGGTGCTCACGACATGCTCCAGGTACCCCTTGGGGTATGTCTGGATTTCGGATTCGGCGTATTTGTCGCATGCCCGCGCAACGAGGACAGCCGTGTCGATGATGACCCGACAAAGGCTCTCGAGGTTGGGCTTGAAACCGGGAAGTATAGCCTGAGCTGGCCATACGTTGGGCGACAGGTACTCGGGGAAGTTATCCGTGTTAAACTCGGCGGTTGACTTGGCGCAGTCGAGGGTAGCATCGACGTAGAACGCACAGTTGGCATAGTACGAACCCTTGAACGTGTCAACTTGGCCACTCTTGAGTGTTTCTTTCCCCAGCGACCACCCCGTCAGGTATTTAGCCTTCTCATTCTCGAGCTTTTCTAGTCATCTGTAAGCAAAATGCTCCGGCAGGGTGGGTTTCATTCACACACTCAGCTCTTGTTCGGGCAGGTTACCCAAGTAAGAAGCATACGACAATGTCTGGTGCCTCAAGTGGGTAAATTCGGGGGGGATGTCTTTCACTACTAATATCCCCAGCGACTCCGGCCCAAAAGCCTCCTTGAGAGTCTCAAAGGGAATGTTGCCTATAACATATGTCGCATGTAAGTCGTTGCCCAGAGCCTGCGAAGCTGTGGGATTGACCTACCCTGTCTGAGGTCGTTGAGCGACACAACAACAGGCTGTGCAAGTTGAACCATTGTGAATCTATAGAGAAACAAATTCTATACTTTCGTGAGTGAATGGAATGAGCCAGGCAACATTCAGACCATGTCTGTATCGACAAGATGGCGCGTTGCTCCCTGCTACCTAGGTAGACACCAGGTACACCCAAGGTGGGGGAGGGGACACTGCTGAAAGCTTATATAATCAACATAGCACCCTCGCCCCGGATTGGAGCATCCCATCGCCAGTTTACGTTGTAGCTCCAGCACCACTCAGCATTGGAAACCGCCGGTTATCGCCGAAAATCGTGTACCATCAGCAAGCCACCTTCCTAGTCAAGGCCCCTCTCGAGCAGGACGCCAAACACGAGAGAAAAGTCGACGATGGTGAAGCCCCTGTCGTTCAAGGGCGACAAGAAGCCCAAGAAGAGAAAGCGCACCGATGCTGAGGCGCAGGAGCGTGATGTCCAAGGTGGTGACGTTGCCCGCGCCAGCGGCGCCACGGGACAGAATGCGAACGTGAACGCCGACGATGACGACGACAGCTGGGTGTCTGCCGACGCTGTGGCGGATGTCGTTGGTCCCGTCATGTTCGTCCTGCCGACAGACCCTCCTACGGCGCTGGCGTGCGATGCCGTCGGTAAGGTGTTTACGTTGGGCATTGAGAACATTGTCGACGCGAACCCGGCGACAGCGGAGCCACACGACGTGCGACAAGTTTGGGTCGCGAACAGGATAGCCGGGACGGAACAATTCAGATTCAAGGGCCACCACGGACAGTAAGTGTCAAAGGTCTGGCATGTTGCCAATAGGAGCATGGGCTCTAACACACGGCAGGTACCTCGGGTGCGACAAAAACGGCGTCTTGTCTGCGACTTCGGCCGCGGTCTCGCCGCTCGAATCGTTCAACATCATTGTGACAGCGGGCACACCCGGCACGTTCCAGATCCAGACCCTGCGCGACACTTTCCTTGTGATCAAGCCACCGAAGCCCAACGTCACGTCGCATGATGTCCGAGGCGACGAGGATTCCATTACGTTCAATACCACCTGGCGCATCCGGATGCAGGCGAGGTTCAAGCCGCGACTAAAGGCGAGCAAGGAGGAGAAGGCAAAGGAGAAGATCAGTCGCAAGGAGCTCGAGGAGGCTGTGGGCCGCAGGCTGGAGGACGACGAAGTGAGGAAGCTGAAGAGGGCGAGGAGGGAGGGCGACTACCATGAACAGCTGCTCATGTTGAAGGTCAAGGGCAAACATGACAAGTATGGCTAAGAGCTCCGCGCGACTTGGCCGGTTTGGTAGGGAGAGGATAATTGATACCCAGGCGAAAAGAATCTCACATGGCAGAAAGAAAAGCAGTATTCGCTCGAAACTCTCTTCTCCTCTCGACCGTTTTCTTGTTCGTTGTCTTTTGGTGTTTAGCTGGGCCTCCAGGCCTTGATGTTACCGTCTTCTCCTGCAGTAAAGACGACTTGCTCATCGTCATAGAAGCAGAACGAGCGGACGAGCTCCTCTCCGTGGCCGCCGGGCAGACCGACACTATTCGATTTGTCGAATCCCCAGCCGCCCTCTGCCGTACGCGACAGGTGTACTAATTCGAAGACCTGGCGGCTAAGAAAAAGAAGGGGAAAAATCAGATTAGTTACAAGTCGAAAAGCCCATTCACGAGTTCTGGCCGGGGGGGGGGGGGGGGGGGGGTAAACTCACTCTTGCGAGCCAGCACCAACGATGGCGCCACTACCGTCAACCTTGGTTGTCACGTTGGCGATGTATTGGCAGCCGAGACTCTCCCTCGCGTCGCCAAAGTCGACAAGTGCGGCGCCCGAGCCATGGTCCTCGGCGACACTGTAGACTGCGAGCTTCTCGTCATGCGTCAGCACGTAGACCTCGGTGTTGCCGAGGAAGGAGGCGTGGTGGACCGAGCCCTGGTTCAGCGTCTGGATGACGACCTCGTCCTCGTCCGAGATACGCGTGTCGTAAATGTTAACCAGCCCATCGGTCGAGCCCGAGAGGAGGACGTGCGGCTCAGAGGGGTGAAAGCGGAGTTCCGTCACGTCGTCACTGTGAACTTCGTCGTACTGGAGCCTCTGCGCCGGACCGGCTCTGATGTCCCTATAGTTTTTGTCAATGGTTTTGTGTTCCCAGGCGAGCGAATCGGATGTGAATGGACAGACGACGTACCACAGGAGTACGGATGCCACATGGTTTTGAAACTCTGTTCCGATTGCAATTGTGCTTGTCCTAGAATCACAGGCCAAGGAAAGAACGGGCGATTGACTGGCTGGATGGCGTTTTAGTGGTCTCCGTCCACGAGCTCACCCAAGTTTGATTTTATACACCTACCTGCAAAGTGAGCAACCTGTGGCTTAGAGGACTCCCTCATATCCCAGACCGAGACCTCTCCATTTTCACCTGCAGTACAGACAATTGAGTTCTGCCAGTCGAATGTCCTGAAGCACGTCAGGTTGCCATGGCTGGTCGGGTACGACTTAACAGGGCCTTGGCCCAGTCGGGCAGGGTTGAAGAGGCTGAGTTTCTGGTCCGAAGAGATGGCACCCAGACCAGCACCAAGCCGTTGGATATCAAGAACGTAAACATCATGCGGGCTCGAGAAGTGGTGGCCATCTACACAAGAGAGGTTGTACATCTTGTCGGCAGGGGTCTGTGTCGTTTGTGAGCATGGGCCCAGAGCAAAAAAAATTCCGAGCGCTTTCAACTCACCAGACGAGACTCCTTTGATAAACACTACCTAGACGCAAAATAGCACTATCAACCTCGATCGACTTAGGGAAAATGAAGGATGATGGCTCTTTTAATTCACCTCTAGCCGGTGAGAAACTTAGCATCCAGACAGACACAAGACTTTAGTCCATAGCCAGAACCAAGTGCTAATGTAGGATAGGATAGCAGCAGACCTTTTTGATACAAACCCCCAGTATATGTAATTAAACATAGATACATCATCAGAGCACCGGTAGAATGGTAATATTCGCTGTCAGATCAATGTCCAATCACGTCTCGAGGAGTGGACTACCCTGTCCGCTCGGAGCTCCCAATTACCAACTACGTGGACCTTTGAGCCAGGCCAGCTGTTCTGAAAGCATCAAGCTGCGCAACAACTGCAACCACCAACCGACATTCGCTCACCAAAACGTGTCTTCGCGGAATAACATGTCGCGGACCTTGGCGATTGACTTTGGCACATAATATTCGTCCAAAATGAGGCGTTCTTTTCTCTGGCTCGTCCGTAAGTTTTATCAACTCTTATCTGGCATTTACTAGTACACAAGTGGTAGCTGACATATCCACAAGTGCTATTGCAGGCCGCCGTCGTCCTCTGTTCCAACGAGCAAAAGGTCTTGTACGAGCACGAAAAGAGCGATGGCGACCGCGAAGGAAAACACGCCAAGATACAGACGGATGCTCTTTCCGAACACAACACCCCCCGTCCGAAGCAGCCCGGTATGTACAATGTCGCGATGGCGGGGGAGGCTTACGACAGCGAGGACTGACATGAAACAGGAGCGGAATTGGTCGAACTCGCCCTCGAACAACTGGTCAAACTTCCACCCCGCACCTACCCAAGACGCGAACGTCGCTACACCCTCGTCTGGACGGTAGTCCGATATGTCCTCAAATTTGTACCTAGCCTTAAGGCTGCTCCGGTTCCCGGCAGCAGCCCGGTACAGGAAACAAAGGTGACTGGGCCGCTGTTGGAAGCTGTTAAGCTGCTGGAGCAATCCGCACTGCAGAACAACACTGATGCACTCTACCTTCTGGCCGACATGAACTTCTACGGCAACTACACCTATCCGAGAGACCTCAAGGTTGCCTTCGATCACTACCAGACTCTCGCGACGCTCCACGGCAACCGCACGGCGCAGTACATGATCGGCCTTTACCACGCCACAGGAATCGGCCATGTTGTTCCGCTCGACCAAGCCAAGGCGCTGCTTTACTACACATTCGCTGCGATCCAGGGCGATACCCGCGCAGAGATGGCCGTTGGCTACCGGCACCACAGCGGCATAGCGACACCCAAGAATTGCGAGATGGCAAGCAAGTACTACAAGAGAGTGGCGGATAAGGCGATAGAATGGTACCGGTCGGGTCCTCCCGGTGGCATGGCTTGGGTCGTTGAGTCGTACCGTATTGCCGACGAGCTCGGCGGTGTCTACGGTGAGGGTGCGAGTGCCTCGAGTGCAGGCATGAACGCCATCAAAGTGAGCCCTAACTCGGACGCCAATGCCGCCATCGACGACGTCATCGAGTACCTCGACCTAATGTCGCAAAAAGGCGACGCGAAGGCCTCCTATAATCTTGGACGGATCTACTACGAGGGACAGAGAGGACTAGACCGAGACTTAGATCTCGCTCGAAAGTACTTCTTCACTGTTGCCAAGAGATACTGGAAGAAGGACGGTCGTATCATGGAAAATCACAAGCAGGGCATCGAGAAGACGGCGAGCAAGGCCGCCGGATTCATCGGTCGCATGTATCTCCGAGGCGACGGCGTTGACCAGAGCTTCGACCAGTCCAAGAGGTGGTTTGAGCGGGGTATCTCGCATGGAGATGCCCAGTCTCAGCACGGACTCGGTTTGATGATGCTCCACGGATACGGAATGCCCAAGAACATCGCCATGGCTACCGATCTCTTCAAGGCAGCGGCGGAACAGGACTACGCGCCATCCCAGATCGAGCTGGGTGTTCTCTACTTGGACCAAGGTGGAGCGGAGGACGTTCGAATCGCCAACAACTATTTCGAGCTCGCTGCCCGGTATGGTCAGATTGAAGCACATTACTACCTTGCTGAGATGGTTTATAACGGCGTGGGCCGCGACAAGACATGCTCCATGGCATTGGGATACTACAAGAACGTCGCCGAGAAAGCCGAGCCTCTTGTCTCTTCATGGGCCGAGGCAAACCAAGCCTATTACTACGGTGACGAGGAGCTGGCCTTTCTGGAGTATGTCATGGCGGCAGAACAGGGGTACGAGCGTGCTCAGAACAACGTCGCGTTCATTCTTGATCCCGTTCAGTCGAGGCTCCCGCTGCCGGACTGGCTGCCACTCCCCGAGTGGCTTGGTCTCCGACACACCCGTTCTAGTCTGCTGGACAACCAAAGACTCGCTCTCATGTACTGGACTAGGTCGTCCAGACAGTCGAATGTGGACTCGCAAGTCAAGATGGGCGACTATTACTTTCATGGTATTGGTTCCGAGCCGGATGTGAACAAGGCCGTTCAATGTTACACTGGCGCTTCGGACTACTCGCAGAGCGCCCAAGCTCTCTGGAACCTGGGCTGGATGCATGAGAACGGTATCGGACTGACCCAGGACTTCCACCTTGCCAAGAGGTACTACGACCAAGCCCTTGAGGTCAACGAGGAAGCGTATCTCCCCGTCACCCTGAGTCTCTTGAAGCTCCGCCTTAGAAGCGCCTGGAACACCTTTACTCATGGCCCCATCCACTCGATTCAGGACGATCCCAGTAGGTTCCCGTTTATAGCTCCCGCGAAAGTGCTCCGGATACTAACGGATTAAGCAGAACCCAAGAAGGACTGGTCACTCAGCGAGTGGATCGCCAACTTCCTGCAAGACGATCAGTTCTATGACGACCCGTATTACGATGACATATTTGACGACACCATTGGCGGCACTGGCCCTGACGGCAACCCGCTCGAGGATGACGGCATTGCCGAGAGCCTCATCATTGTCTTCATCGCCCTGTCGATCGTGCTCCTGCTCTACTACCGCCAGCAGAGGCAGCAGCAGCACCGGCGGGAGGAGGAGGAGCAGCGCCGTCGGGATGGCCAGCCCGCGGCACCCGCGCTGCAGGGGCAACAGCAGGGCCAGGGCCTGTTTCCTCAGCCCGGTAACCCAGAATGGAACAACTGGGTCGCTGGTGGTATTGGACACTAGACCCGGTTCCCTGGCTGTACGATTACACGGATGAAGAGGCAGCTTGAGAAAGAAGACTGTAGCTGGACGAGGTAGGGGAGGACGATAAAGCATATTCAGCGCCGGCGTTTGGGAATGTCCTGGGTGTAGGACATGTATTTCTTGAGTAACTTGTTGCAACTTGCCCAGTTTTGCCGACCTCTCTTTGGATTGCACATCATCCATAAGTCAGCTGACGGACCGACTGAACGTATCAGTATTGTGATCCTGCCAGTATCGGTTTCACTGAACAGTGCACCCGGGTTTGGTCCCATTGCGCGATATATCTTCATCGCCGGTATCTTTGATATCTTTGGAGCAAGCCCGGTCTTGCTTGCCTCTCTGCCTTGTCCGTCCCGTCCCGTCCCGGGGGCGGGCGATCACCGAGCAAATCAAATTTGGGCCAAGCAGCCACACAATCCGCCCACCAAGCTAGAACGGCGACAGATGGCTTCGTTCCTCATCGTGCAACTACATGTCTTGAGTCGTTGCATATAGAAAGAAATCAAAACCTGCCATTGATATTGTGCATGATCGGCTTGCTATTCTAGTGGTATCATCTTCTGTGTAACAACCCGCAAAAGCAAGACAGTAAGAAAGGTATTAGCGACTAATAACTGGAATAGCCTAGATCCGGCCAGGGATTCGGCAATCGGGTACGTCCATAGTATTTCGGAATAATTAGAAACCGGAAAAGAGGCGCCACTTGTATAGCATCGTATGGGTGATGCTCGCCGCTACAATCATTCGAGCAACCAGAGAAAAACGGGGCCCCGGCATTTGCAGCTTGGATGTAAACTTCCAATCTAGCGGTGGGCGGGAGGGGTTCGGACAACCGTCAAGGGAGGACCCTGGGAGTTCTCCATGTTACCCGTCAACTCGGCAACACGCGCCTTGATACGAGCTACGCGAGATTCGATCGCTGCGAAGAAAGAAAGCCCTTGTCAGATCTCCAACTGGGTATATTTCGGCAAGTGGGTTCATGGTACTTACTCTCTTCTCCGCTCGTGTCGTCGTCACCGTCAGTGGTCTTGCTGTAGCCGCCGCGGCTTTGCTCTTCGCTTTGGCGTTGCGCCGCGCGCTCCGCGGCGTTCTTGCGGATCTGCGCCCATCGGTCTAACGCGGGCGGGGATCGAGGTCCGTCATCGGGCGAGGCAGGCGAGGTCTCCGTGGGCGGTTCGGGGGTCTTCGCATGTCGCGCGATGGGGGGTGGAATGGCATCCTCGGAATCGTCGTCAGGGACAAAGGCAGGCTGCTCTTGCAGAGGCCCTTGGTCGAAGCGTGAGAATTCGTTCTGAGCCTCGTTGGCATCCTCGGTATCGACTCGAGAGAGGGATTCATCAACGGACGGCTCGTACTGCGGCTCGTGAGCTTGGGTCTCAACTGGGGCTGGCTGAGGAGTCTCCAATGGCGTGGTGTAAGCCTCTGCTGGTGTTGGTGTGGGAAGGTTGGACTCTGAAGCAATGGGCTGGGGGACGGGAGAAGGAGCAGGCTTTGGCGGCTCAGGGGTTGCTGTCTCGCGCTGGAGCATACCGTTCACGTCTGCGGCGGCGTTCTCAGGCAATTTCGAGTTCCGGTTCTTATTGCGGCCAAAGAGCTTGCGGAGACCACCTCCGCCAGCCTTCTCTTTGTGAAGCTTCTTCGACCTCTTGTCCTTGGGGCTGGTATCCGGTTCCGGCGTAAACATGTTTTCCCGTCCGTAGTCGTACGAATCCTTGGGCGGAGGCAGCGGAGAGCTGCGGCCGTCTTCGAATCGGTTGGCAGGGTGAAGACCGCTCGGAGCCTCCATCTCCTTCTCAGACGGTACCCTAGGTTCGTCATCTCGGTGGTTGGGCGGCAGCGGGGATGGCGAGCGGAAACCCGATGAAGAGTTTTGCGTCAATGGGGACGGCTGCGGTTGCAAGGAGGGAGATTTGGCTGGGACTTCAGGACGAAGCTCGTCTCCGTTGGTGTGACCGTTCGCGTGCTCGTGGTCATGACTTCCGTTCCTTTGCATGGTAGAGACGCCGAGGCCGCGACCAGTGGCGTTGTTTGCCAGATATGCCTCCCGAATCGCGTCCTTGTCGTATTTGTTTGCCCACTTCATCGCCGGGGAAGCTTGACGCATGATATCGGGCTGAAGAGTCAACACACTGTTTGTCTTCTCTCTTGTCAACTCGTCTTTTCTTCCTCGGCGTACTTGGAGCATCTGCTGTTGCTCTTGCTGTTGGCGGGCCTGCAGCTGAGCGGCAGCCGCCTGGATCCGAGCTTGTTGGTCAGGTCCAATGCTCGACTTGCTGAGATTGGGATCGGCGTTCTTGTTGCCCTTCTCGAGAGCATGCTTTCCTGTTGACTTGCGACGGTTGACGCCCTTGTTGCGTCTAGTCCAGCTGAAGAATCCCTTCTTCTCAGCGATATAGGCGCCTTCCTGGGGCTCTGGGGCTGCCCCGGCCACCATCTCCTCCATGACCAACCATCGACCACGCTTGATAGCCGTCTCGATAACTGCACAGCGACCAAAGGCCGCTTTCCTCTCTTGAGTCTCTTCGGGGGCGAGGCTGCTCATCCAAACCCACCAGAAGCTCTCGTCCAGGTCAAATCGAGCAATGCTCGCCAGTTCTCCTGGCTCCAGACGATCGGATTCTAGTCTCGGGTTGTGAGACTGTGAGCTTCGTTGGCGCGCAGCCGTCTCGATGGGGGGAAGAACTTTGTCAGGAGGCAACAACATGTTCGGGCTGCTGGGGTTATCGTCCACAAAACCAGAAGAGAGGAAGTCGGCCCAAGAAGGCGTGGTCGGTCGGCCCAGACCGGCATTTCCGGCCGCAGGAGTACTTCTCAGGCCTTGGGGCTTGCGCGCAGCAGCAGCAGCAGCAGCAGCATCGTCGTCGTCGTCGTCATCTTCGAGTGCACTGGTGAAGCCGATGTCTTCAAACCGTGACCATGAGGCATCTCGTAAGCTCGTCGAATGCTTTGCGCTCGAAACTTGAGATTGGTTGGCGGACGAGATTGCTTTCAGCACACGGCGGCATTCCTCGGTCAGGGCCTTCACTGGGTCCTCGTACTCGGAAAACTCGCGGAGAGCTCGGTCTTCCTCGCGGTACTGAAAGTGGTTTGCTCGGCGTAGAAGTGCAAAAGGCGTCGGCGAGACAGCGTCGACAATCATGACTACCCTGTACGTAGACGATTGCATCAAAGACGGTTTCTGAGGGGGGTACTCAGTTTCCTGCAGTAGCTTCTGCAGAGACATTGGGAGCATAGAGATTGCGCCTTGAGTTTGTTTCTGGGGTGCCAAGGATCGAAGGTACGCGAAGAAGAGATGGCTGGTGGCGTCGGCAGCACTGCGACGAGTTAGATGTGTCGGTTGGTGAGGACGCTATTACTCACGTTGCCCAAGATTTGTAGCCACCCTCGAAGCCGCTGCCCGTGTCCTTATGCTCGAACGCCCACCATGCGGCCATCCGAGAGAGCTTGCGCCCTCCCAGACCATTCATCTTGCCATGGGCGGCGATGGCAGACAGCAGGTCGAAAAAATCGAAGATGATACACGACCGGGCGCCGTTTTCAACACTGAGGGGGATGAAGGTCTTGAAGGAGTCTCTGGCCATGTTTGAATCTTGGAGACGTGTAAGCAAGCTATGACACCATGCAGCCTGGGGGAATCAACGAGTTGATGGAAACATACCTTGCTCGCCAACCTTGAAGAGCTCGTACGCATCCCAGCCCACAACACCGCCTGAGAGGCGACTCCAGCACCATTTGACCACACCCGCAATGACCTAGCCGTACGTTAGCATGCCCAGAACGGATTGTCTTGGTGGAGGTCACGCACCATTGGCTCAGTCATGCGCAGCTCTTGCGACAAAAACTCGCCACGAAGAGGCTGGGCGCCATCGAAGAAATGTCGAATGAAGGTCCGGACAGCACTAGGGTCCGAGGTAGGCCGGAACGGCAACAGGAGGAAAGGGTGGTCAAGAGCTGTATCGGAGAAAGATGTTAGTCGTCATAGGCGCAACAGATTGCACGGAGGCAATTGCGGTGTTGGGAGTGGTAGAGGATATATGTCAAACCCACCTCGTGCCTTGAGCTCTCCGGTGCAACGCCTGATCAAGTCCTGTATCTCTTCAGGCTCGACCGTCTTCCTAGTGTAGGCGTCGTCCCATTTTGGCTTTGCGGATAGCTGGTCAGCAGCATCGAAGTTGGAGCCCTTCTTGGACTTTTTTTGCGACCCGTCCTTGGTCTTCAGGCGAGAGAAGAGGCTGGGCATGTCGTCGGTGAAGAACTGCCCTTATCGAGGCGATTGTTGGTCGGAGCGGGGAAAGGCGCGAGGATTCGAGGAGAAGAATGGACGGGCAATCGTGGTCGTAACCACCTCGGCGAGGTGTCGGTCGCAAGTCGTATGCTTGATGTGTGGACCTAAGACGCGGAAAGTCTAATGTTCGTCGTCGGTTTGGAGTTGGCGGGGTGGGCGCGAAAGCGGACACGATAGGGGAAAGTATCGTCAAGCGAGCGAGAGGTTGCGCGTTTGTCGATTCCAGTGTCAATAATACGTTGTCGGAACGGTCCCCCACGCGAGGAATTCAACTAGGAGATTGCGGTAACGGGCAATCGGCAGCCGAAGGTATTGGAAAGCAAAGGCTGGGTTTAACGAAACGAGGGAAAACCTCCAGTAGGGGAATGTAAGTGAGGAAAGAGAAAGACGGAGAGGGAGGATAAGAAGGAGAGAAAGGATGGAAGGAGAGACGGTGATGCTGATTGTGCTTTGGGCTCGGGCAAGAACTAGAAAGAGAGGCCTGCTCCTTCTCTTCCTCTGCGTTCAGGGGCAAGTGAATGGCGGGCGGGCTATTAATTGGAGAAGGAAGGGAAATGGGAATATTTGGGGGGAGGTCCCCTGGAAGCTTGGCTTCTGCCGGTGCGGTGCGGTGCCCGTCTATGGAGTCTTTTTTCTTATTTCTTATTTCTCTCTTGCCTACTCTGTACTCTTCCTTCTTTCTTTTCTCTCTTTTTCTCCTGTTTTTTTTATTTGAACCCCCCTGTTTGCTCTTTTTCGAGGTGGGTACGAGTACCTTTTGTGTGACGATCGCCGCAGGCGGGTACCTGAAGACGACACAGATGTGGCAGCCCGATGGGGAATAGCGGCAACGCAGTGAGTTAGGGGTTGTTGATGCTATTTTTTACTTGATTTCTTGTCCTGTCCGTAGGACGCCGTGCAAGCTTATGAAGGCGTCTGATGGGCTCGCAAGACCGCGGGCCCGTTGTTTGAGTCTCTACTTGTCGGCCGTGTACGGGTTTTCGGGTGATGCTAGTGGCACTCGAGCAACAGGTACTGCTGCTTGATTATCCTGGGAGAGTGGAAGAGACGGGGAGGGGCGCGACAGGCCCTGAAATGAAATTAAATCGCCAGAACGAGGACCCTGGTCCAGTGCCACGGACCACTCTCTTACTCGAGAGCCGACGCCAATGAGGGCCGCCGTCTGTTGCCGCCGACCACTTAAGAGTGAGAGTCAACGCCGACCAGTCGTCTTGCCGGTTCGCTTCAGGCACAATCTGAAGGAAATCTTGTCGGCCGGGTTGACTGAAAGCCCTCCTGATTCAGTCTTTGCTGTTGGTTAAGTACCCAGGTAGGGGGGTCTAGTTGCTTGCTGATGGTGGTGACTGAGGACTATGATCTCAGGCGAAGATGTTAGTATAGTATTGATCGGTTGGAAGAAACGGTCGAGGAGTTGCGGCGCCCGGACGACTCACAATTTGACCGAGTCACACAGACGTGGGGAGTGCGATGATGACGATGGTGCTGAGGGGGAAGTGGAGGCGGAGGTAAACCCAGGGCCAGAGCCAGACGAGAGGCGTCGGATATGATGGAAAAAGAGGAAAAGACATGATGAGATCAGAACGGCACTGGACGACGCGCAACACTCCGGTGCTAAGTTCCATGCATCCAAGCTAATGCAGAGCAACTCATGCAATGCCTGCTACTGCGAACAAGAAAACCTCGGACGAAAGAGACGATGCAGCAGGTCTGGTATCGGCTTCATCCTCATCAGTGAGTGAACAGATCGAATGGATGGATGGAACCGTCTCCTTCTAGCCATGCCAAAGCCAGGATGCGTCCTCCTCTGAGCATACGACTGGCGGTCACAGAGTCGGGTTGCCCACCCCCCTCTATTTCTCTCCGACTGATGTGATGATTAGAGCCTTTTCGATGTTTCTTATCCACAGTCCTGTTGGAGAAATGTAGCCGGCCTGGCCTGGTGCAGCCCATGAATTACATGAGACACCATGTCCCTCTCTTGTTGCTTGCTGCTTGGGGTGGCCAAGCGTGGAATCCCCATCTGTCGTCCGCACCTTAATCGAGCCCCGGTACATATCCGTTAGCTCCGTCCGCCCTGCGTTGCTACCTAAGGTAGGTCGGTAGGTACAGAGCATACTTGGGGGAATGAGCGGAGCCCAGAGTTTGCACGCTACTCAAAAGGCACAGTCAGTCCACATACAATGGGAAGAAGGGGATGGAACGGAATGCACCTTGTTGGTCCGCCCTCCCCCGACCAGAGCTCTTCCCCCAAGAAAGGAAATGTGTTAATTGAAATAAAAGCCCCAGCATTGATAGCCTCTGTCATCGCCCCTCTCCCTTCCTGGGCCGTTACCTCACTCTGTCCCTTGGCACTCTAATCGAGTGGGGGTAGACCCTGTCTTCGTCTCGTTTCGGACTTTGCCTACTTTCCACACTTTGTCTAGGTCTAGAGCACAGCTGCACAAGCGTAAAGTAACAAAACTATATCGGCTATTCTGTCGTCTACAGAGACTCACCGTCGTTGGACCGAGTACATGTTATCTCTAAAGGCACCCGTACCGCGGTACCACGAGTTGCATCTCCAACGTTTTGGTGCCACTTTGATCGAGTTCATGTCTCACGGCAATCTCTCGACTGAAAAGCAACAAGGCATGACTTACGATCCACGGATGCTCACCCGGCGAGGCGCGTCTCGAACCTGTCGCTCGCTTCTTGTAAGTCGTCCGGCGCCCGCGCATCCGCCCCACCTGCGCGTCCCGGCTGGGTAGACACAACACGGCGCCAATATGCGTCAATGAAGCAGAAGAAACAAGAACTAGACCAACAGACACCTTCGGTAGTGATTGATGCTGGGAAAGAAACTTACAGACAAGAGGCGCCATCACGGCAGACACCGCTCTGGATTGGACGCCGCAACAACACCACAGCCAGCGCCCTCTGCTTCCGGACCACCTCATCCGCGCCTCCCCAGGCACCCGGCGCACCCAACTCGCCAATGTTCCGATTAGTAGGTTGGGTTGATCCTATGTGAAATCGCCTCGTTGCGCATGAGTTGGTCGGTGCCAGCACATCCCCGTTGTCGCCCCATCCAGAACCGGGTCTTGTACACATCCACCGAGCCGAAGACCCCGCCCGGACAGGCCATTGGTTGTGCCCTGTGCGCTTGATCGACGTGCGTTGGCATTGGGCTAGGGAGGGGGATGGGTGGTTCTGTCAAAGCCTGACAAACAGCAGCATTCTCATCACTTGCATTGGGCGTTGGGCGCCGTACCCGTGCCTCATCGCCGTTGGTCGTTCCAGGCCTAGCATGTGTTCCAATGACGGCATCTCGCTACCATTGATTCCACCTGCGTGGCCGTATCTTTGGATGCCGGGGGAGTGACAAGTATGATCGAGGTGGCCACGGCCTCGTTTAGCAGATCACGATGATGCGATGTGAGAACACGCGCATGGAAGCTGGTGGGCATGACATGGCAACATGCGGCTCCCTCACAACACTCCACCGGCGACCGCGGCGACGCTGAATCCTCCAGATGCGTCCCATTTCGCCCGGTGAGCTGGAGTATTGGTCTCCTGGCACCTGCGCATGAACACAATCTGGACGTTCCAAGGGTTTGCTGGCCTGTTCGCGTTTGTTCCGCCGGCTCTGAGTGGTCGAAGTGGGATGCGAAACTCTCCTCTGGGCCTTCCTTGGGCGGAGACTGGTCGTGCTGCCGATTGATCAACATCAGAAGTGTCTGTCCAGACTCCACAAAATCGCTAAACCACCACAATTATCGGACGATGTCTCCGGGCACGGAGGTTACACGAAAGGAAAAGAAGGGGGGGCGCCGGCCGCCTTTGTCAGTCTCACAGAGAGAGCTCAGGGGTGTGTGTCTTGTACCAGCCGCCAGAGTGACGTTTTCGAGCTATAAAAAAACCAAAGAGAAACAGCCCCAGGCCTCTAGGAAACAGTTGCAGCCACCGACGCTGCGCAATTCGTTGCATCCAGATCTGTCAACATATCTCAGGATACTGTGTGTGTGGTTTTGGAACTCCTTTTCGTCCGCCGACAGGCGGCGTGGCGCTGCACCCAATCTCATCCTGCTCCAAACCAGGCAAGAAGACCCTGAGACCCCGATGAATGACGTAAGCTCCAGCACCCGATTGAGACTTCGAGATGACTTGTGGTCTGTGGAGCGCGATGATGCAGCGTGCCTAGCAACGCTCAAACACCAGCCGGGAGACACGTGTCGATTTGACAAGCATGTAGAAAAGGTTCAGGCTTGCGGTCGGCTCACACGCCTTCAGTAGATTAACTTGAATAAATAGAAGCCTTGCAAACAACATGTCCAGTTCCATTGTTCTTGGAGTTCGGGAGGCCATGTCGTGCTTGCCGGCCAGCATGATCCGTATCGGCGTCGGGACCGGAGCCGGAAAGCGCAGTGGGAAGTGGAGTATACACCGGAAAACAGATACGTGGAAGAAGACAAATGAAGCGGTAAAGCCTCCCTAACCGGGACACGAGCCCGTGTTATTTTATTTCAACAACGGCATCGGTACCTCTACTGCCCCTCTTCACCTCGATCGGCTATAAACACATGGTTTCTTAACGTTATGCAAAGTTCTTTCATTCCGCGCGAGGCCAAGTCATCCAGTGGTCGGTCTAGCATGCATCTAAGCGTGATCTTTCATAATTCTGCGGCAGGTTGCATCATCTAGGGTTTACAAGTCATCATATCATCCAAACCACTCCTAGTAGATGGCCCGAATAAAGCGGCGGTTCCGACCCCCACCCTCATGTCATTCCAATCATATTCCAGACAGAACGCCAACCCGATTCTGTTCCATCTCATACTTTCATTAAGCCGTCTCGTCCTCGGTCAAATCCTCAGGAACCTCCTTAGGCAAGGTCTTGACCTCCGTCTCCTTCTCTATGTCGACCTTCTTCACTTCATCATTATTATCGGTTTCAACGGTCTTGGGCTCCGCGACCGTCGTCTCAACCTTCTTGGCCCCGCTCAGGTCCCAGTCGATCTCGGCGCCAGCGCCGTATCGGGTTACCAGCCACTCGTTGGCCTTCTTGAAATGCCCGCAGTCGAAGAAGCCCCTGGACGCGCTGAGAGGACTTGGGTGCACACTCTTAAGGACCAGGTGCTTTTTGGCATCCACCTTGACAACGCGCTTGCCGGCGGGGGTGCCCCAAGCCATGAAGACTACACCGCGGGACCGCTTGGTGGCGACGAGGTCAATGACCTTTTGGGTGAAGCGCTCCCAGCCGCGGTTCGCGTGCGAGTTGGCCTCGTGGGCGCGCACCGTCAGGCAAGCGTTGAGGAGGAGGACGCCACGGTCCGCCCAGGGGGTCAAGAGACCGCCCTTGTTAGGAGGCGGGGCAAAGGTCGGGTAGTCCTTTTTGAGGGCAATGTACATGTTCTTGAGCGAGGGAGGCGCCGGGGTAGGTGGGCGGACGGAGAAGGCGAGGCCATGAGCCTGATTGTGGTTGTGGTAGGGATCTTGGCCGAGGATGACAACCTTGACGTTGTTAAAGGGGCAATGACGGGACCTGTGCTTCTTAGTAAGGACTGGGTTGTGCCACAGCGGCAGATTGTTGCAGGGTCAAGAGGAACATACCAAGAGTATACATCCTCCTTCGGCGGAAACCACTTCTTCCCGGCATCCGATTCCCTGTTCAGAAAGCGCTTGAGGTCGAGGAACTCCTTGCTCGTGACCTCGTCCTTAAGCAGCGCCAGCCAGCTCTCGTGCAACGTGTCGATCTCGAGTTGCAGCAGCTCCTTCTGCTCGGCTGTCAGGCCGGCGACCCACTTGGCCTTGTCGAACTTGATGGCAGGCGAAGCGGCCTCAAGTGGTGGTGCGGCCGCGCCGCCCGCCTTGGCCACCGGTTTCGGGGCTCCGAAGAAGGACATGATGCTGCCATCCTGCTTGGGCTTCTTATTATCGGCGGCCGACAGCGTACCGGCCTTGCGTTTGAGGGTGGACATAACGACGTGGGTTGAGGGGTGGAAGGAGGATGCCGATATGCGAGGAGACACGAAAGGGAGGCGGTGACGTAGGAGGAAGGGTCTTGGACCTCGCTGAGAGCTGACAGAGAAAGGTTGTGAAATTGGGGAAGCGAATTCGGTCAATTGTGATCGTTGTTAAGGGAGAAATGTTTCAATGGGTCATTAATGGGAAACACAGGCTTAACTTTTCGAGAAAGAGTATCCGTACAGTGAGAAAGAGAGGCGATGTGGATGGAGGTAGATGTGGGGGGGAAGAGGCTGGCTCTCCAGGAGGATTGTAATCGAGATTTCCTGGGCCGCCTGGGTCTAGTTCCAAGTGCCGGTCTGGTCTGCGGACCGTCGCGTAGAGACGCGCTACCGCCTACCAGGAAGAAAAGAAAAAAAAGGCGATTAACGCGTATCACAGGCCCGCTATTCTGGCGCGTCTCGACGGGTTTAAGTGGTTCAAAATGGACGGGGAACTGGCCGGGAGCTGCAGCCCTGCCGTGGCCCCGGCTGCTTGGCGGAGCGTGTGGGTTGCCCCTGAGATTCCATCTATTTTCCATTCTTGGGACGGAGTGTTGACTTCATTTGCTCGAAAAGGCACCTCCCCATCCATTCGTTATTGGATACTGAGTCCTGTCACCCTAAGAGTCTCCCGTTTGGGTTGAAACTATCTTCATCTTCAGGGCCCAGAAACGAGATTTCAAGGTGTCCACTTTGAAGAGAGTTATCATTACATTTTTATCTAGACATACACGTTTTTTGTTTTGTTTCCCAGTGTCGAAACCAGACCGCCACAATGCCTTGTTGGCGTGCAAACTCCAGGTCCAAGGTCTCTTCCCCTTTCGTCAATAGCAGCCCGCTCAACGCCCAACAATGCTCGAAATAGAAGAGTTGTGATGCTTCAATACTTAGTCCATGTCCCTTCTGGACTTCTCGTTCACGCCCCTGAACACCCGCTTGCCGACCTCATAACTGCTGATCATGATGGCGCAGGCCGGGGCGACCTTGAGGGTCCGAGGGATCCATCCTTTCCATAGACCCCCGATTCCCTCGGTCGTGAAGATATGCCAAAGCAAACGCACCATAGAGCCTTGCTCAGCTGCAGCCGCCTTGGCCCCTGGGGCCTGACGTGGGGAGTCACGATAGACTTGCGTTCTAGTCTTGCCCACGTCGAATGGCATCGTCACCATCGACGCAAATCCGCCGGACACAGCACCAGCGATGAAACTGTCCGTCATGGTTTCCGTGTGATTCTCCTGGCTCTGAGACCGGCGTCGTGCCTGGGTTCGCGAGCCTCTGTTGTCCAGCGTCCGGCCGCGGCGGGTCTCTCGCATGTCGGTCAATTTGCCCCGGATCGTCTCGTATCCCCACCAGTACAGGCCCGAGAAGGGCACATCCCTCCACAATGTCAAGGTCAGTCCTCTCCACAGGGAAGTGTAGCCGCTGGTGCCGACCATCTCCTTGATGTCTCGGAACGCGTTTGCGAGATGGCCCGTGGTCGAGTTGCCGGTCGATGCTTGCATTCGTGTGCGGACAAGCTCGATCGGGCTCACGGCGGCGGCAGCGAGGATGCGGGCTCCCGCGCCGGCGACCAATGGCGCGGTATCGTCATTGAACTGTTGCGCAATCGGACTCTTAGTGTTGTATCGCAGCCAGTCGTAACCGGTAAAGTAGATGATGTTGCCGGGAATCGTCATTAGCAAAGTTGGGGAAAGGCCCCTCCAAAGGCTAGTGAACCCCTCATTCCGCGCAATCTTCCTCAATCCGTCCATGGTAGAGCTGATTGTCTTTCGTTCGACTTCTTCGACGGCACAGTCGGCAGCCGCGGTGGCCGCGACGCCTTCTGCAGCCCGAGGTATCGCAAGGCATAGCTCCGAATTGTTGTTCATGAAGAACACTTCCCGACAGCATGCGGTAACTCCGAGGTTGGACGTGTTGAATGTTTTCAGGGTGTCGGTCGTCATTGCAAGCCTTGAGAAATCGACCGTCGGCGGCGTGACGTTTTGGGATTGCCATCGGATTCGGACAACATCGAGCGGCGTCACTGCGCGGACTTGTTAGCAAAGGCAGGCGAACTAGAGTGCAAGTGCAGTAGGACAGGAGGGCTCACCTAGAAGCGATGTCAAAAGACTACCTGACATGGCCGAGATCATCTTTTGCGGCGCCGTGATATCATCATCGCCTCCTCCGCTGCCGGTATCCTTGGGCGGAACTATGCGCGCCATCGGAAAAGAATCATCGGGGTCGAATCTGTCGTGGTCCTGACCTCCGGTGGCCTTATGGATGGCAGTCATTGAGGACCAGCGTGCATGATCGGAGAGATCGGAACTTGGAAAAGATGCTGCGGTCATCCGGTCGGCAACTTGGGTGGCGCGACAAGGAGGAAAGTTGTGGGCAGAGAAAGGTAGGGGAGGGGAAGAAGCTCTCACAAGCCTTTTTTTTCTCTCTCCCTTTTCGTGTTGGTGACCGAGCAAGTGGAAGAGGGAGGAGGCCGGGTGAAATTGGTTTACCCCGTTCGCCAACGTCGGCTCGTCATGACTGCGAAATCGGGTGCGCGCTCCGACTTCTGGCCCTCCCCCAAAAATTTGCCGGAGATAATGAAATGAATGGGTGGCGCGCCGGGGCACCCTGCTGGCCGAGCCGAGCCCCAGAGCCGTTTAGGTGATGTCACGGACAGAGCGCCTGTCCCAATTGGCTGGACCTGATGTGGATCCATCAGTGCGCCACAAAATGTCACCGATAAGCACCACCCCTAGTGGGGACCTTACACGCCGACTGACTCCAGTTTGGCGTGCTCTGCTTACAATACCAGTCTTGATGATGAGTGGACGGCTTTTGACTACATCTCTCATCTCGCAGATCCGCTGTTAAAGCATTTAGAACCCCAAAATCGCCACTCAATATCAGCACCATCAAGGTACATTTCGAAGGCCCTACTAGATGTCGCTATCATAGCATCGACGGCCTGCTAGCCCAGCGTTTCTGGGCATTCCTGTTTCTCACCCTTTCCGCCAATCATGACGGACCAGCCGCCACAGCTCGACTCGGAGCTGGAGTCATTCCGGCAGCAATGGCGCTCAGAGCTCAACACAAAGAAAACTATACCGGAATTGCAGACCTCTCAACCCAGACACAAGGCACCAGCATTTTCCAAGCCATCCGCCCCCGCAGAGAGCTCGAGGGTCGCGGCCGCAAAGAGATCTCAACTGGAAGAGGACGAGGAATATGCCCGTTCTCTGGTTTTCGATGAACCAACGCCCTTACCTTCAGGGCCCAGTTCGGTGCAATCCGCACCGCAAGAGTCCAAGGAGCTGGTATCGGCCCTGGACCATTTTGAGGAAGCCGTGGAGAAGGAGGCCATTGGGAGTTTGGGCGACAGCTTAAAGCTGTATCGCAAGGCTTTCAGGGTAAGTAAGACTCCCTCTCAACCGGACGGAATGAGCCGCTAAATTCAGCTTCAAGATGGATAGCAGAGTGGATTTGGCATACAGAAAGAAGCATTTCCCTGCCGCCGCGGCGAAAGTGGCTCAGCCGTCAGCGTCGGACGCTCAGGCTGCTGGGCCAACTGCGGCAGGCAAGCCATCAGATGCGCAACAACAGACCATTGGCGAACTGATTGCCAGTTTTTCCGGCCTTTCCGTAGCAGCAGCACCTCCGCCCGTGGAGGGAGACCCAGAACCGCCCTGCCCTATCGCGGAGATGCCCCAGGAGATTCTGGTTCACATCTTTAAGGACGTTGCTGTCCTCGACGTCGGAGACTTTGTTCGCCTTTCGTTAGTGTGCAAACGTTTTGCTTATGTCGTCGCCACCGAGCAACAGATCTGGCGCTGCGTCTGTCTGGGCCCGGAATTCGGCTTCTCTGGGATGCATTACCATTGGCAAAGAGGCGTTTCCTGGGAGCCCCTGGGGCAGGAAGAGGACACGACAGACCTGGAGTACGTCACCATGGAGGAGTTGGCGCGACGCCGCTGGGACGAAAACGAAGCCACCACCTTCGCGCTACTGTCGGATATCTACTCGTCGTCGTGGCAGAGCATGTTCAGACACCGGCCGCGGATTCGCTTCAACGGCTGTTATATCAGCACCGTCAACTACATCCGCCCGGGCCAGGCGAACGCGAACCAGATCACATGGAATAGCCCCGTGCATATCGTCACGTACTACCGGTATCTCCGCTTCTTCCGCGACGGCACCGCCATCAGCCTCCTCACCACCGACGAGCCTGCCAGCGTCGTACACTATATGACCCGTGAGCTGCTCGAGCAGCACCGCGGCGGCGCCGCCGCCCACCTGCCGTCAGTCGTCATGCAGCACGGCCTCCGCGGGCGGTGGCGGCTATCTTCTGCGCTGGACCACCCGGACGCGCCTCTGAACGAGACCGAGGGGGACTTGTTCGTGGAGACGGAAGGGGTCGGCGTGAAGTACACGTATAGAATGTATCTGGAGGTGCGGAGCGCGGGGAAGGGGAAGGGCGCGCGGAACACGAAGCTCATGTGGAAGGGCTTCTACAGCTACAACAAACTAACGGATGACCTGGGCGAGTTCGCGCTAAAGAACGGCAAGCCCTTCTTCTTCAGTAGAGTTAAGAGTTACGGTGTCGGCGAGTGAGTTTTCACTTGAGCGGTAGACGAATCAAGTCGAGGCTAGTGCGAACCTTCATTTCCGTCGCCTTGAAGTTTCAACACTCCTGCTAAGCACCTCCCACACCAGCCTCTACTCTTTACAGCTTTTTCTTACCATGCACTTCCTCTCCTTCATCCACTCATCACCTCCTCGTGCCACTCGCATCGGCACCTCTCTTAGATCCCTCCCCCCCGGAGATCTCCACAATTCGCCCGGCCGCACTCTCCGGGTCCCCGCTCCGTCCCCGATATCGCGTCGTCCGCACGCCCTCGCTGCGGCGTGGCGCCTCCCAAATTTAACACGCCTGGCGACATCGGTATCGTCTTGCGAAACACCTTGTTGGCGAAGCATTCTTAGCTCGTCAAGAAGGGCCTCGACGCTGGGGGAGGGCCACGAGGTCCTGCTCGACAGGGCCTTGGGATCTCGTCGGAGCTGGTCCCAAACTTACGAGGGATGGGTAACAGCTTGTGTCTCACGAGACGAATCCGTATGTGTACCCTCGTCTCCTCTTAGAGCCTGCCCAATAATCAGCCTACGCCAGTTGCGCAAGGGTGGCATGGGACGCGGACGACGAATCAGTCCCCTGAATGAAAATGTGAAAAGCTCACGCCGAGCCCTTCGATAACCCTTCGCAGAAACAGCTCGAGCAGCCGCAGCGATGAGCTTTGCATAATTTGTGTGGTGACCACTGTGGCGGTGACCGAGTTCGATAGACCATCTTGCCCGAGGGGCCAGTGATGTGTTACAAAATCTGGTTTTCTTGCGATCAAGCTAGAAGCCAGATAGATACCAGCCCATGTGACGCTGACTAGTTGGAATCGGGCTCAATTTGGCGTATTGCCAGAAGCTGTTGACTGCCGTGGGGTTATGGTGTTTGGAATTCAGGCGTTGTTTACTTAGGGGCATACCTTTCAATCCATTGGTCGGTCTGCGTGAGCTCCTCGAAAAGCATGCTGTAGTGCGATATGCCATAGTCAAAGCATGTCGGAAATTTTGTCAAGTTTCAGAGATGATGGAGGAGCCGATTGTTCTTTCACCTGAAAGACTGGGTCGGACGTTATTCGTCGTTGCCTTCTGGTTCTCATCGAAGCATACATTACTGCCTATGCAAGGGCGCGCAGAGTAGTTTTGGGTTTGTAAATGCATCAAGCAAAATGACAAATCGCTACATGGAAAACGCCCCGATACCTCGCAGGATGCTGATGTTGTTCAGCCCATCCTTTGCCCAGTCGCAAGCCCCTTATCCCAATGATGTGTGAACAGAGAGATTGAAAAGTACACCAAGTGCGAACGAAGTCTAGACGAGATATGGACACGACACCTCGTCAGCTCGTAGTGGCGGTAATAGATGCGCGAAAATGCAGTGATAAATGTTTAAAAGTAGCCCAGGGTATCAATATCGCGGGTGTATGCCGTAGACCAGGGCGGGTGAAGACCGCAGCATGGCGAATTCAACAAGGAATTCGAGGGCCGGCGTACCGCAGACTACACACGCGGTCGTCTCACCGGGGCATCACCCTCTTACCATCCAGGAATTTGGGACTTTTGTTGTCATAGTACATATTGGGTGTTTGCTGTTGTCGTCGCGCTTCGTATGCCTGGCGCTCTTCCTCATCGAGAGAGAAGGCTTTCTTCAGCCAGCCAAAGGCACTGCGCTTCTTCTTGAGTCGCTTCTCTCCGCTGGCCGTCATCTGCGAGTCGTATGTCATGGTAGTGACTGTGCTCAGCATGCTTGCACCACCCAGTCGAGACGGCGCGTTCCTCTGGTGTGCTGGATAGTACCCGGACTGATGCTCGTAAGGTGACCTTGGTTGCGCACCTGCGGTGAGGGGCCTCTGCTGGAGTGGAGAATGAGGGCTCGCTTGCACAGGGCGGTAGTATTGATGCTCGGATCGCGGAGAAGGTAACACAGGTGGCTGCACCGGCGGAGAAAGCTCGTTAGATGTGTGATAACGCGGCCGCTGCTCGATGTCTGACCCATACGCCGAATCCGGGGCGTGATACTCTCGAGGCGATTCTTGCCCAGTGTGAGGAAGGTCTGTCGCTGGTGGCGGAATCAAGATCGACTCTGGAGGGGTTGTCTTCAACGAGACACGTTGACGTAGCGAAGTCTGCTTTGTGGGCGTGGGCGCCTCTCGTTGGGTTTGAAACTTGCTTGATTCTGTTGTCGCAGAAGGTGGGAAGGCCTCCTGTGGCTGCGGCGTATATGTCCGCGGCTGGAGAATGTAGAGCGGTGCGTCGTCCAGTGCGACCTCAACTTCCTCATCACCGATGGGCTCCGACACAGGCCCGTCGGGCGCTTCCAAAGTCAGCCTAGGTGTGTTTGAATGGGTGCTTCTGGTGGTGTGGGCGGTGTTGCCCGTGCGCCCGGTATCGTGTGAACGCGTAGTTCCATGCGAGTGAGACGTCTGTTGAGAATTGGAAGTGTTGTGTGAGTGTGTGGTGTGGTATGAATGTGTTGTAATGTTTGAGTGCGACGTCTTGTGTGTCTTGGCGGACTGTCGATCTGGGGAAGCGGCTGGTGATGGTCTCTGTAGGGGCATGTCAAAGTAGACGGTGTTTGAGCTTGACCTTGCCCCAGTTGAAAATGAGCCACTCACGCTGTTCGCGCGTAGAGTTGAGCGCCTCGCAGCCCTCGAGGATGGGGGTGAAGACGGTGGCGAGCTAAGTGAGGCATCGTCGGTTCGAGCCCCGTGCAGAGGCAAGGAGAAAGGTGGGATGCTAGCCTACAAGACTATTAGCATCGCACAGGCAAGAGCACACGAGGCTTCGACTCACCCAGGTTCTCCGACTTACTTCACCGGCCTTCTTACTCATTTCTGCCACCATTTTTGCGAGCTTGATGATCAGAGAGTTCAGCTCCTTGCCCTGAGTCTGCAACTCGACAAAGGCATTGTACCAGCCCTCCGTATTGCCTTTCATGGCAACGTAAATGTCCACAACGTCTGGACGATCTTGACGCCAAGTGCCCGCATTTTGTTGAGCTAGATAAATGGCAAATTCTTTGGTTGCGGCCAAGCCCTGCTGCACATCCTTGTCGTACTGTTCAAGTTGGACGTTGGTGCGGGCCACAATGTGTTCAATCTTCTCGTTCCCCTGAACGATCTCGAGTCGAAAGTGGCGATCCTCCAACATCTTCTCAAAGGCCTCGAGGTTCTCCATGGGCAGACGAAGGTAGTCAATTCTCTCCTTCAGGTCCTTGGTTGCCTGATCAAAATCCTCCATGATGACTTCCAGAAACTCGTCCACCTCGTCGATATGGCCCTGCAGAATGCTGACAACTTGAGCCGCACTATTGGCCATGCCGTGCAGCAGCAGGTAGACGCCAAAAGATATCTGAGCCATTAGCTTCTGGAGCTCATGTTGCTGCTGGCCGGGCCGATAGCGCCAGAGCATATCGGGCAGGTCATCTTCGCGCTCTTGGCTAATAAGATCCTCTCGACGGACCTTCGCGTCGGCGGTTTTGAGTTTCGGCTTGTCGGCGGGGTTGCCGTCGGCAACTTCGAGAAATGACTCGGCAAAGGCGGCTTGCATCGAGGGAATGGGATGGCAGGGAACCTTGGAGCTGGCCAGTGTCGGGGACTCGTTGTTGAAGCGGCGTGTGTTGCGCAGTGGGATTTGGGGCGCGGTTGCCGAGGTGGGTGTCCGTTGAGCATCCTCATCGTCGCTCTCAAATATGGGGGAGGGATGGCCATCAGGCGGAGGCAAAAGAACGATGGGAAGATCCAGACTCAAGTCGAGGTTATTGCCAGCACCGAAGGACATGCGTGGGAAGCCGGTCGAGGCAGCCATGGCGTACAAAAGCTGTGTCTCGGGCGCTATAGACGAGCAGCAGAGACCATTGGTATGCGACAACTGTCACAACCGCTCGACAGGGCGGATCGGGTGGTAATCGGGACCAAGGCCGTGGGATGCGATACGGCAGGCCGATGAGCCAAGTAGGCGCAAAGACGACGCTGTGCGACGCGGGCGCTTAGAGAGAACCACTACTGTCACTGCCCGTCTCACAGATGTTTATGGTCGTCGTTGTTTGTTGCGGTTGTTGGTTGGACGAGAGGAACAGAGGGCGACAATTGGCAACGATGGGGAGAGAACGAGCGAGAGAAAGTCGCGCTGGAGAAAGAAAAAGGGCCGCGTTCAGCAGTCGCACATAGACATGACAGGCAGGATAGCCCCTGGTTGGTGAGGAGGGGCTTTGAGGGAAGGAGAGGAGCGAGTAAGAATGGATCCGGGGTCGGGTCGTCGTAGTGGTAAAAGAGGGCGGGTGGGCGTGTGAGGGAGAAGGAGGGGGCGAGGCAGGGCAAGGTATAGATTATAGTGCGAGTTGGGATAATATTAGTATTACGAATAAAAGGGTTAAGGCTGGGATCAGGAAGCGAAGAGAATAAGAGTTGGAAGGGCCAAGCGATGAACGACGGGTAGGCGGACGGAGGCGGCTCAGACTCGGACAAGTATGGCGGGGAGGGCAGAAAAGAGCATTCCAGACAGAACCGGTCCCAACAACAACGGTGAGGTTGGAGGCAACAAGAAGGGCGACGACCACGATGGAGAAGGGCAGGTCGAGGCGAGCGAGCGAGCGATGTGTAAAGTGAATCTCTGGTGATGATGGGGAGATTGAAGGGGAAACGTAAAATAAAAATAAAAAACCCCCCAGAGCCAAAAATGACACAAGGCGAAAGGAAGAAAAGGGCGGAGAAAGCTATCCTGTCCTGTACTGTCCGGGGGGGAGGATGGGATGGATGGATGGATGGATGGATGCCCTGGACAGAAAGGCAGGCGGTAGGTAACCTCCACCGAACTGAATGAAAGAAAAGAATGGCCCCAATGCCGGGGGTGAACACTAACTACCTAGGTACCTATCTAGGTAAGGTAAGGTAAGGAGAGGGCAGGGAATCAGTATCGTTCATTCGACGCTACTGTGTTCGTGCCGAGGAGAAATGGTGCAGGGTGGTAGTGGATGCAAGGTCAGCGCGAGGGCCAGGCCTGGTATAGGTACACATGTTGCTGTACCGTGTACCTGAGATGGAAAGGAGCTCAAGGAAGGTAAATCAGAAGCTGGGTGGGTGCGTAAAAGGCCCGTGAGGTATCTATCGTATCGTACTTAGGTACCAAACTTCAGATTCATCAGCCTGTAATACTACCTTGGTAGACACCAATACATCCATCTAACACCCCATTCGGACTTAGGGTTTACCTTTCGTTCCTGACCGTCGGAGCTTCAGCAATGGGTAAGAAGAAAATAGCTAGTTGTGCTGGCGATGCTGTTGCTGGCGGTGCAGGGGGTGATGGGGATTTGTAGTGTTGGTTGACACTGACACTGACACAGTGACACTGACATTGGCATGACATCGACATTGACCATGGGCCTGGTTGTGGTCATCCGGTGCTCGTTCCTACCTAGGTAGGTAATGAGGTACATGAGCGCCGATAATTGTACTTTTGCCACGTACCTACCTGATGCAACTGACGACTGCGACCACCACCGCCGCCTCTTGCCGCTGGGACTGGTGGGGGTTTCTGCAAGTACCTAGATACCTACAGTTACTCACTTACTACCTAGATAGGTAGATAGATACCTAGGTAGGGGTGGGAAAAGAGACCACCGGTCCGAGGGCACTGACTGTCCAGTCACGTCGTTTCTCAGTGCCCCTCCCCCTTCTCCCTTCCCCGGCGTCCTTGCTTCCTCCTTCCGCGCCCTTTGTTTGTTGGCTGTCTCGTCACATTTGGCATTGTCTTTGTTTTTCTTCTCTCATGCTCGTCTGCAGCTCAACAGAAAATGAGTACAGATGTAGATGCTTGCCTTGCGTCCGACCTTCTTTTCCTGGCTCCGTTCTTCAGAGATCAACTCAAATGGCTTGTTCTTTCGCTCAATTTAACCAAATGATCTATCTATCAGACCATAGCATCGACTCCTGCTGGCCATCGCATCGCTCATGAAGCAAGATTGAGGCACACCCACCACCAAACCTGGTCACCCTTGGACCCTGTCGCTAGTCCTCTTTTCTGCGTTAGCCTCCTTTCGCTTCCTTCCCTCCCCCTTCCCTCCCCTAAACCCCTGAACAAAACGGGGAAAGGCATGGCAGGGGCGGAAAGGGCCCAGAACTGTCCGATGGCTCACCCAGATGGAACTTGGCCGCAGGGACCTCGAACTGGACCTCGACCTCACCCCAGATCCCTGAGCCAACTCTGCTGAGTGAGAGTCTCACTTCACTCTCAGTCGCCCACGCGGTCACTTTCGCTGCATGGAATGGCATGGCATGCTGCCCTCTCTTGGCACTCGATAACCATCGTGCTGCCCGCTCAGCGGCTCTCGGACGTGAGCATTTGAGCTTCGGGTGTCGTCAAGAGAGATATCCTGACACACCAACGCAGGGACAAGCAACTCTTATAGGCATACTTGGGCATATGATGTCGAGTTTGTCATCGAATTTGCTGACTCCCTACCTACTTTTCCGGTCAACGAAACCGCTCACTGGCTCAGTAAAAAAATAAAAGATTGAAATAAAAGCCCACCCACTTCCCTTCCCGCCCCCTAGCTTGCAAAGCGCATTTGCTGGCTGCACAAACCCGTACCAGAACCACGGGATACGCCGTCGAACTTTGCTCTATCTCCACCGGTTGACGTCTGACGTCTGCCCGTAGCAGACAGGCAGGAAGCCGGCGGAGGTCGAATGCCTCTGGCTCAAGTACGTCGGACTGCGATCCCAGTGTCGGTGGTGACTCGTCCCAATCCAGACTCGTAGAGACACACCGACCGCCATGGACGTAGTGAGCGCGCCTTGCAGGCCCAGCATATGCACGCTGACACGCTAAGGCGGGCGGGCAGATGTTTCGTCAGCCACGAAACACAAACACGGCAGAACGCCCCGGCCCTAACATATTCTGGCATTTGACTGGCACCATTTGCACTCTGTTACCTCGCAGATGCATTGCAATCCAACCCACGGCGTCCGTACAAGGGGAAATAAGGTACCTTGCCTTAGGGCCATGAGACTATTCACTTGGTGCAGGAACGAGTCTCGATTCGGGTTGAACCCCTGGTAAAGACAGCCAACCTGGGAGTCTGGGACTCCGTCTCGTTACTCACCCCCTCATCCATCTTCCTCTCGTGGACACATACGAATGCTATGGGAAAGTTCGTCGTCGTCACCCGCCATCCGGCCCATTCCAGAAACCATCGTCGGGCCGGCCAATTGATAACTCGCACACCTATGACAGGGTTGAAAAGGCGAGGGGCGTCTGTCATTCGGCGTTAACGAGCCGAAACTTGTCTCTATTTTAATGGTATTGCCGCCGTGTCGCACACACGATGTATCACCCGGTGTCCACATGGCATGGCAATGTCACTGCTCACTGCAACCCCACTCTTCAAAGCATGGCTTGGTTGACGACAGCAGGGCCTGCAAGCCTGGGGAATCCAATGGCGTTGTGCTTCTGTCTTCCCTCCTCTTCGCCCAACCGAGCCCGGCACCACTTGATAAGCAAACCTCGCCACAGCAGAAGCTCCCCACGTTGACACGGAAGCAAACCACTGTCCATCCTTACTGTACAGATACCATCATTGTCCCAGAATCGCGCCCTTTGTTGCCCGCCAACGCCGGCACGAGTCGCAGGGCGGTGGGTGCCTTCTAGGTCTCTTTTACCAATGCATCGCTGGACGGCTGCCTCGCACGCGCACGGCCTTTGGTGTTGGAAGCGGCGAGGCTTCCCCTGACTCTCAAACAGCCGACCGTGTCGCTCGACAACGCTCACGGCGTCTTGGCCGTTGTTTGACACGAGGTTGCATCGACAACTACGTCGACGGCTCGCTTCACTGGCCTCGTTCAAACTGTGCACATGGGCTTCCTGTACCGATCGATCTGCCTCTTTTCCCGCCCACCCAGAGTGCCCGCTCACTCCCTTGACCGACGACCCCTGGAGGCCTTCTGTATCGATCAGATGGAATGTTCGGCCCCATTCACATCAACCAAGTTTCTGCTATTGGCCCATTTCCCCCAGGCGTCGTTGACCGCCGGACAAGATTGGTCACAGCATCCCTGCCGTGGCTGGAACGGGGGAGATGAGAAGAGACGAGGAACAAAGACGAGATGAACGAATGAGCCTCATTGCGTTCGTTTGGGAAACCCCTGGTGGAAAAAGGGAATTCCGTCCGTGCGAGCAACCATTTCAGCCCCGATTGCGAAGACGGAGTATCCGTATCATTCAGCATTTCGGCATGGCATTCGATAAACAGGTGGAAGTAGCAACCCCAGCCTTGGTTTCGATTCCCAGTCTCGTCCGTCCGGGTCTGCCGCTTCCTCTGGGCGGTCGCTGACATACGGCCCGTTGTGGCTCTTTAGAATCAATAAATGGCACCAAACGGGCCCGCTGACATCTCTTGCTGACCCGATGACCTGGGCGAGTCAGATGAACGCATCCCGTTCGGTGGCTTATGCCGTCTGCAATTGGCAATGGTCGATATTAGGTTGACGGAATATTGGTCCTTTCGAATATTGCTAGCCCACACCTCAAGAGACCCGACATGGGCAGCCGGAATGGGAAAACGATGGGGGTCGACCGTCGATGGAGGATGACGGACATGACGACGCGATGGGCCACAATCTGCAGGCTTTGCTTGAGTGGAGCCTGCACGATGCTGTTTGACGAGATGACTGTGGCTCCTGTGGGATTTGTGAGTGAGTTGCTGGCCTCCTTCCAATCCCCCCACCCCTCGTGGCACACCCAGACTCTCTCTCAGAGTACGAATGCTCAGCGTGTGGACTCATCCTTCGTGGCCCAGTGCCCGAGAGTCGGGAAGTGGCGGCGGCACTTGCATTCGCGCTTCTCCGTCCTAACCCAAGCGCGGTAATAACGGGCATCCATGATTCAGCCGTTTTGCGAGACAAGCGCGGGCTGCAAGGCTTGCCCTGGTTTCGATCATCGCACCTCCGCTCCGTCCAAATGGTCGTCCCGTTGGTGTTTGGCATTTGTTCTTGATCGACGGCCGGTTCATCTGGGGATCGATCTGCAACCAAGGTTGAGAAGAAACCCATGCTGTCTTCTCTGTATGAGCCTCACCCCGCAACGTGCATGTATTTATCAAGGAAATGGCAAAGGCGTGACGGGCTGCATGACAGACGACAGCGGCGGGCAAGGCAAGGCATTTTCCATGCCCACGATGGCTTGTGTCAACCTCAGCCTCGAAACTCTGAGCATACTTCCTCAGTGTAGCCAGCAGACGGGCGACCCGACCAGCCTCATGCTACACTCGTCTCCTTGACATGACGAGCCACGTTACTGCACCCGCAACACAACCCATCCTCCGCTTACTATACCTTACTCGGCGCCAGCCACACAGCATAGCCTCATAACCCGAGGGCATTGTGATTCTTAGAAGGGTGCCATCAGCCATCGGCCTCCGTTCTCGTCTCCAGGTTTCGCGGCTCGCCCCTCGATACGGCCGAGGAGAAATCGCAGAAAAATAGTAGATATCGTGAAATTTCCAGGATCCCCATTTCATCCCCCCCCTTCCCCCTTTCCTTTCTTTCCTCTTCTTGGTCAACATCGTTCGTGATCTTCTCCCCCACATCATCTCCGGCTAGCACTGCAGACTGCTGCAGTGGTCAAGACTCCTCTTTCAGGACGAGATCCACAGTCCCTAGACCAAAATAGCGGAAAGGACAACCGAAAAGGAACAAGAAGCCACATCGTATCCACTTTGCTCCAGTCAAATCCCTCCTATGGGGCTTGCTCGACTCGACACTGCATTGCACTGCATCGGTCATCTCATTTCGCGCCTCGGCTCACTTGGTTGACGCATTGAGCAGCGCAGCTTTGTCGTCGGCATCGGCCTCCTCCTCCTCCTCCTCCTCCTCCTCCTCCTCCTCCTCCTCCTCCCCCCTCTCATTAACCGAACGCAAACCCCTCAAGAGGTCATATTCACAACCCATCTCGGCAGGTGATAGAGTAGCAATACACGGACAGGAGCGCAAGCCGTACACGGCACGCGACATTGAATCAGGCACGGGTGCCATCAGGAGCGGGTCACCCTCGCCGCGACGTGATTGCGCTTCTCGGCCAGCGGAGCCCATCCCTGCAACCCAACGACCCGCGCCGAGAGCCAAGGCGCCCCGTTCCAAAAATCCTCTTAGGTTCTCGAACCGCCCGCGTTCCTGGTTCAACTCCAAACCTTCACCATCGTGAAGAGCAGCACGAAGGCGTTCAGAGTCCTTTTCCAGCGGGATTCCACGAGGCAGAACACGATGCTCGCTGCCTTCCGTTTCGGGACGGGTCTATGGGATCCGTCTCACCGCTTCGAGACATCGTGGCTCCTGTCACCCTATTTGTTGGGTGCTTGTCGGGCGTTAATCGTGAGTGTTGTTTTGCCCCTTTTCTTCCCGTTCCTTGTCGCGTCCGGGTGACCCTTTCAGCCTGTCTCGAAATGCCGTTACTCGTTATCTTTCTACCTAATAGCGTGTTGGCGCAATGTCGTCCAACCGAGGAACTACCTTGCCCAAGTGGAAACTAACGGTTTCTCCTGCAACAGAGTCTTTACATCTTCGTTGTCCGCTTCTTCATCATTGGCTGGACTTGCTCTCACAGCACGTTTGGCGGGTGCGAAGATGTCAGAGCAAGCTTCTCCTTCTTCACCGTCCTGACCTACTGGGGTCTGGGCTTCTACTTTCTCATCTCGGCCATCCACACCTTCACATACGCCCGCTCCGGGTCTCCGCTGCTCGAACGCTTCCCGCGACCTCTGCAGGCTCTGCACGCATTCTACTACACCACCGTCGTCACCTACCCCTTCATCGTGACGATCGTGTACTGGGGCATCATCTATAAGGGGCCGTGGTATCCTGAGCAGTTCGACGCCTGGAGCAACATCTCCCAGCACGGCCTCAATACCGCATTCGCCCTCTTCGAGATTGTCATCCCGCGCACCAGCGCCGCCCAGCTCGAGTGGGTGCATATGCTTTGGCTCATCATCGTTCTAGCCCTCTACCTCGCGCTCGCGTACGTGACGTACTACACCCAACACTTCTACCCGTACACCTTCCTCGACATCGAGGCGAACGGCAGCGGCAAGGTGGCCGCCTATATCGTTGGCATCGCTGTTGCCGGCATCATCTTCTACCTGATCGCCAAGGGCCTCATCTGGTTGAGGGAATGGGTGACGGAGAAGAAGCTGGGCATGGACGGCAAATTCGCGCAGCAGCGCTTCCACAACTATGACACTGAGCTGGGCACCATCAACTCCAAGCATTGAGATGGAGCATTCTGGGGCAAGAGGTGGCTCACGGAGTGAAGAGTACATACACCGTTAATCTATATATGGTATACACGCTGCAGTCATGTCTCAAGGCGGGGCCAGGATAAGGACGGGGAGCAGGTGCCGCATTGTTACTATACCCCAGGACCCCATGGGGGAGGCTTTGTTCCCCTACGATGATACGCATCGCGACTGAGAGAAGCGCAGAGGTGGCCGCACCTCGCATTATTGTCTAATGCGGTAATACAAGTAATGCAGACATCTACAATGTCCCTGGAATGGTCTTATTTTGAAGAGCTACGCCGTCACGCTTAGCACTTTAACGAGATGCCTCTTCGCATCTCGGACTCTCTTATCTCAAACATGATCTGGACGCCCATATACAGTGACACACAAGCAATCATAAAGAACATAACGCCTGAGGATTGGGGTTAGACCGGGCACGTTCAATGTGGAGTTTAAGGACGGTAACAGCAGCAGCACTTACCTGACCAGTCGTGCAGAATACCGTAGAGGATACTCTGCAAGCCGTCTAGCCCCACGGCAAACCCGACGAGATTGGCAATCATCATCATAAGCACGTTGGCAACGGCGCCCAGGCCGCAGAGCCGCCGGTACGCGTCTGGGCGACCCTCCCACTTCCTCGCCGGAAACAGGAGCTGGGCGAGGACCTCGGGCAGGAGGAAGAGCACAATGAGCCAGCCCCAGATGAGCAAGCGCAGGCGGATGTCGTGCCAGAGGGCGACAAAGGTGAAGACCAACAGGTACGTGGCGATGGAACGCACGGTGGTGGCCCAGGAGCGGAAGTTGGCACCGCCGAGGGGGATGTAGATGTAGCGGATGAGCCAGCGGTTGTAGGAGCGGTGCCAGGCCTTCCAGAAGGACTTGGGGGACCAGTTGTTGGAGACGCAGCGCAGCATGTTCTCTGGGGGATCGACGCCGTCGAGGAGGGCCCAGAGGCGGAAAAGGCGCCAGGGGAGAAGGAGCTTGAGCCAAATGATGTGAAGGTTAAAAAAGGAGAGGAGAGAGAGCTGAGCGGGCGAGTAGGTGGACCAGTCGATACCCGCGTGGGAGATGGCGCAGACATAGTCGTAGTGGAGGATGACCTCCATGGCGACGAGGGCTAGGAGAAATCGGACAGCGTAGCGGAGGGTGCGATAGGTCTCTATGGTCGCAGGCGGGTGGCGCAGCTGGGAGATGAAATCGTTGTAGGTCATGATGGGTCCGACAAGGTAGAGGGGCGCGTAGATTGCATAGGCGAGATAGTTGCGGAAGGAGTAGTCCTGGGGGGCGGCGGACATGGCGAGCCGGTCGCGCTCGGAGAGATTGGCGGGGTCGAGTTGCTTCTTCTTGTGGACGTCAGCGCTGGGTGAAGAAGGGAAAGTCTGTTGGTCTTACCTCCAGGGGACTTCCACTCCGCTGGTCAAGGCTGAAGTAGTAGTCCAGGTTGAAGCTGATGAGTCGCAGGACGGTGATGTTAAAGAGAATCTCCCAGCGGCCCATCAGCCCGCCATGGTGGTCCATCCAGGCGCCCCAGCGCATGAGGAAGGGGTCCTCATCGAGGAGGTTCTTGCCCGATGGCGGCGGCGTAATGTGCCGCGCAATGGCGGCGAACTTGTATCCCTGGCACAGCTCGTTGGCGAAGAGCATGCAGATGTTGAAGATCCAAGTGGCGGCGGGGACGTGGCGGCGAGGCAGGCGCGTGGCGATCTGGTAGTTGATATAGAGGATGGCTAGGACCTTCATGGCGGAGAACCCGTGCAGTGCGACGAGAAAGAAGAGGGCGAAGCGGTAGTCGAAGGAGGCGCGCTGCTCGAGGCGGGCGTCGCCCTGCTCCGTGACAGATCTCTTGTCCAGGTCGGTGGGGACGGGGAACACTGCGTTCCAGAGCTTGCGCAGCAGGGGATGGCAGAGTAGGAGGACGGCCATGAAGGGAAGGTTCTGGCGGAAGGTGTGGTATTGTGAGTCGGATACATCCTAGAATGAGAAGCTCGAGATCAGTCGTCTGGACGTGCCGGGGAAGGATGTTTTGCTGGTAGCGTGGCTTACGATCTTGCGACCCGGGATCCAGCCGTCTGAGAGGAAGCGCTCGTAGTTGTGGTATCGGGGATCAGAAGCTGAAGAGGGACACGAGGCCGTCAGAAGATATTCTTGGACAATTTTCTATCAATGGGGGGCAACGCACGTCGTGAGACCTCGTAGGCGATCCAGAACATGTACGGCACGATGCCGCCGATGAAGACCACGTAGAGCCAGTACTCAGGGGTGTTCCATTTCGACGGCTGCGCGCGGGCGCGGGCCTTGGCCGGCAGCTCCTTGCCCTGCGCGGGGTCGGCGCGAGCCTCGACGACGGTCTTGTAGGGAACAGAGGAGGGATTTGTGAAGCGAGTGTCGAGGTTGTCGAGGTTATAGATGCTCCTCAGGAACCTGAGGAGGGCGGCCATGGCTGCGGCGCGAGCTCTCAGGGAGCTTGCTGGTGGTTCGCGCGAAAAGATCCGGAAGGAAGGGAAGAAGAAGAAAAGGCCAATGATCGAGTGTTTCTATAGCATTGTCGGTGAGGTAGTTTGAGAAGAGAAGCTCTGGCAGACAGAGCTGGCCGTGGGTAACGCAGCCGGTCAATCGATCTGTGGGAAAAGGGTCCGCGATGCGGGAGATTGGGACAACGAGGGATGCAGCGTGGTCTCGTGTTCTCCCGCGGCCCAGATGGAATTCGCATTTCCGTCCCATGTGTCCAGACGGGGGGTTATTTCTGTGACGCAAACCTGCTAAGCTAAGCTCGGACAGGAATTGACAGGGCACCCAGGTGAGTCGGTATGTAGTGGCGGAAGTACAGGCACAGAGTACCTACCTACACTACGGAAACTCGGTGTAATTCTTCCACGTGCGAACAAGTAACGACTCAACTGTAACCATTTGTCTAGCTACCTACCTCAGTACGGATAATGAATAACATCTAAACGGCTAGCTGCACTGCCCGCAAAGAAGAGGCTTCGGTGGTACTTTCCTTTCCTCGCGACCAACGGGTTTGAGTACCTATCCACCTACGTACGTCCAATCCAATTGGCGGGGAGGATCGTCAAGACTCTTACCTGGGAACCCCTTTTTAGGGTGGAGTGACTGGGATTGGGGCAGGTTAGGCAGGGGTAAGCAGGGGGCTGTCAGCCTCAATGCCTTGATACCTGAGCTGCTACAGAAGTGTTCCGGCCAATGGGGACTACCTGATATGATGCCTTCTTATAATCATAAATAGAGGAGCCAGTTGAGCCTTGAAGTTCCGTGATATCTTATGAGGAAAGTTCAGATTCGGATATGGAGGTTCTCCGAGGGCAAACGAGTTCTTTGGGCACCTCCGTGCTGTCTTCGCAGCGTCAATCCTATAACACTACATACCCATCAAGGTCTCTCTCTCAGGGGGGGTAGCCCCAAGTGCGGAACATCAGGAACACCTCGTCCATGCCTTTTCCTACGAAGCTCAAGTTGAGCCTCAAAACCTGGGTAGCCCATCGAAGCAATAGCCAGATACTATACGGAGGAGACTCCTCTCCACATTTGGTTCTTTGAAGGCAAACGTTAGCCACTTATAAAACGCATGAGATATCATTTTGGTCACCAGAATAACCAGGATGCCAAGGAGAGGATACATACTTTCCAATGCCTAACTCCAAGCTTTTGGCAGGGAAATACCAACGTCCAAAACAAGCCTCAAAACGATGCTCAGGCTCGATAATTGCGTAGCGACAAGGGCATCAATACTGGGTTTCTTCAAGTCCAAGCCCGTTAGACAGAATGTCAGGAAATACAAAGCACGCAGGTTTGAACAACCTTAACCCTAGCGGCAGCGACGCTTATCTTCCTCCGTCGAACGACCACGAAAGTGGGATGGGGAAAGGGAAACCAAAACTCAAAGCTGAGACTCTTCGTCTTGTCAACAACTGATCAGTAGTCTCTGGTAGCTTTGATGCGACCGCTTGGTGTATGACTCGAGCAACATGCCGAGCTGCACCAGGTCAAGTTTTCTCGCAACCCTGCGGACGCGTGGTGCCAACACTGGTCACACCTCCCCTAGAGAGTCGCGTTCGCGGCCATATCCTATCTCTCAATGATGACTGCCACCGCTGGGCAACTTGCAAAATTGGCAGGTCAAACGTGCGACGGCTCTTGAGGCGAGATACGCGCTTACCGAAACCTCTAGTATTGATTAAGGAATTCGAGTATTAAATGCTCTTGACCATGGGCGGCCCGTCTCAGATAATGCAAGAGTTCCATATCTACTTCTGGGAAATGATGCGGAGATGGAAAGAACACACTGCACTATACTTATAGCAATGAGTCAAAGCCAAATCAGCGTCAGAACCGAGTCTCAGTACAAAAATGCGGTTCGGACTTTACCGATGCCCCTCTAGCTGGAAAGCAGGCGACTGTTTAGAAAAGAGCACTTCTATGACAGCAACCTATAGATCGGTCATCTAAATATCCCAAGCGGCTTCTAATTACAAACCAGGGGGGCTGGGGGACTGTTGGCTAATCTCGCTTTCTTCTTCCTCGAAGCCTTATCTACTTGGTATGATCGACTCTCTTGTTCCGTCCCAGCCAGTAGCGTTCTTACATACCTAATTGATCCCTGAGCTGCTGCAGAAGTGATCTAGCCAATAGCGTAATATCAATTAGGAAGATACAATACGACTACGCAGCTCATCCAACAAGATGCGACCGCACTCTAAGTTCTTATCCCTCATCGAAATATCTTTGTTCGGACCGAATAGATTGGAAACATATATGCATTGTGAAACTTTTAGTCTTGGCCGGCTGAAAAGTCGGAACCAGCTCCGATGTGGGGCCGATCGCCGGCCCGATTGTCGTTGAATGCAATGACCTACTTGACCATTTTACTCAACCGTATTTGTCACATACGACCATACCCATTGGAAAACTCGGGATCCCGTCCGCTCTCCCATAGATAAGCCAATGAGGGCCGGATTAGTAGTTGGGTCGGTGACGACCAGCGAATACCTGGTGTTGTATGTTTATTTTTGCCAACCTATCGATGCTTCATACAATAGCTCTTTCCACATATAATCTGCTACCCGACCCTCAAAGCTCCGTATTCGTTGTCTTCCATAAGGGCTGTACCCGGTACTTTTGTATCCCACGGATGCCGGAATCTCAGACAGAGCTCCTCCTTACCGAAGTTCACTAACCCATTGAACGAGTCCGAGTGATTTTCCACCACTGCCACGGCCTCCATGGTTCGCATTGTCCGCACTCCGGCACACGTGTTACTCAAGACTCCACCGTCGGCGGGCGCCGACTGCTGAGAGAGAGCAAGCAGCTCTGGGATCGTGTCCCATCCCTCGCCCACTTGCCCCTCCCATAAACACCACAAGGTATAAGCAATGGCAACAACAGCATGCAGCAAGAGTACCACCGCCGATGCCCAATCAAACCATCCCTGTATCTTCATAGCATACGCCGTAAAGACTGCCTTGACAACCATCCGTGTGCCGTTTCTGCCCTGCAGAGCTGCCGGTTGGGGGAATGTCTCGACAGGGTCCCCGCTGCGTATCATAGTGCGGTACACGCTTTCAGAGCTGTCGTTCCAGTGGCCGTACTCCCAGGCCGGAAAGAAGCGCCATGTGTCGATGTGTCGTGGCATGGCGGCACGAGAAATTCCGTCGGCGAAGAAAGTTGAAAAAAGAACCTCGAGATAGGCAAGCTGAGAGTGAATGGTGTCTGAGTTCGTCGCGTTGACGGAGGGAACATGTGCCAAAGCTACCATTCTTTCGAGAAGGGAAGGTGTGAAAAAATTGTAAATTCCTGAGCCTTCGGTGTTGCTGTTGTCTGCTGCGCCACCGGATATGGAGGCGTCGGTTACTCTCGGGGATAGCATTTCGTACCAGCTACGTCGTATCTGAATTGCCTTGTACAGCTCCGGCCTCTTGGGATGATACTCCCCCCAGCTAAAGGGTATCTCGTCTGATGCTAGTTCCGTATCGACGATGCTACGGGACTGGCTTCCGTAGAAATCGTAGGAGAGTACCTGGTCTACCAAGCCCCCGCCCTTAGATTCGATGACGGAATGGCCTTTGGCCCAACGGGCATCAACGGTACACGTTGATGCGGCCAATTCACGGGAGCTGCTGTCGAAGCCCGTGGTATTCCTAAGAACGAAAAGCGCCAAAGAGCTTGCAGAGCCGGCACGTGATTCGATGGGAATCACAAGGGAATTTGGGACTTGCTGTTCCAAGAGAGCGATCGACGTATTCGCTGTAATCAATCCGTTGGCTGTGAAATAGGCCATCACAGCTTCTCTGACGTCAATAGTCACGCTGGCCGCCGGCTTCTTCTTCTCGCCATAGAGTGAGTACGTGTCCAGTTTCGGGAACCTTATGTTTTCCAGCATTATCTCGTCAACAAGTCTCAAAGGATCATGCCCAATGCAAGCAACCCTTACGACGGGGACCTGGGTCTTGAGATACCACTTCCATGTCTGTGCAAGTACCCAGTTAGCCGGGTATGGGGCGACTCCGGGACGAGTAGCCCTCAAGCTGAGCAAAGCATCTCGGTAGAAAGAAACGGCTGCAGTCTCGAGAACTGCCGAAGGAGCGTGGGTCGTGTATGCCCAAGTGTCTCCGTGCTCAGCATAGGCACCAGCAACAAACATGTTCTTCGTGAGACTACCAATGACGACGGAGGTTAGCACTGACGGATGGTGCTGGGAGCAATCAAAACCCACGTGTTATCTTGCAGTTGTATCTTGTATAAATTTTCTACAAAGTTGAACCGTCGAGAGTAATGGCTATACAACGGTAAAAACCCAGCGGAAGGACAGGCAAAGTCATGGAGGCGTGCTTGGTCGGCAGAGCAGTCATGGTCCAAGAGGAGGTCTGCGTCAAGAACAGCAGGCCACAACTGCGACTCGCTACCTATCATGGTCAACCGTTAAAAAAATTTCCCTCAGCAAACAGATCAGGAAAGAACCTCACCGTTAAGCCAGAAAATACTGCCCCCAGTTGGTAAGTTCATCATCCTTGGTATCATGAGAACAGCGGTCGCTGGACCAGCAAGCAGCGTCAGGCCACCGCTCACGACAAGCAAGCCGACCAGGAATATGTTTTGTCCCCACTTCTGATTACGAAAAGACCGGACGCCGCCCCAAAATTCGACGGACCAGAAGAAGCTGAGGGAAGGTCTAGTCAGAAAGCCCGCTGCTGCCTCGGTGATTTTTGAACGGAAACTGACCTGACCTGCGCAAAAGCCTTATCGGACCCCAGAAGACCAAGCGGCACTCCGTCTCTAAACACAAGATGGCGTCGGATGACATTCAATATGATGGAGCCCAGGCTTGCTGTGATAAGGAGCTCCTGTGGGAAGACCTTGTTTAGTAGCCCAGCCTGAAACACCACGGCGATGCGAGAAATAAGCAGCACCACCTACCTGCAGCTTTGCCGAAATCTGGAGAGCGCCGAGTTTCAAGTCATCCTGGCTGTTGGCGCCCTCTAGTTCGCGTCCGATGAAATATCCACGAATGTTGTACGTCAATAGACACGCTGATACCGCCGCCGGCAGTATGTGAACGGCGGAACCTGCTAGCACGGCTCGTCGCGATTTGTGAAAGAGAGGCTTGCGTGGTTCGGATCCGTGGATTATGCAGGCGATGCCTAGGCCTACGGATCGCAATAGCAGCCTGAGACACTGCATCCATGGAACGGAAGATGGGGCGTTCTGGGAAGGAAGAGATTTTGTTTTCGCTGACGGTCCCTCAACCTGCTTCCTTTCAGCTGAGCTGGTTTTCGGTTTGGTGATATTAGTTGATGCGTCCGACATATTGTCTTAGGTCTCACAAATCCAGGGAGTCCGACCAAACCAAAATGATGGCAGAAGCACTGTTTCCAGGAGCATTCAACGGAAGACGAACTAAAGCAAAGCGGGCCTTCAGATCGAACGGAGACGTGTGAGGGTATAATGAGAAAGTCTAGGTCAAGACTCATCAGGCTGTGCGAGGCAGAAATGTGGCGCGGTCTTGCTCCAGTCTAGGATCAGCATCCTCATTCTTGGCGTCAGTAGCAAACACAAGTAGTGTTTTTATCGATTTACCGTTACAGATGGCCAGAAGAGTTACAGGGATTCCGCAGTTCCACCAATAAAGATATCCGAAGATGGTACCAACATCGGTTCAAGCGGACATTCGCGCCAAGTCTAGGCAACTTCGGCTTGGGCCACATATCGCCAGGGCCAGCCGTGCCGTGGGATGCCTCACTATCCCGTTTACTTCCGATGCCATATTCTCGGGCGCACAGAATTTCGCCGCTCTTTGCCATTGATCTTAATCGAGCCGTAGCAGGGTGTCTTGGAGCTCGACTCAACATTGATTTCCCACCCCCGTTCCGACGTGATGCGCCAGCGTAACCACCTAGCTATTCCATAAATTTCCCAGAAGTATCAGTCCCTTCTTACCATTTCATTAACGAAGAACAAACAGTCCACAACCCTGACCAGGAGTCTCGCCACATCAGCCACACTGAGGCTGTCAGTCTCACTCATCTCGACAACGCCACTGCTCAGGAGTTTGCACGTCCGCTTTGGTGTCGCTCTGCTTCGGCTCCTCAACATCGTAAAATCTACCCTCAAAGCCCTCACCAGCGTCCACTCCAACTTTGTCGACTGAAACTCCTTGTCAACGAGGCCAAGGGGGCGTATACTTGACGTTGGTTCACCTCAGGACGGCCTTGGACACCCACGGGAGATTGGTCCAGTAATACCCAACGGCCGCTGTAGACATGATTACGATGCGACGAATACCGGCTTACATGAAGACCTCAAACAAGTTGGCGCACGAGTCAGCCAAAAAGCGGGAAGGCGAGAGCTGAGGCGCGAAAGGGCTCCGAGACTCGCGGGCCGCGTTCGACGTGACGATGGTCGCCGAAGGTATCTGGGAGAACATCGCGGCTAGAAACGACTCTGTTTCCGGATTTGATAGAGGCGAGCCAGTGACGACAGTAAGGCCAGAACGAGGGGAGAGACTAGCAAAGGTACGGATGAGGGTTACTGCCATATGGCCTTCAAACAGTAATCAGGACACGACGTGCTTGCCGGTGCGCGCGGTGGCGCCGAGAAGGAATTGCATGGTGTTAAACAATAGATAGGCAGTGTTGTGTATTTGTCTGTCTGTCTGAGTTTGAGGGAATGCGAGTGGAAAGAGGAGGCCAAAACCTTAGCAACAAAGCGGCGAGAAGAAGTTACAGATGCTTTTATCATTGACAGGCTTGCAGTAAACTCGAAGGTCAAGGACGTTTGCTTGTATCGGTCTACACACCTACATCAGGTACTCAGAGACCTGATGCGTTGCAACCGGTTGGCTGATAGAGCTGAGAATCTTCTTGCTTCCCTATTTGGCCTCTGTGATGTTGATTGGTTTAGTCGGTCCACATTCTGCAAATGGGAGCATCTTCCCCATACCCCTGATATCCACGCTGCACCAGAAAAAAAGAAAAAAGGCTTGTATCCCTGTCAGCCCCTGGTATCCACACACGAAGCGGCTGCTTTCTTTCAACAACAGGCCATCATTGCCACTCTCGAGGAAGTATCATCGGTGGCTGGGACAACTGTTCCCCAGACAAGCGGGCGACAAAAAAAGAAAACCGGACTCGACGACACCTAAACTCTCTCTTTCGAACCTGCTGCCTGTGAAACAATGCGAGTCATCTCGCCGGACACGCGAGTCTAAGGTTTTAATAGCCGAATGTCCAGAACAGGATAAAGGGACATGCCTAAAAGGTTTTGTGAAGAGTATCCTTCTGCCAGTCCCAGATAGCTAGTGTGAAGCAATCCCGAAAGCATCTTACCCTCCAGTCGGGGTGGTTGCGAGCGCGGAGACGAAGTTGAGCAGTCCGAGATTTCTTCCGGAAAGCCGGCAGGTGAGAAGTGAAGTCATTCTTCACTATTTCCGTTATGTTTCCCTGGCATTCTTCCGCCCGCTTTCAACTTCTGTCCGATGTTTAATAAGGCAATTGCCTACGGCGAGAAGCTTCAACAAGTATGGAAAGAGGGCAGAGCTCCTACGGTAATGGAAATTGCTTGGAAGATCAGGACCGTCGAGCTGGGATAATAATCGAGAACCTTCTTCGCGTGTGGCAAAGCTTTGAGTCAGTGACAGGAGGTAGGAAGCCGCAGGAAATGCTACTTACCGTCTTCTCCTTCCCTTCGTTCAAGAAGTAATTCCAGAATGGCAGCAACCTTGGCAGCACCATGACAAAACCTTCATCGGCTCAGCACCCCCCCAGTTCCTTCCTAGCTTGGAGATCACACTGCACACTCAAGACAACCCAGAAAGTATGAAGCACACCAGTCCGTAGAGATCCGAGGGAAGGAGTTCGCTGTCGGAAAGAGATATCGAACCAGTCCCCGTCGGATCCTGGATTCAGGTAGATAGGTAGTCACAGATGAAGGCCGTTGTCTACACAGATGATCGATCGCCACCACTTCTTCTGCCTTCCGCTCCTGCTGCAATATGCCGCTTACCCTACAGACTTCCACTGTCTCCCCAACAATACTGCTGCCCCGCAAGGACATGGCAGGTTCTTTCCTATCTTTATCGCCGGCTCTCTTTTTTGCTGGGAAGCTTCAAGAGAGCTGAGCCCCTACCTATTTTGATAAGAAGTTCTTCCATGAGTTTGCGAACTCTTGCCCAAACTGGTCACTCTAAGTGCATGTTGACATGTGGTACGTCTCCCGTGGCCATAATCACTCCCCCCTTGACCACAGTATTTAATCTCACCTTTTCTCACATCCATAATCTGCTTGTTCTTTTCTCCACAGATGCTTCGATTGATCAATCATCTCCGGGGTTTACCTTGTAGGTCGAGCTGATCTTCATGCTCTGTGCTGCATATGACCTTGCATATGTATATATGATGTCAGAGGCTGTCTGCTTGCTCCAGTCACGCTCGAATAGTTTTCGTCGTTGATTTCTGGGCCTTGAGCCCTGGTCTCGAAGAAGAAACGCCTTCATTCTGCAGCAAAGGCCAAGCTTGCATTCCACATTCGATGGCTTTGTTGGTGACTCTCTCTCTGAGTCCAGTCTACAAAGATGAAGTGGTTCCATCATCCTGGGATGTTCGTCCTCGTTGGCATAGAAGCGTGGCTCCTGGTTACCTAGAGGTGACCCGGAACTAGGGCTCCATAGCTGCACGAGCCCCTGAAATCAAAGTGAGCATATCAAGATAACAACTAGATATTGCATGTAATTTGTGAGATGGTGAAGGTGGTCCTGTTCAACGAAGCATCACCAAGGTATCTCTTTTCACTTATCTGATACGTGACGCTGCGAATAGGGGAGAGTCAGTCGCAAAGGAGGCAACCCAGACGACTGGGTTAGATCACATCAGTGAGAGCAATACATCCTAAGTTGTTGGACATTGAGAAAAGCACGGAATACCCTATGGGGATACGAGTAGGCCGTTGGTCCGCAGCGGGCGAGACTGGTTTTAATTTCATCCCAGTCATCCTTCAGGCCCCAGTCGCTCGTCTTGTTAATGGAGGGAGTTGTTAGCGAAGCATGCAACAGAGGGGTGTAAAACAACCCGCCTGTGACGAGCCACCGATAGCCTCAATGTTTCAATCTAGTCTCGGAAGATACGTTGCCTGTACTGCACAAGAGAGCAGAGTTCCTTCGTGGGGGCAGGGCAAAGATTTGGCGGACACAAAAGCACATGAAACCGAGATCACGCAATCTCCTACGCAAATAGTTACAATTTGGAGACCTAAAGAAATTAATACATAGCATCTCTTCTATCGGGATGCTGATGTCAGTCTACCAGGTACCCATACACAACCATAACCAGCTAGCTGCCTCCTCAATACGACGGGGGTGCAGCGCTCCTGGACAACTAGCGGGTACAGCGCGTTCGTTGCCTGAAGTCATTCCTTAGGCGGCTGGCGTCGTCGGCCTTACCACGACGGGACGTATCCATCAATCGTGGCTGGACCCTGGAACCTTGGCTTGAAGCCGTGTTGGGCTACCTTGTCGAACATGCGATGGTGGCTTTCCCCTGTGCGCGTCAGCGCTAGCTTGATTAGGCTTTGGGAGCGAACCCGCCAACCATACGTACAGTCCAGGCTTTATTTTCCCTGTATTGTTTCTGTCATACCTCGAGCTACGATATGAATAGGTGACCAGCGAGCAGCTTTGTCCCGAGACCCGGCCACTGGTCAACCCCTTTGACTTATGTATAAAATGGCCAGCCCAGTCTCTCTCTATTCCTCTCCCAATGTTCTTGACAGAATAATCTTGTAGCCTCATGCTGAAGCTCGTCACAAACAATCCCAGGATCGCATCGGAACTGCTGCACCGCTCCTCCAAGATGTCACCAGCTTTTACTCTGTATGGCGCCCGCGGTTCGACCAACACGGACCGTGTCCGTCTAACCCTTGCCGAGGGTGGTTTCACAGACTACGAGCTCATTCTCATCAACCTCTACAAAGGTGAACAAAAAGTAAGTCAACGGTATCTTCTTCTCTTTTCTTTTACCTCCCACTATGAAGCTATCGCTTACGCTGCCGCCCACCATCAGTCCGGAGAAAACCTGAAGCGTCACCCGTGGGGCAAGGTTCCCGTCGTCACGTTCCCCGACGGCTTCACCCTCTACGAGAGCCGCGCCATTGGCAAGTACCTCGCCAAGAAGTACTCGTTCCCGCTGCTGCCCTCGGACTCTGACGCCGAGGCTGCGGCGCTGTTCGACCAGGCGCAGTCGGTGGAGACGCTCTACTTCGCCGACCCGGCGGGCCGAATCGGGTACGAGAAGTTCGTCAAGAAGTTTATCGGGTTGCCCGCCGACGAGGCCGTCGTCTCAGCCGCCCTGCGGTCCGTCGAGGCGTTCTTCGACGTCGCGGAGCGTGCGCTGCAGCATAGTGACTACATGGCCGGGAAGGACTTCACCCTCGTCGACATCAACTACATTCCGCTCGTCCAACGGCTGGTTGCGTGCGGATACGGAGACGTCATCCTCGGCCGCAAGGCCGTGCAAGCTTGGTGGGACCGAGTCGTCAACAGGCCGGCCATCCAGCAGCTGTTGGCCGCGGACAAGGAGACTATGACCGCCGCGCGTGGATAGTGTAATAAGAGAAATAGAAATCAATCGAAAGATGAATCGTACTACCACCGCGCGTCTCAAAATGAAGGCTTCGATTAAAGTGCGTGACAGCGAGCATTATCTATTAGGACTGTGGCAGCTTCGTCACGTTTCCATGCCCTCCTTGCCCTAAATCACACAGAAAAGCGGCTTCGTCAAGAAACCTCCCCTATTAGTTTGTTAATATAACATAAGCTCATGTCACGTCATTGTACAAGATGCTGCTGGGGCCCTGTGGTCTTGCTGGCGTGGGCGAGGCGTGGGATTGGGGAATGAGGGATAGGGATGACACGACGACGAGAAGAGAGATCGGACGAATGCCATGAAACTCATGATGCGTTCTTTAGGCTTGAAACGGCCAATGAGAGTAAACTCGCCAAAACATCAAGAGCGCCAGGATCATAGAGGCATAGCAGCGTATGGGGCCTGCCGAAGCCGACTCGGGGGATCAGGCTGATGATGAGGACCGGGAAGACGACGACGAGCGAGGCGCAACGCCGGAGCAGACCGTCTGGCTCAGCAGAATTTGGTAGTCAGTCTTGGAGATGCCGATGATCATGATACCCAACACGTGCAAGAAGGTGCCGGCGACGAGCAGGTGGCGGGGGCCAAAGTAGTTAAAGACCTTGCCAGCGAAGATACCGCCGGCAAATATGAAGAAGACTGCTGAACGTCAGAGCCTATCGCACCCTTTCTCCGCCTGGGTGGCCTTGTCCGAGTCGCAATGGGGCGACGGCGGCGAGCGGCGAAATTATGCTGCTCTTTCCCATTTTGGGTTGGTGAGGTCTGTCGAAGGCACAGCCTCGGGTTCGAGATATCTCGCCCCTGTTGATGACGACTCATGTCAGCCCTTCCTCCGGTTGGAAAAGTTGTGCTTCCGAGAAAGGGCAAGGAAATAAGACAAAAATCCTCGGGCCTGCTGGCGAACATGCCTAATTGACCTGCAGCTTTGGATACCGACCAAAAAAATAATTTGCACCGACCCGAATCATTGTCTACTTATGTGAGACTGTAACATGAAGTTGGCCGGTTCAGCCATGATGTACGATCCAGGTGACATACTCTCTTCACGCCATCAGCTTCTCCAATATGTTTATCAGCGTACTTTAAGTGTCCCTTGCCCACTTTCTCATACCACCGCGTGTCTCATACGCCTTTACTCCTTCCTCTATAGTGCCCGCTATGGGCCGCAATCGGTCGATCTCGGTCCGCAACTCGGTATGAAGATCCGGCGAGGAGCAAAGCGCGCCCAGGAGAGCGACTTTCAAGATCTGGTGGAAGAAGCGCAGGAAAGACACCGAAAGAGGCTCGGGCCGGGAAGGTCTCATATCCGCAAGAACGAGTTTGAGATCAACGAGCCACGAGTCCAACAAGTTCAGCAGGGATGCTTGCTCGGACAGCAGCCGAGGAGCACTTGCCGCCGGCTCGAGACGCGACAGCCTGTCAAGGAACTCCAGCGTTGTTCCAGCAATCCTTGTGAGCCGCGTCCGGATGTCGGGCGCGATCGCGCGGAGATTGCGGGATTTGGCAGACTGCTTCATACATATGGCAACCACCGTCCCGCTCGCATCGGGTTCGGTCGTCGCTGGAGAATCCGCAAACTTGCACGGCGCAGCGAACAGCTTGATGATGAACACATCCAGCAGCGGTATCTTTTCACGGTCAGCCGGCAGCGATTTCGGTCTCGCGCGGTACTCGCGCATGATGCTGAGTCCTTGTATGATGTGCTGGGTCATGGCGGCGTAGTTCCCCCGCACTTGCTCGATACTGATGAAGATCTGACAGCAGAGCAACGCCGACTTGGATTCCTTGGGGCTTGGGGACGAAAGTCTGGTTGCTAGGCCCCCTAGTGCTATACAATATTGCTGGAGGCCATAATCATAGCCGTAGCTCGGGGTCCGCTGCGCGACAGACGCCTCGAGTTGTTCCCGGAGAGCCCTGAGAGACGAGACTGCATGCTGTATCGTTGGATCAGTCTGGCTGGCCTGGAGAATTTGCCTGGCTTCTTCATTACACCCTAGCTTCACATCAAACATGGTCTTGGTCGAGAAGTAACGGCCGAGGAGGTCGATGTCCTGAGGGGAGATCTCGATCCCGGTCGAGGTGGGCCGGAAGAGTTGCAAACCAGCCGCGCCTGGCTCGATGCAGCTGCCGGCATGGACGTTACTGTTTATGGATTGCCTGGCAAAAACGAGCCGAAAGGGAGACGCGTAGCCGTCGCAGGTGCGGCCAGTGCTGACGCATTTCCGGCAAAACGGCTTGTTCTCGTCGCATTTGACTCTTCTTATTCTGTTGCTTAGTTGATTCAGTCAACAACCGTACGTCTGAGGCCTCAGACATAGATCTGAGGGAACCCGGCGATGAGATTTGGGACCGACCTGCACGTCGCACAACCAGTTTTCACCTTGGTTCTCCTCTGGATATTTCGTATTGGGGGGTCGAGGTTGTCTGCCATCGTTGCTGGGCAGCACTCCCTATAAAGGAGAGATAGGCCAATACTGGAGGAAGCAACCAAGCCGAGAAGACGAATCAAATCGTTCCCATTGATCTATTGTCGGCCTCAAGAGGCAGGCGAGTCGCTTCCACTTCGGGTCGAGTGTGTTCCTAAGGTGCCGCCAGGGTGGGTGTTTATCTCATCTGTATACCTACGTAAGAGATAAGATGGTCTGATAATGAGTAAGCCAATCTCCCCGACTGCTTACTCATTCGTGTATTTGGGCTAATGCCTAAGATGAATAGGACTTAGCATCCCTTCCCTTGTAAGCAACACCCATCTCAAGAATTAGCGGGTTCCATAGCGAGACCATGGTACATGCTAGGCACGCCTTGCGAGTCCTGAGATACCTAACTAACCTTCTTCTTACCAGCTGAAGAAGGAATGTTGCAACAGAGCCTTTTGATTCCCTTCAAAATTATCTCAACGCTGCGTAATAGTCAGCGATCTTGACAAGGATATCCGGTTTCCTGCTTGCGTTGATATTAAGACAAACACGCTCTCTGCTCAGATGACCATTTCCAACAAAGCTTCCGCGTGTTGTTCTGTTGTTGTTGGTTGATTGGCCCCAAACTGGGCGACCAAAGTTTTGACAGCATGCTCTTGACAGACGGAAGGCCATGTTCTACTCGTCTATCCGCTTCCAACGCGCCTGCCACATTCCCATCATGTTTGCCTATGGCTTCGCAATGAACATAGTCTATAGATGAGACAAAATGTTTGAAACACCCCGCATCTCCCGGGCCCCTGATTCCATTCAGACTGGAGAAACACCTCAGAAAGGTATGCAAGCAAAACCACGCCTTTTCCGGGTTGCGATGACTTAAGATTATCCCCGTGTGGAGGAAGAGGGTGGGGTGCGGTATTGGATTATTTGCTATGTACTCAGACTCGGGGGGGGGAGGGCGTGGAGAGTTTGCAGGTGATATATACGGGTTTCATGTACAGTGGGATAAGACAAGATATGTTCAAAGAAGATATTGATTGCAGATGCAAGGAGATGGGGTATTAGCGACGTTGCTTCATCTCCCGACCATCGCGGTCTCTGTTGTTTCAACTTCCGGCACCCCTCTTTCTTCAAGGCAGAAGCTCGAGGGCGTCGAAACTGACACCGGGGCTGAGGAACTTGGTGCCGGAGCTGCCGCTGATGATGTTGATGGTGAGGACCTGCCACTCGCTCGTGCTCTGGACCCAGGCGGACTGGGGCACGGCGTAGGTCAGCTTGACATTGTTACCCCGGTAGGTGCCGACGGTCAACGAGCGGGTGCTGGCCTGCGTGGTGGCGGCGGGCAGGGGCGAGGCCCATGAGTTGACGTTGATGGCGGGGCGGCCGCCGATGTAGGCCTCGGTGAGGCCGATGCGCACCGTGTGGCCCGACTTAAGCTGGTCGGCCGTGAGCTTGAAGTAGATGATGTAGCCACTGTTGACCTCCTGCAAGTTTGTGTAAGCAACGAGCATAGACATACACCGTGTCTTGAAAGTCTGCTGTATGGTAGGGAGTGGTTAGGAATGGTGCTCACCTTCCACATGTAGCCGGGGAAGCGATTCGCGCCGTGTGTGCCGACAATGAAGTTTCCGGCGTTCCAGGTGGAGATGCGGCTGTCCGAGGGGTGCATGTAAGTAAGCTTCAGGGGGGTATCCTCGAAGTTCAAGAAGCCCTTGGGGGTTCCATCTACGCCAAATGTCAGCATAAGTTTCGTTCACCAAGTTCGCAAGATAGGGTTCCGGCGCACCCCACTCGCCGATGCGCCAAATGGTAGCATCATCCTGTGGGTCGACACAAGTAATGGTGTTGACGGCAGTGCCGGCGCCGGCCTTGATGGTGACGGACGAGGTTGCGACCTCAAGCTCGTCCTTGTAGACAGTCAGGGTGTAGGTGCCGGGTATGACCTTGGCGATGGACCAGGCGCCGCCGGCGCCCGCGGTTCCCCAATACTGCGCAACGGAGTTTGACAGACCGACGACGTAGGTCTTGCCGGACTTCATGTTGGCGAGACCAACGCCAGAAGCGTAGCCGCGGCCAGAAGCAGGGACCCAACCATTAAGCTGGACACGACGTCAGAGACCAAGGCGTTCTGTGACATGGCAGGAGAGAGAGGGTTGCAAGATGGGATGGAGTAACTCACGCCCTTGTCATCAAACCAGGACCAGTCCGCCTTGCGAGCGAAGAGATTGCTGTTGGGATCCTCGCCGGAAGTGAAGGCCAGGACCGAGGGGCCCTGGAGACCGGTGCGCATGGGGTCGGTGTGACCCATGTTGTAATAGTAGATGTCATACAAGTCCTCGCCGGTGGGGTCGGCGCGACGCACCAGGGATCTGAAAAAGGGGCCGCCCGAGGCCTTGTGTTGTGTGTTAGCACGGAGAAGGGTTACATGCGTCGAGCCGGTAGAACTTATCTCGTGGTTGCTTCGGATCATGAACAGACCGACGCCGCTCTTCTTACGGCCGACGTAATCGTCTGGTAACAGTCAGTACTTTAACTCATCTGGTATTGGAGGTTGAAAAGCATTACAGTCAATGGTCCTGCAAGGTGTTAGTCACATCCAAGGACGAGCGGATCACAGTGGAGAAGACATACCGGCCGTAGTTGGAGCCCTGGTAGTGCTTGCTCTTGGTCAGCCCGGCGCTGTTGACGTTGATGTCTTGGGCCTCGATGATGCTGCTGCCGCCGTCGTAGAAATCCTTTTGGCCCGTTAGTTGCCACGTATCCCGCATTGTTATGCTGTCATCACGTACACTTTCGGTTGCGGCGTGCGAGAACAATCCGCCCTTGATGCGGACTATGTAACGCATGGCGGAGATGGAGTTGTCGGCCTTATTTGTGAAGAGGTAGACGTTGTTGTTTCCATAACGGACGAATATCCAGTGCCTGAGTGTCTGTGGCTCGTCTTAGTATGTTGGAGCTTTATGATGTGTGGAAAAGGGCAGCATGACGTACGCCGTGGACGACCGAAACCTTGATAACGTTGCTGTAGCTCGCGATGCTTACGGTGCTGGCTCCCAGCCCTTTGCCTCCAGTTAGCCGTCGGACACGGTGATCTGGTTTCATGATTTGGTTTAACATACCGGACTCGACGTGGCTGTTCTTGCCGCCCCAGCCGTTGTACTCGACGCCCTTGAATTTGAGCGAGGAGATGTCACCGCAACACTTGGTGACCTTGATAACCAAGTCGGCGCCGCTGTCGATGACATACTCGGAGCCGTTGTCAGTCCAGCCGAAGGCGGCCAAGACGATCGAAGGCAGGAAGAGAAGCGACCAAAGGAGCGAAAGGAACATCATGTTTGCTGATGGCTTTATGACAAAGTCCCAACGAGAGTCGAGAAGCCGCAGCAGCAGTGCGGTCTTTGCTGCAAAGGAGCGACTGACGGGACGACGACGTGTAGTTATATCCTTCATTGAGTAAGTACTAAAATCTGGGAGTCGACCTCTTATATTGGCATCATAGAGTGCCCTTCGCCCTCCCCTGTTTGCTGGGCGCCCTCCTCCTCGTCCGCTCCGCCCGACCCGAGGCCGAAGACATGACAGGCCCTGCGTATACACACGCTCGCCACCCCGGCGGATAACGTGCTGAACGGGATTCTTGGTAAATCCCCCTCAGGCATGTGTGGAAAGGAACGCCTACGGCGGAATTGGGTAGATCGAGGGTTGCGATGCAAGCGGGGCCGGTGCGTGCTGGAGCTGCCCTTGCCGTCCCAAGGACCCCTTTCGGCGCTGGTGACCCTACCAGGCGTTTTCGTCCGTGATCCTGGCCCCACCCGTCAAATGTCCGGACAATGAACCACCCTGGCAGGATTCTGACCGAATAGAAGAATGGGTGGGCGGGAAGTTCAAATATGGTACTTTCTGCCGTCCATATCCCCTTTTCCCTTTTGCATGCTCAGCAACATCCAAGTCTCGGCTGTTGGAAGAAGTGAATCGTGGAACAGCAAGGCCCGCATCGTGAGGATAGGGTAGAGAAAGTCCACGTGTTGGTGGATTTGGTGTGCAACCTTCTCCTAACCCACGTCGTCGACGGAGCAGTCCGTACATACTATGATTGACTCGCTTGAGGTAGCATTCGACATATTGCTTATTGACACCATTTGTTTGAGCTCGACTCCGCGCTTCTCCGTAGCTGGACTGCTGTATTCACATGCTGAACAGAGTAGGCTGGGGGTGGGAGCCATCAGCTTGCGCATCCCTCGTCGACAAACGGCCAGTCTCTGGCAGGTTGGAAACCCAAGTATCAAGCCGTATCCGGTAGTCTGCTCGTGATGCCCACGTATGCACGCCAGAATAAGAAACCGCCGGGTGCCGGTAATGCTGTCCCCCCCCCACTGAGAGATAGAGAGAGAGAGAGAGAGTCCAAACTTCGCTTTCGTGAGTATACCAAGACATGCAAGCTTCTCAATGCGGTAAAGTCGGCGTTTCAGGAGAAACCCTTCACCCCGTCCACGTAGGCCCCGTAGGGCGTCCATCTGCCCTCACAACTGTTCACAGCGAAGCCTGTCATCTTCACTGCGACAACGGGGACACGGTCAGCTTGCCCACTCATTACGGACCAAGTCCTGCACCGGCTTTGGCTCCAAGCATTCATGTGCAGCCCCAATCATTCCTCTGATGGAGCAGGGTAAGGATCGAATTGTAGTGTTAAGATGAACGCCACCCCACAGTCCTTCACAAAAAAAAAACACCAATCTTTGGTTCCCAATCGAGACCCCTCGTTTCCGAATCGGGAGAACCGCGATATGAGCATTGGAAGGGGACAGTTGAGGTCAAGGCCGGAGGGTGGCTTGAGCGCCCGAGCGTGCCATGCTGCCTCCGATCATCCATACCGCTGGCCCGCCGACTCCACCGAATGACCCCGTGTCTCCTACGGCCACCCTCCGGCGGAATATGGCGGTGGGACTCGGTCGTGCTCCGTGCATTACGGGACTCCGCCAGGCTCCCCCAAGAGCTATAGGTACCCGGTTTGATGGACGGAGGACAATGATGGATGGATCACCATTTTGACGGCTCGGGTGATGTGCACTATGTAGTTGTTACCCCCCCCCCCAAGTTTTTTTTTTTTTTTTAGAAAGAAAGCCGAGACTTGATCGTGGTCGATCCCAGCAAGTGACGGAACGCCTCCCATTCCTAGCACCACAAAACTCGGCTTAGCATCTACATTATAGCATGACGATCAATCTCTAAATTAACCTCACAAAGAATATTGAAGAGTTCATGTGTGCTTCTCGACGTGTGCTGACACGTTCTGTCCGCACATCGTTATATAACAGAAACATGACACCTACTCTGGGGTGCGCAACAGAAGACACCACGACCTCCCTCCAGAAACTCGGGTGACTTGGCAAATACGAGCCGTACTGGCCCAGATCATTCTCATGAATTCGTGAAATTTGTACACACGTGCACAGAAAGTACACCTCGTCTATCCATCAATCGGACACCTATACTCCCTCGCGTGCGTCTCCACTCGGCTCTTCCTTTCAACGTCCGGTCGGGCCTGGTAGGCGTCCAAGCAGCTCTGGTGGTAAATGTGCCTGCATGCGAGCACGACCAACGGTCCCAGCGGCTGCTCTCGCGGCTTCGCGACTGCAACATCAGGGTCTACTGCGCCATTCTCCGCCGTTGTACTGTCTCCCTCCGCAAGGGGCTCTGACGCCACAGGCGCCGCCTTGCCTTTGCCTTTCGAATCCCCTGCGGTTTGAGAAACATCGCTCGAGCTTCCGGCCTTGCCCTTGCCTCCTGCGGCTATTTGGGATTTTCTCTCCGCCTTTTGCTCTTCGTCACGTGCTTGCTTCTCCTCCCAAGCCTCAAAGACATTGCCTGAGACACCCGGACCCCAGACCCGATGACCGCAAGCCTCGCATGTAGAGCCCCTAGGTCGCCAACCCCGTTGACGAAGCTCCACGGCCTGCTTCACGTTGACGAATAAACTTCGCTCAAGCAGTCGGTTGGACAGCCGAAGTATCGATTCCTCATAGGAGTACGCCGAGAAGATCGAGGCCAGGACAGAACGCAGATCTGCTAGGTTTGGCGAGGAGGCTGCGGCTCGGGCAAGGAACGCTCGCAGGATGCGAAGAAAAGAAAGATTGCTCCCAGCATTGGTAAGCAGTCGACCACCCGCCTGAGCTCCTACAGGGCTGGAGGTTGTTGTCAGGAGAGCCGTGAACGTGTGCTGCACTAGGGACCGCAAAAGGACCAAGAGCTTCTCCTTTTCTAGACCATCCAGCGCGTCGTGGGTCTCGTCCGTTGTTATGCCATTTCGAGTATTGTCCAATGTCTCGATGGCGGTTGAAAGTTGCCGCGTCGTTTGCACCGCCGCATCGATCAGGTTGAGCCAGAGCTCCTCGTCCGGCGACAGCGTCTCTGTGGTCGACTTGGACTTTCTCTGGACGCCGTTCGCCTTTCTTGATGACTTGGTCTGGCCTTGACAGAGCCAGATACCCACATGGACGTACTTTTGCAGGGCACGTAGCGTCTCTTCCGCTCCTGACTGCAACCCGTCGGAGTCGTTCTTTTGAGCGCCAGTCAAAATTCCTAAAAAGGCTGACTCGAGAGTGCCAAGGTGCTTTACAAGCCTGTCCATGGCATCATTGATCTGGCCTTCGCGCGCCATGAGGACAACTGCGGCATCAATGACACCGGTCTCCTCCATGGCTGGAAGCAAGGCATCGAGCCTGAGATTGATAGACTGAACCAAACCAATGTAGTCGGACACATGAGACGGGTCGTACCGGCACATGAACTGCACGTAGCGCTCGATGAGTTCTCGGTCAGGGTTCGTTGGAGATTCTCCGTCTCGCTTTTCGGGCTCGAGCAATGCTCTCAGGTAGAAGAACTGAAGGCCGGGTGAATCCTTGGCGGCATCCAGAACATGCTGATGAACGTCAACTGGCTGGGCTGACAGGGCTTTCGCGGCCTCGAGAGGACTCGTTTCGAGAAGCGTCCTGGCGTTGTTCTTGATTGCGTCTAGGACTTCTTGAACCTGACGACGGTTCAGACCACTCTGTGGTCGTAGACAATCCCCGATGCATTCAAAGACGGCGTCCCGGTCAGCGGGGTCTTCGAAATAAGTCTGGACAAGTTTGCCATACTGTTTGTCAACCTTGTATTGCCTCTTCAGAATCCGATAGAACCCAGCCTTTTTGAACATGGGAATCAGCGTGTTGGCGTCAGGCGGCTGGTATATTGATAGCAGATACTCGGCGCTGAGCTGCGCGTCTTCGGCAAGGTCTGCTCCGGGGTAATTGCACAGTCCCGTCAAGACCTTTGTAAGGGTTGATCCGGGGAATAGCAAGTATTGAGGAAATTTGGGAAGGTTGCGAGCGATGAACATGTCGAGGTAGATCGTGTCTTCGGCGGCGAAGTCTGAGGGGTTCATGATCTCCAGAAGAATGGAGACGATGTATTGACGATCAACGGTGCGACCAAAGATTTGCTCTTCGGGCACATCGCCCCTGATGCCGCCGTTGACCTGCTTCTCCGGCGAGTCGTTCAGAAAAGAATCCTCAAAGGCCTCATTGACAGCGCTGAGGAAGCTCGGGGCGTCGAACTTCAAAATCAGTCTGAGATACGGGAAGGAAGGCTCATTGTGCTGGTCCGGCCGTGTAAGAAATCGGCGGTCGCTGCCCTTTGGCCATGTGACACTATTTCCTGAAAATAGAAACCAGTAAATCTCAGCTTTAGCTTTCGAGGCAACTGCATCGTCCATGACTTCGCCGGTAGGGTATACTCTGCCCGTCAAAGTATACGAGAGGTAGGGGAACATCTTCAAGGCGTTCACGCCATATATCTCGTCTTCCATGTTCCCGGAAGACATGTAGTCGCCATTGCTCATGAGGGGTACCAGCAAGGTTAAGAGGTCGATCAGTGGCGTGATGTAGTCGTCTAGTGCCTGGTTCCAGACGTAAATGAGCGCATCGTAAAGGCTGTGCTGCTTGCACAACACGGTGATTTGATCCAGGTCCAGAGTCGTAGTCTCCATGTGAACAATCATCTCCTCGAGGCGGCTCTCCCACCCTTTGGTGACATAGTGTGTCACAGTAGTTTTGACAACAGCCGGAGGGACGGTAGTGATTTGCTTCTCAAGGATGTAAGGCTCCATGGTTTCGAAAAAGATGCCTTCCAAGCCAGCATCTTCGTACCACTCATACATCTCTTCAAAGAGGAAATCGACGTCACCCACGCTGACAGAGGCAGTAAAGCAGATCTCGGCTAGTTCCCGCAGATGGCCGTCGTCGGCAGCAGATTTGTCCTTCTGCCGCTGGGTGAAAGCGTACTTGAGTGACGCCCTCATGATCTCCATGAGTTTGTCACGTACCATTGAATGCCGCAATCCGGTATCTTCAGGCAAGCCAATGGTAAGCTTATCGGCGTCACCAGTGTAGTACGATGTTCCGAGCTGTATGGCTCCCACGTAATCGCCGTTCTCCATAAGAGCAATAATGCGGTCGGCCCAGTTCGATAATGACCCGATCGAGACGTCGTTAAACCCGAGGAGGAAGATTTTGCCCTTGTAGGTCTTGAAGCTCATGTAAAATGCGTCAGCCACGACACCATGCATAGACGTGTCGTCTTCGTCGAGCTGCTCCACCAAGTTATGCAATTGTTTCGAGAAGAGGTCGGCGTGGTAGATGAACTTGTTCATCAGATCGAAACCCTCGGTCATACGCATGGTTCGATCTTCGAGCACAATCAACCGCTGCGTGATGGTCAGCACAGTAAGCACCGAGCGGCTTAGCCACTGGACGGCGACGATGGCCTCTTCGCACTTCCACCGACTCCGAGCTTTGAATTTGAGCCCTGGGGGTTTGTCCTTGTTCTCGGCCGGTATCTCGTCAACGTCGAGAACGGTCAGCACATTGGACCAGCAGTACACCAATTTGACTTTGGAAATGTCGCTTCCCGTAACGGGATCTGGGACCTTGAGCTTGACCGCGGGGAACCATGCCAAGCAACCAGTCATCGCGCTGTGGTGAGCAACGTCCTTCGGCCTGGCCGACTTGTGCTGGGTCTGGGCGACGGGCGTCGTGGATACGATGACCAACAGGTAAGGGGTCAACATAGCCGTGAGGCCCATAGTGTCAGTTGCGCGCTCCGTGTTGCCGAGGGGCAAAGGACTAAATGCCAAGACCGTACTGGGCTTGAGAGGCTTGCCCGTTGGAGGCGCGGCATCCGGGTACCTCCCAAGTATTCTTGTGGTTTTCACAGTCCGGCCAAGGGATCCTGTTCCTCTCGTAGCCAAATGGGAGAAAGCCATACCCCGGTCATCCGCCGAAACAAGCGCCGTATGTCTAGTGCCGAGAAACCCAAGATGGGTAACGGCGACGCTGGGAAGGTGGCCATCCATGGTCCGGGTCTGGAGCTGCGCTTGGTCCAAGTGCGGGATGTGTAAAAATGGTCGCGACGCCCGGTTCGCCTCCCAAGTGAAAATGCTTCCGTTCGCGTGGCCGCCAGCAATTGTGGTGTGATCTGCAGAAACCGCAATTGCCGTAATGGCGCCAGACTCGACCGCCTTGGTCCCGGGGCCGATGATGGTCTTCAGGACCTGATTGTAATCAAACATTAATATTATACCCTTGCTGGTCCCCAGCACAATCGAGGCAGAGACAGCAATGCAGGTGGGTGTTCCGAAGTTACGCTTGCCGGCCTCCGAGAAGGCCTGGCCGTTGAGTTTCTTCAACCTCGTCCATCGTACGACTTCCCATGGCGGAGAAGGCGTGTCGGTATCGTCGCCGTCCAGAAGGCCCGAACTGAGAGACGCGGATCGACTATGACCGGTAAGGAAGGCAGGGGAGGAGGATCGAGGGCTGTGGATGAAGCTTGAGGAAATGCGGGACTGGAAGCGCCGGTCGAAGGGTCGGAATGAGGGACTGGGACTGCTAAGGCCTGGTCGCGAGGCCACAGACGGTAAGATGCTGCTACTCGGGGAGGATATTACGGAGCCCTGGGTCCCAGGTTAGCTGATGCGCACCCTGAAGTTAAGGACTAAACTCGCCTGGATGGAGGGGGAATCATCGGGAACCGACATCAGGGAATCGACCGGGCTCCCCGCCCGCTTCGGGACTGCATCCGCCGAGCCCTCGTCGGAGGCATCTTCGGCTTGCTCGCGCAATATTTCACGGTATCGATTGGAAACTGCACCATTACCGATTGCTGGTGGCGTACTGCTGGATGTCTGGACCTCGTCGTCCAGGAGGCTGGCGGTGCCGTCTTCCTCCCTCTCAGCCATCATGTTCTCCTCATCGCTGGAAGCTGGGATGCCCAGAGAGGACGTGTCGTCTTGATCTGCCATTGTGTCTCCAAATCCATCATCTCTCTCCGTTGACGGTGGGGTCATCAATGGCGGTTCATCAGGCACATGGCTTGCAGTCGCAGTCGGTCGGAGAGTTCGTTTTGGGTTTGGAGACTTAATGTATGCTTTCGGCAGGGAGGGTTTGCAGAACCTCTTCAACCAGGACGCAAGGTTGTGATGTCGGAATCTGGTGCAGAGGATGAAGCTTCCCTTTATAATGCGATCCTGCTCCTCAAGCTCCTATCGGATGAAGGTGAGCTGCAGCACGAATAGTCGTTCGGTACGGATAGCAATCTACAAGAGCGCATTACGCAGCTTGGACACCACAGCCTACACCAACCAGGCACCTTGCCGTTCCAGGTCCCAGGCTCCAACCACCCAAAACCCAACGGACCGGGGTTTCTCCGGTGGGCCGCAACGACGCGATAAGCCTAGTGGATCATTTGAACTCACCTTAGGTATCCGTACCTTTCTTTAGGTACCTTACCTAGGTAATCGCAGTTTCGTTTCGCGCTTCCACTGGTATCGTCTCGCACCCACATCCACACTCCACACAGGTGCATTGCGACAACAAACCCCAGCTTCTGTGTACAACACTTGACCGGGACGACTTCGCTGAGCAACGCACTCTTCCCCCAGCAGCCTACTTTGCGGACAACAAGACAAGTCTCTATTATGTCTTCCATTGGCCCTCAACTGCCACCACATCTCACAAAGAGAAAGCGCATCCCAGACGATGAAGGCGTAGAATCACCTCCAATAAAACAATCCCGCAACACTGACGAGATTGACCTGGAAGACGACTCCGATGATGATGGCTTCGGTCCAAGTGCCCCTGAAGCAGCATTCTCTAAGCTAGAATCGTTACCAAATCCCCCCGTGGGACCAGCACTTCCCCCTACCAACCCGACAAACGCCAGCGAGATCGCTCTCGACGACTCCGAATCCGAGGATGGCTACGGCCCGCCCAATCCCAGCGTCGCACCGACAGCAGAAGCTCCCAAGACCAAGACCTCAACAGGTCCGACCCTTCCACCCAAACAAGCCATAGGCCCCGCCATGCCGCCACCAAATCATCGCCTGGGCGCCGAAGACGACGGCGGCGACAACTCCTCCTCAGACTCTGACGACGACTACGGCCCCGCCCTCCCATCCTCGACAACGTCTGCCCAACGAACCCAGGCCGCAGCCGCAGCCGCAGCAGCGCAGGCCTCTGCGGGCCCAGTGGCGCCCCAGCGCGACGATTGGATGCTCGCGCCGCCCACGCAGTCAGGTTACCACGAACGCGATCCGACAAAGCTCAAGAACCGCAAATTTGCTAGCGGCAAGTCGTCCGCAGCGGCAGCCGGAGGCGGCGGCGGCATCAGCAGCATCTGGACTGAGACGCCGGATCAGAAGCGCAAGCGCCTCGAGGACGCGGTCCTCGGTCGCGGGGATGCGACCGCGGCGGCGGGCCCACAGCAGCCGCGCCGTACCAAGGAGGAGGAGGAACGCGACAGGCGCATCAGTGAGAATATCGCGACCGCACGTGGTCGGAGCATGTACGAAGACCATCAGCAGAACAAGAAAGGAGCCGCCAAGACCAGCAAGGACGAAGAGGAGGAAGATGACCCCAGCAAGAGAGCGTTTGACAGGGAGAAAGACATGTCGTTGGGGGGCAAGATTGGGACGGCGCAGAGAAGGGAGCTGCTCAACCGGGCCAAAGACTTTGGTGGTCGTTTCCAGAAAGGGTCGTATCTTTGATACCCATTTGCCAAAACACATGGGCATTTCTTTCCATGTCAATAGCAAAGCAACCAGGGGTTCGTATTCCACATCTCTTCCCGTTCTTCTTTATCTCAAAAAGAACGAAAAAGGTCAGAAGCAAATTGGACAGCGCCTCACAGTTGAAGAATCTCTGGACAATGAATGTCACAGAAGGAGAAACAAAACCCATAATCTAAGTGAATCTTGTCAATTGTCATTATTCCGTGACGTGATGCCCATGTCGCCGCAACTCCGCCGCTCCCCTTGTAATTCGAGAGAAACCAAATCAAGCCAGGCCACCATGTGCATTGATGCAACTCCTTCTCTGCCGCTTCGCAGCAGAATCCTCCACCGTCCCCTTTTGTTCCATGTGGCCCAATCCTCCCTCAGTCGCGTGTATGTAAGTGTGGGTATGAAAAAAGGTGTCGTCGTGTTGCATATATGATGCTGCCAACGTCGCAGGTCTATGCTGAGATCTGCAGATTGGTCTCTGGGGTATGATGTACACGAGTAGCACAGCAATAAAAACAAAATCAAAATATCAACCCATGCAAACTATGTGCATGAGTAGGATCATCAGGAATGCGGTCACCGGGCCTCTGTGGTGGTGGTGGCCGGTGCAGTCTGAGTTCCGGCCTCGAGCTGAGAAGGCGTGACATTAGCACCAGCAGCCGTTGTCGGACTGCCAGGTTGCTGGTCTCCACCACGTCGGAGGGGGTTACGGAATGCGGGCAGTCTGATGTTGGCGAGGAGACCTCGAGATTCCTGATTCTCGACAACGGGCGGCGAGGCCGGCGAGCCCTGCGAGGCATTTTGGGTGGAAGATGCAGACACGGCCTGCTGGCGGGCGCGGCGGCGGCGGTCGGAACGAGTGTTGGCAGTCCGGTTTCCTCTGTTGCGTCCGAAACCGAGGCGGTTGCCACTCAGGCTGTACCAAGCAGCCGGAGGGGCGTTGGGCATGTTAGCACGGGACGCCGTGCGGGCCATGTCGCCTGTGGCATTCGGGTCGCCTTCGCCAGGGGCTGGACGAGGCTTCGGGGTGTAATAGTCTGCCTTGCAAAGAGGGCAGCAAGCCCGGCGGCTGGTGAGCCACGGGTCGACGCAGACGGCGTGGAACGCGTGGCCACAAGTCAGCCCGCGGATATCGTCGTCGTCCTCCAGGGTGTCAATGCAGATAGCACAGGTGTCACCGCTGGTTGCCATCAGCTCAGGGGGGACGGCAGCGTTGATATGCTCGTCATCTTCGTCGTCGTCGTCTTCGCTATTGACGCGCTGAAGAGGAGTGGCTGAAGTAGGTGTGGATTGTGGGGCGTCAGCGTTGCCTGTTGTGGTCGAGGTGTTGCCCTCCTTCTTAACCGCGTCTTCGGTCGTCTTCTCGGAAGTGACAGGCTTGTTGCTGGCGCCTGTGGCGGGGCGATCTTCGGTAGACTCGCGTTCTTTCGAGGGCAGCTCAGGTACGATACCGTCGACAGACCGAAGACTGTTTGCACGACTGGGCGGGGCAGAGACGCCTCCGGCAGTGGGAAGGCCCTCTCTCGCACGTTCGCCAACCCAGGTCTTGTACTTGGTCATAGGGAACTTGTCGTTGACCTCGTCCATCGTCATCAGCTTCTTCTCGCGACGGCGGCGGTGCGGACGAGGCATGTTCTCCAGGTTGATGGGCTCTCCATCTTCGTTGAGACGCATGGCACGATTACGGGCATTATAGCGGAAGCAGTATTTGACACCAACGATGATCCTGATGCAAATGTTAGCCGTTTGGTGGAACACATGAGGGAAGGCTGGGCAAGCAGGCTGACCATAGGTTGGTGAAGACAACTCCGAAGCCCAGAGCAACGAAGAAGAGCAGAGGAGAATTGGAACTACCACCACCACCTCCGCCCCCCCCTCCGCCGTTGCCTGGGTTGCTGGTAGGCGATGGGTTATCGGTGACCGTCGTCGTCGGTGCAGTTTCGCTGAACGTCGAAGTAGGTGCAGTAGTCGATGGCGCCGGCAAGGACGAGGCAGACTCCGACACCTGACGCACCACGAAGCGGGAGACCTCAACCAGGACCTGGTCGATGACAGCCATTTTGAGGGTGGGTTTAATGATCCCAAACCAAGTCCCAAGTCCAAGCTGTGGAATAGGATCGAGGAATAAAAAAAAGTCGCACACCAACGGTTGGCGATGCCGAAGAATTAACTCACGGTCAAAGGTAAGACGAGATCATGGAGGAGTGAGTTGGGTGTTGTAGGGGAGGAAGGTTTGCCTGGGCTTGAAACCGGGAAGCCGAAAACAGCGTCTCTGGACGGAAATGGTGTCGACCTGAACCCCCGGTCGCATGCGGCGTGGAACCGACACAACGAATTCTCGCTGAGCACTGCAAAAACGCTCACTGAGAAAATCTGGCTGGGACCGAATTTGGTTGGAATTCCAGTCTACTCTTGGCCGCAGAAGGCGTTGAAAGCAGAGGGTAATTGAAACGAGAGGAAAACCACGACACGACGTCGGATGGGGGTTGGTGATGGAAAGGTTGACAAAAGCAGGCAAGAGAGTGCGGAGTGAGGGAAAGTGCAGGTGGAGTGGGATAAGTATGGAACAGGACGTGGAACTCTGACGGACAGCAACAGTAACACAGCCCGGTCAGCGTAAAAAGTGGGTACAGGAGGAGGCGGGCGGGTAAGTGCGAGAGGAGACCAAGCAGGAAGAACCCAGTTGCCAACCCCAGCCCAGACACCCAAACCAGCAAGTGCAGAAGGGAGGGAGCAGCCAGCAACCAGCTCAGCAGAGCCGGCGGCGACAACGGCAGGTGCAACCACCAGACGCAGCACTACAAGGTGGGAAGGGAAGGGGAGGGGAGGGAGAAGGACAGACGAAAGTCGGGGAAGAGCGATGGAACGAAGCAGCAGTGGGCTGAATCTTGCAGTGGGATTGGACAGGGTCACCAAGTCAAGACCGGATGCAAGGAGGTGGATGTAATAGTGGAGACCCAAGACCAGGGGTGGGGAAGGCAACTCTGGGAAGGGTGTTGGCTGCACTCACACTGTGCCACTGCGATGCCTCCCTCAGACAACTGGCAGTAGGGATGCGGATTTCCAATCTAGTATCCGTACAGCAGCTCGACCGTAAGGTAGCTTAGTTACATGCTGTGCGTGCCTGTCTGTATGCCGGTGCACACACCTCAACTCTCCCAAGCCAAAAAGTTGCATCCAACAAGGACGAAACAATTGCAGTGAGCTGAGCAATCCAGTGCCAGATGCCATAACACAAGACATTGTGCGTTCCATATCAACTGCAAGGCCTGGGCAATTCAACGTTCAATGTTCAAAGTGACCGGCCGTGGACACACATCGTCTTGGGGCCTGAGCAAGTAGTCAAGGGGCCATTTCTGTCACTCCACTTCGTTTTTCCCGGCCCGGGGATGACCGACTTAGTCCCGTTTGGGACAAAAAAAGAGGATACCTAGCACCATCTGATTGGTGGGACTTGACACTCAGGCACGCCGTCATCCCTCTTCGAGACTAGGGCAGCGTCTCAGTGAAGTGTCTACCCAGGTCTTGGCTTGGGGATTGGCAATAGAGAGGCGGGGAGAATTGGAAGAGCAGCGCGAAACTTGGATAACAAACGATACAGCCTGTTGCTGTCTTGAACGTCGCCGGTTGCTGGTTAAGAGCATCAAGAATGCAGATTGGAATATGGATACCGAGTCCAAACATGGCTTTCGGCGGAGCACCTTTGGTACGTTTACCAGTCAGTCCCCAAGGCGCCAAAACATGCATGTACCCAAGCCATCGGCTACCTCCATAGGCCAGTATCTTGCGTGGTTGGTGAAGGGCTGATGATGGTCGGCGAAGCGGCCATTGTTTATGTACCTAGACAATCCGGCTTACTGATATGCCTCGGCCAGCCCCTTTGTTCTTTGTCTTCATTCTTTGCCATCGGGAGGCTAACACAGCCAACCGCAAACCCGTTTGGCTTTATATGACGCCTCATCTGGGAGGAAATCTCACATGGCATCAAGGGGCACAATCCATGCTGATCTGCTACGCAGGTACGACGGTATGTTGCTAGACGACCAACGAGCTGGCAAGGGTCGCCGGGAGGAGCAAGCAAGGTGCTCCGCGCAACTCCCGCTTCAATTCTTCAAGTTCCTTGACATGGCAAACGACCTCCATCAGCAACGCCAAGCAAGGTCAACACCGGACGGGCCTCCTGTGTATTTCGAAGGGGTTTGTTTCCCTTGCCAAAATCACCAACGGATAAGTTATCCGTGCTGTGGTATTGATTGACAACCCCTCTCATGCAACTCATCATCGCAGGATCGAGTCTCCTTTGTCCTGTTGTCTCTTCCCTTCCCTTCAGCAGCCCAAGCTTGAAGCAAGTCTGACAAGAGTTAATTTAACGCCTTCTCAAGAATCAAGGCCAGATACGGATTTATTCTGCAACCATTAACGTTCATTCGGCCATGGTTTCTGACAGGGTTGCAAAACAACATTCGCGTCCACCGAGGTGCCTGGTTGAATTATCCGTTTCTTGCTTATTCTAGGCGTGGCACTTTGTGTTGATTCTCCATCCCGGTCACCACGAAACGATTGCTGACCTTGACCATCTGCAACACATGTACACTGCACGCGCACCTGAGTGTCTTGTCAATTATTCTCCCGATGACCCTTTGCCCCCGAGTCAAGCCAATATCGGCCAAGCCTTCGGTTTGCGCAATCTTGGAGACCAAAGCACCGGGTCGCTTGTCGGCAACGCGCTCGCACCGGCGAGATGGCACAATGGGACAATGGCACTAGGCTGCCCCGGCCCGGCGAAAAAGAAAGGGGGGAGCAATACTTTGGAACCTGCCTCGAGTCATCGCCCAACCCATCCCATTGGTTACACAACTCACACTACCTACAGCAGCCTGTCTGCCCGTTGGAACAAAAATGAAGCATGGCAAGGCATGCAAGATTCCGCTCGATACGAGAAGAAGCAAGTATTCGCCCAATCCGCACGGCATACGACGGCAATTGTCACGCATCGTCCGGTCGGTGCCTCTACGTCTCAGGCGTGATCAATTAAAGATACGGAATCGCGAAATCGCGACGCTTTGCTACGCTTCGGCACGGGCGGTAAGTTAGTCGGTCTGAAGCCGGCAGTTCATAGCAGCCGAGTACATGCACCACCAGCCTTTTCGTGACGGGGGAAACTGCAAAAACCAGCGGGCCATCAGGCCCGCTGCGACCACACGAGGCTCGGATGGACCTCCGGGACGCTTGGGCCGACGAACAATTGATTTCACCTCATCTTTAGCAGTGTTTCAGCATCACAGACAAAGACGACGCCTTTTTGCCACAATGACTTCCTCATGACTTCTTCAGCGACGGGCGACCTCAAGAAGGACTGCCTTGGCTCCGCATTTCAGTCAGTGCCACTCTCTCTCCACCTCCTGCCTGTCTTGTCTTGTCGACCCGAATTGACTCCTCGGACCCTACCGCCTCAGCGCTCTGAAAAGGCGCAGTTCGCAGCCCCTAGGAGCGTCTGTCCGCGTTCATTGTCAGTACGGGTATGTCAGTGCCATGCCATCCAACTCGGTCCAAGCGCTGTGTCGCCGTCGGTGTGTGCGCCCCCCGCCACATAAAGGTGTCAGAAACACAAAAAGTGCAATCGCGCTGCTTAGCGACATAGCACATGTGTGCCTCGAACGTCTTATCAGATGCCAGGTCACAGCGACCCGGCAGCTCATTGGCGAGTAGCCGCTTCTCTTACACAGTAAGTACTGTCAGTGTCAGTGCCCTAGACACCAACTGCTCTGTCCGGCTCCGTCTCAAGAGCCTTCAGGCTTCGAGCCCCTGGAAACGCTCAGACACCTCATCCGCAAAAGCTTGGCCTTCTTGGGGATCGTTGCTGTGCCTGGGGACGCCTGACTAACGCATTTGCAACCCACCTTGCAGCCTGGTTTGCAGTGCAATGACCGAGAGGCGGTGAGCTGGCTGCTGCTTTAACCAACATGTGTCTTTGTCGACAAATGGAAGGCGTGTCAAAGGAGCAACCAGTCGGCCGGCTGGCTGTTGGTACTGGTGCTGGTACTGGGACGAAGAGGTCTGTTTCATGGTGGACGACTCTACGACTCACGTGTGTGCGTGTGGCGTGCATGTGAGAAGACAGAATCGGCCGCTTGATCCGTGGCTAACAGAGCGACAGTATGAGGAAATAGTCTTTTTACGGTGCGTCTGGGGATACGACAGCCGACGACTGGTGCCCAGTGGAGGAATGATGACGCTGACCGAAGGTGAGTGCCGTCGATTCCGAAGTCCGGACACGCCACCAGATTATCCCCGCCGTTGATGACGGCGACAAGAGCAGCTTGGCTCCCGTTCGCTTGGCCGTAAACGGTCCTCATCACCTCCAAAGGCTCAATACCATCGTCAACTACGCTGGACTCAGCCCTGCGCCTCCACACACACACACACACACACACACGCACGCACGCACGTACGCACAAAAGACGACGATAACGATGTTGTCTCTCTTGCTTTCCGATCCGCCTGGTGGCTGGCTGCGTGCCCAATCTGTTAACTACTCGCTCACTCATGGAGACTAGCGAATACTTCCACCCGTCATTGTGCCCTGAACCGGCGGGATCGAATGACCCACAGAAAGAATGAAGGTGCCAGCCAACGCTCAGCAATCTCTCACGGTGGAAGGAAAGGAATCTTCGGAAGGCTGGGGTCGAAGAGGACCCCTGACTTACAACTAGGATCATGCCATCATTGTTCTCACGCTCTCAACGCGCGCCGAAACGTTGCCGATCAGCGTCTCGGTGGGATCTTGGGGCCTCAGACCGGAGCATTTGAGATTCCTCGCCGTCCGTCGGGGCAGTTCTGCAGAAATCACCGGATCGTTAAATGGTTAGCGGCAACCACACCACAACATACCATCCGGGACTCGCGGACTTGAATTCAACTCCCCCCGCAACCATCCCGGAACTGCACTTTTGACGCTGTCGAACGAGATTCTGACTTTTGACCGATCCACCATGCCGCCCCTTAGCGGAGATAGGAATACTTCTTTGCCATCCTTCCCTCCCTGGGTCAGTCCCTGACTACAGATGGCATGAGCTGTCTCGCAACCTCGGCGTCGTGATGTCAGGCCACGAGTCCTGCGGAAGCCGGATGCTTAATTCTCTGTCCCTCGAGTATGACTATGCATCATGTGCATTCTTGATTTGTCCTCCCCCAGGTTACGTGCGAACTGGGGCAGAGCGGGCTGTGTCGAGGAACCATTGATCGTTGAAAGAAGACGTGCCGATTCCAAATCGCCAACTCACGTATGCCACATCGTTTGACCGCCACCGCGGGCACCCATCTTCGACGCCACAATGATCGACTCGAACGGCAGGCCATGGGCAAGCGAAGTAGCAGCCCCCGGCCGGGCATGCGTGGGTGAGGTGGGGGGACCAACCGCCCGTGTGCGAAGGGGGGAGGGAAAAAACCCACGATCTGTCCCAAGAGGCACCCCGCTGTATCATGTATCATGTATGAGAATCTGGAGTCCTTGTGGCCTGTTCGCGAATCGTATCGTTTGTACATTAGCACTAGACTCCTGTGGATGCATTCCGATGGGCCGTGGCCGTCAGCAAGGAATGGATGAGATCATTGTACCGCCCCTATTCGTCCACCTTTTGCTTGGTGCTGTCGATCCTCGACGCCGCAGCATCCGGGGGGGCAACGACAGGGCCTGGACTGTGTTCGGCTACAAGCTTCCTGTCAACTTAGCCCGCTGCGATAACGACGGCGCGATGCCACGGGCGGCACAGCAAATGAGCAAAGCCGGTGGAGGCCCAGGTGCTGAACCCGGCCGGTCACGCGCTTTGTCCCGCGCCGTCCGGAGGAACGGGGTTGAAGCTGTCAGCAAAAGGGGTCGGACTCTGAAGGAACTTCGAAGCGTCTTCCGGTCCTCCAGATCATTATGCGGGACTCGGTTCGGATGGCGTACCATGGAGATGAGCGAGACGACGGTCGTCAGAACGACAGTGTTTGTGTCCGTACCAGACGAGAGGGGTAGAATCCTTTCAATCGTAAGCAAACCCGGGGGCCCCAAGACCCCTCCCCAGCCTCAAGCCAAGAGAGGCTGGGCATTCGACAAGCAATCGACCCCAACATTTCGTGACGCGGCCTGCTGCTCCTGCGCAATCGGACCCTAGGCTTCTCCTCACTTCCGACCCCCGGCCCGGCCCAGCCCAGCCCAGCTTGCAGCAGAATGCAGAGTCCGCGGGGTTCTATGCGGGTTTTTCGTTTGGGACTCGGGAAACAGACAAGTCACTACCGCCGGGGAGGAAAAAGAAGGCGTGCGAGAAAACCACGCGATGCGGGGGGCACTGTTTTTCACAACCACGTACCTGTATTCGGTAACAACGCGTGACCGCGTGCGGAGTTTCGCGGTGTTTCTTGAGACCTTAAGAACCAAGAAGGACCGCCTTGGCTACATATCGATCCCAGTCTTGGTCCAACCCCCTCCTCCTCGCTCGGTTTGACGGTGGCAGAGAGGATGGAGGCATTTGAGCGCACATTCCTTCCGTCTTCATCATAAGGGTTTTCTTTGGACTTGAAGACGACCATTTCGGTCGACGTTTCCTTCTGTTCATCGCCTTCTCCCTGGCGTATCCGCATTATACCTTGTGTTATTTGTATGCGAGTGTGCCTGGTCCATTTTATTATACCCGATTACCAGGCCTTTCTTTTGGTTTCTGCTCGACTACGAGAGCTTAACAATGCACTGTTTTTTTTGCATCCGTATCTGTCCCCAAACCTCGACCGCCTTACTCGGACCATCCCCGAGTCAAGTGAGTGTGGTCAGGGAGGGTGGGAGATCTTCGGGGGCTGGCGTCGTTAGGGCTTGCCGCCTCTGCTGGTCGACAGGCACTCTATCTTCGGTAACCCCCGGCCCCGGCACGGACGACGACCGAACAGGGCTACGGCCCTCCCGAAAGTTTCGATTGTCCCGGCAGGTCTTGTAATGTTGCGCCGTCTGTGCTGTTGATCATTTTTCCATACGACTTGTGTGGAACCCTCCCCCTCCCCAGCGTTTTCGCATCGTCGGGACTATGCCACATGACGCTCCGGTGCTCCCGGGTGCAGGACAGTCCCTCGAGCAGCGGCGTGCTGAAGACTCGTAAAGCTCACCGTCAAGTGAGGCGCAGAGCGCGTGGAGCTTGCGCTGGATGCAGTCCGTGTCGAGGAGAAAGAGTGTTTGTGCCGTTCCGGCGACGTGGAGTTTCCGGACGGCCTTGGAGACGACCCGGGCGAGTTCGGTCGGCATCACGGGGCTGGATTCTTGGCTTGAAAAAGCTGGAAGGAACGGCGCCGGCGGCCGGACGTCGGTAGGCGTTGGTCTTCTCTCCAGTACCCAACCACTCGGTCTGAGGGCTCGGTCTTTATGGTCTACCTGCTTATCGGTGCATAGGGGGATAACACTAGTTAGGCAGAGAAAACCTCGTCGAGCTTTGTCATTCTGACACTCGCGGTTCGTGAGAAAGGGGAAAAGTTCCGCTAGCAATCTGCACCGGTGAAAGTTTTACAAAGCAGCCCGTCGCTCAGCGACGGACATAGATGAAGGTAGCCTTCCGGCGGATGAATAAAAGCCGCGCGCGGAGGGGTATTGCTGCACAGGAGAACAGGTTCGTGTTGCAGGAAGACATGTCGCTGCTTCTCCGCTCGGCATCTCCATCATGATGGGTGAAGCTTTGTTTTGCCGCTGCCTCGAGGTGGCTGCTGGCAGCTGTTGGTGATTCATTGGCCGAGGTTGATGTATTTCCCAACTCGACCTGATCGGATTAGAAGGCCCAGAGGTATGACTGCCATGAATCTTGGCCATCTAGTAGTAGGAGAAACGCACGCCCGCGGGACAGTGTTCAGCTACCTCTAGAGTCTGCATCGTACAGTCCTTTTTGGTTTGGCAGCACTTCCAAGGTTCACCGTGGTTGAAAGCCAATGTCCCATGTAACAGTAGCACATCCCCGGCAGTCGAAGATCCGGTCCCATTTTTCCACGGATCGGGCTTCTCAGAGCTCCGGGACTTTGGTCTCGGTCAGCAGATGGCAAAGACTGCAAGCACCGGGCCGGTTGGTAAGTTCTATATTCTGATGGTTCTTCCCCCCTTACACTGACGATGGCTTTGTTATAGCCTATATCTTGTTGTCCGAAGCAGATGGGTGTTGGCGTTAATTGGAAATCCATAGGATTCAAGCAGATGCCAAAAATGTCCAAGTCGAGCCGACAGATTCGTTCCCCTCCTCGCGGACAAAGCAAAGCAAGCAGTGAGTTCTGGGGCGTGATTTTCGAGTCACGAATCTTCGTAACGGCCGATGTGTACCAGACTGGCTCAGGTGTTGTAACCAGTCAGGGCTATGTCTAGTGTTGTCACAATACGAGAAGAAAACAAGGTCATCGTTAAACACTATTCGTCGGTAAATCGTACTCGATAAATCTCGCGATGAAGCTCGCCAGCACAGCCCTCTCGTTCCTAGCTTCAGTGAGGGTTGGTCCTCTGTGGCTGATAGCAAGCAAATAGAGTTACCGGTTTCTGTAGAGTACCTAAGAACAAACCGTTGAATGTTTGACATAATGTTATGCTGTTACTGTCAAAGAGTCATCCCTCCAGGCTTGGACCGTTTGGTCAAGCTTGTGGACGGCATTCGGGCTGTCGCTTCATGGATAGTGGGCGTCTTGCACATCTCTTGGCAACAGCCGGCTGGTCTGATATGATCAACATCCCTCCCTTAACCTCTCAGATTCGGTGCCGCCTGCAACGCTCTGAATTGAGGCATTTGCAATCGAGTCCGCTCGGTGGGAAAGTTTTCCAAAGTCTGATCAGGCATGTCAGCTCGCATTTCTCACCGGACCAGCTGGATGGATGATGGTTGTCGGGGTCCCCACACATTCTGCCCGGTTCCGACAACTCGGCTCGCTGCCCCCCAGTGCTTCAGAGCTTCAGGGCCTCAATCATAGCTCCACACAGCCTTAATCCATGATTTTCCCCGACTGAAAGTTCCTAGCAGCGTGAACCACCTTTTATCCCCCCATCCTACTTCCCGAACACAGCACAGCGCAGCACAGCCCCACGGCGCCGACGGAGAGAAACAAACAACCTAGCGACTGGTGTGAACACGCGGGACCATTCCATTTCCAATTCCTCCCCCCCTTTGCCTTGGTTCCCACACCGACTTTGTACATACACGGATACCACCGCAAACCGAACCAACCATGCCTCCCACGAAGCTCCCGGAATCCGGCAACCCGTTGTAAGTCTGACGACAGAAAGCAAACCTGCACCGCTCCTTTGGCTCTCGTGATACCGATTTGAATTCCGGTCCAAGACTATTTTACTGTCTACACCAACCTCTGTCTCCCAAATCTCTCATCTCACCGAACTGTCCTGTTAAGCCCCTCATCGATACCCAACTCCCAGGGTCTGCCGGACCGCCGGCGGTGGCTGAGCTCACGCGTCCACACCCTCTCGTGCGCGCCGGGGGGGCTGGAGGGGCCATGGAGACGGATTCTTCATTACCCCGAACCTCGACCTCTTCATGAGCTTTCCAGAGCTAACGCTATCGCATCAATAGGGTCTTTTTTGATATCACCCTTGGCGGTATGTCCACACCTTTTCTCATTGGGGCATCCATTCATCCACCTCTTCTTTGGTTCAGGTGCTGCGGGGGGGGGGGGTAAGGGTAAGGACCAAGTAAGCGGACCCGGGGAGTGATGGGCTCCAACGTCTTGGGCTTGCATGGGATGGAAGGGAGGTCTTGGAACCGTCGGAGCCATTCTCAGACGCCGTCCACGTGTGCACATGCCGAGACAGACGGCTTAGCACCAAGGTTCCGCCCTACATGCTAGCCTGGCGCGTCACCTAGTCCGCAAGCCGGCGCCGTCGTCCAAGTGGCCATACAGCAGACAGACCCTGTCATCGACAACAGAGGAGGGCCGTGGCTCAGCATCTTGACTTGGTAGCTCTGGTCTCTGTCAGCTTCTTGGCTTGCCCTCCGCCTCCGCCGTCTTCCGTCTCCGACCCCCCTCCGGCGATCAGGGTCCTCTCGCCCATCCATTCCAGGTACCGTTTCTGACCTCTTGAAACGAAATACAGGTGAACCCTTGGGCCGCGTCACTTTCGAGCTCTTCAAAGATGTCGTGCCCAAGACGGCCGAGAACTTTCGCCAGTTCTGCACCGGCGAGTCCAAGGACGCCCGTGGCCGTCCGCAGGGCTACAAGGGCTCCAAGTTCCACCGCATAGTGAGTCGGCCACCTACCGCAATCCCTTTCCACGAGCCCGGCCCTTTCTCCAGGGACATGCCGCGACGGGATAGAGAATATCACGAGACTGACGGTGACGCGTTGCAGATCCAAGGCTTCATGTGCCAAGGCGGAGACTTCCTAAACGGCGACGGCACGGGCTCCGTCTGCATCTACGGGTCCTCCAAGTTCGAGGACGAGAACTTTAACTTGAAGCACGACCAGCCAGGCCTGCTTTCCATGGCCGTAAGTCCTCCCCCCGGGGACCACCTCTGCCTTTCTCGCCCTGCTTGACCCCCTCCTTCTGGCGTGTGTCGTTGGCCCGATGATGATGCTTTGCTGACATGCCCTCTTTGCGCCCGTAGAACGCCGGCCCCAACACCAACGGCTCCCAGTTCTTCATCACCACCGTCCCGACACCCTTCCTTGACAACAAGCACGTCGTTTTCGGCAAGGTCGTCGACGGCATGGACATTGTCAAGATGATGGAGGCCACCAAGACGGGGTACCGCGGCAAGGACCAGCCGAACCAGGACGTCGTCATCGCGCAGTGCGGTGAGATGTGAGTTGGTCTAGAGGATCGGCACACGGCTGGTCGATGTACGAGGGGTCGGCGTGGTTGGCGGTCCGAGATCTGGATGTGGTAGCGAAACTTCGAGGATCTAAGGCGCCATGGTGCCTTAATGTCGACCTAAGGCTATGAAGGCCGAGGCGCATTCAGGCCGGTAGAGATAAACCCCTCGAGAAGGACGTGCCGCTGTGCCTTCATTCCATCGGGAACCTCCTAGCCTACATAGGGCTCGCTTATGTGCAGCTTCGAAGTAGCTTTGCCCAGACGGCGGACAATCAGAGGCTCATCCTCTCAGATAGTCATGTTCAATAGCAACTGGACCCACGTACTTCGTGAGCTGCCTTTACTTGAGTATGAACCCTGCCGCTTCCAACCTCCCAAGCCTTTACCTCGTTGCACTCACTGTTTCCTGCATCGCATCTCAAGGCTGACGAGGCCTATCGGAGAGCAGGCCCCGAGGGTTGAGCCTCCATCTATGTTTGCAATGCCTTGGCCGATGGGAGAGTTTTCCTGCCTCCTCCGTTTGAGGCACAAGAACCTACCCAACTTGAGAGGCTCACAAGGGCAAGGTCTCCCGCCTATTTCCTCTTGCAAGAAGAATCATCCGGATTTTCTGAAGCCACGAGCAGCCCAGGACAAGGAGAGGCTTCTCGAGTTTTCGGCTAGTGGCATACATATGTACATACTGTGCCCCTCCAGAAAACTCTGGTATAATCTAACATGTTTTGCTGGAGGGCCTAGCCTTAGTGATTGTGGGCTGCCTGCCGGTAGAGCAGGCATATCCAACATTGCTCAACCATCGTCTATAACAATGTCTAGCCCTGTATTGTATCTAAGCCATACTGTCTAATTTACAGGAGTCACATCTGGCTTGGTAATCTATATCACCTGAATCATCTCAAGAACCTGAGATGTAGTCTGAGTGATGACTCAAGAGGAAAACCCCTGCGAAGAACCAAATGAGCAAGGGCGCATAACAAGTCACCCTACAAAGACATACATATTCATGTTGCATCACATGTGTCACGTAAAAGTTTGCAAGAAAAGTGTGTGAACTAGCTTCCATAGTACTACCAAACGTCCCGTCGAGTACTAGAGCCTCTGCGTTCCATAAACATTCGATGTGTTTTCTCATCATCCATTTCACACCCATTTCTTCCACCCACCCACAGTGTCTCTTAAGTGCAGCGTCAAGCCACCCATCCCAGAGGGAGACACAAAGGCTGAATATTGGAAGCAGAGCAGCATGAGAAATATGGGGGATATGCTTCCCGAACCGTACCAGACCTGAAATCAAGAAAGAGAAGAAAAAGACCTCGAAGCCAAATGAGGCAATGACAGAAAAAGAAGTTGGTATCATCCTTTGTCCTCCAACGCCACCGGAAATTCCATTCCGTTTATATGCCAGAGTCGTCAAGAGAAAAGAAGAAAAACCCTGCCCACACAGGTTCTTTGGGGGCGATGCTTGCAATCCGAAATGATGCCTCGATACTCCTGTTCATAATCCATTGTCCAATTCCGTGACTGTGAATGCCGGAAAGCTGAGGAGAACGTGATGACTGTAACTGTATGTACCGACTGACTGAAGAACTGGAAAGAGCCCATCCTCCAAGAGGGTGATAGGCAATGCTGGGTATTGCTGAGGGGTGAATGAATGAAAAGGAATAGAAAGGAAGAAAGAGAGAAAGCCGTTCCTTGAGCCGTGAAAATTACGATTCAGTGTTGAAGTTGTCAAAGCAAGCTGGGGTGTTGGTTGGTGTGATGCCTCCTGACAGAGCAGTCGACGAATGGATCACTGGGTGTGTGTGCCCCTGATAGTGCTTGCATGACTTGATACAAACAGCTTAGTCGCGCTGGCCGAAGCTCCAAGAGTCTCTGCCACGGATGTGACGGCCCTTAGGGGAGGATCCGACACTGGCCTGAGCAGCACCATCACCACCGGCAGGGTTCTGGATGGGAGTGGGAGCCGACTGAGGAGTGTGGGTGACGGTGACCATCGAGTAGAGGGTGACAGGATCGGCAGTGACAGTGACTACACGAACGTTGCCAGTGCCATCAGCAACTCCAGCAGCGGGGGCGGTGGGAGTGGCAGAGGCAGTGGTGGCCGGAGCGCTGCTCTGAGTGCCGTTGTTGGGGTTCGAGTTGATGGGGGCACCCTGATCGTCGACGCTGACCTGGAACTGGTTGGCAAGCTGGTCCTTGATGGCATTGTAGTTGTAGTCGGGGTTCTCGAGGAAAGAGAAGGCAGCGAGCTTGTCGGTGGCCGTGTTGGAGGCCGAGGCGGCCTTGGCGCCACTGACCAGCTTCTCGCCCTTGATCTTGATGGAGGAGCAGCTGGTGTAGATCTCGGGAATGATGACATCCTCAGAGGTGACGGCGCGCTTGTCTTCGGTGAAGCCGGCGGGGAAGTCGGCAAACTGGCCACTCTGAGAGGCAGCAGCGGCGGCCGGGACGAGGGTGGGCCAAGACCAGACCCAGTAGAGGGTGTAGTCCGAGTCCTGAGCCAGGTCCTCAGGGAGCTGGACGGCCGACTGGCACCAGAGATCACGGCCCATGGGTTGAGCGGCCTCGTGAGGGAACTTGGCCTGACGCTCCTGAGAGATGGACTTGTCGTTGATCTGGTAGCACTGGCCATCGTCGAAGTTGCGAGTAGCCAGGAGGCGGCCACGGCCGTCGCCACCCTTGCCATCAGTGGTCCACTCGCGGTGGACATCGAAGAGGGTGTCTTCGGGCTTAGGCTGGGTGGTACCATAGATGAAGATGGTGCCACGGTTCAGAGGCTTGTTCTCCGGGGCGCCAGGAAGAGAGACATGACCGTTCTCCTGGTAGCGAAGAGAGACGAAATCGCCGGGAGCAGCAGTGAGGGCAGGGAATCCCTCAAACTGGTTGCCGAGGGTCTGCTTGCACATGGTGAAGCCATCATTCGGGATACGGTTAGTAAACGTAGCGTCGTTGAAGGCGGGACCAATGCGTCCAGGCCATCCGGCAGAGAAGCCAGCAGGGCCGATGAGGGTGCCGTTGGCGGCAACTCGGTTGAGCTGCTCAACCCAGGTGTGAGACTCGGCAAGGTGAGGAGCACCAAGAATGGTCGCAATGGCAACGGCGAGGGAGTTGCGGCGAACCATGGTGATTGTTGTGAGTGTGGTGAGGTGAATGGGGTAATGGTACGAAGGGGGAGGGGAGTTATTGGGTTGTGTGAATAGGAAGCTGTTGATGTTGCTCGCAGAGCAAAAAGTGGTGAGGAAGAATTTGATGAATTCGCGACGCGATTTCAAAGGGAAGGCTGAGTGAGGGATTGTGGTGATGGATTTTTGAGAAGAAAGAAAAAATCTCAGAAGGAGTGGGAGCTTTCTAGCTGGCGGAAGAAGTTAGGGCTTACGTTTGTGAGCTGGAGCGAAGGAGGTAAACAAACCGGGTGAGGCTACAGAGAAGGAAGGAGCGCGTTGATGTGTTTTTTCCCAGTCGAGTCTTTCCTGAAGAGTCGAAAAGATAAGACTTTGTGGCTGTCTTGTCGTTTTTGTGTGTTTGTTCTAATTCTGAATAAGAAGAGGCTGAGATAGAAAACTTCTCTTGGGGGCCCTTAAGTACGCGACCTATCTGATGAAGTAGGCAAATATCGTTGACTGGGCAGGAGCGCTGAGCAGGACCAAGTTGGTTGTTTGTGTGTGCACACGTACACACTTAATAATTTTCTTTTAATGATTAATACAACCAGCTTAGTTAGGCACCAGCTGAGTCAAGAACAAGAAAGTTAAAGAAGACAAATAAAGTAAGGCCCTCTGTACTGCTACATGTGAGGGAATCGACAAGGCCCAAAGGTGATGCTTTGATTTGAGTGGGGCAGCAGTAAAGGTGAGGTTGAAAGGTGAGGCAAGGGCGCACAACCCAGGTGGTCGACTTTATCTGGGGAGGAAAGAGGAAGGAACAATGAACGGATAAAGGGAGGTGCCTGCCTGCCTCAAGCGCGTACAACAAGGGCTGTGGAAATTAGGCGGTCAGGACAACGGGCCACCAGGGAAAAAGGGAAACAATGCGATTGTTTCTTCCTTTTGTCGAATCCCGTAGAATTAGAGAGGCCGGACAGAGAGGCGTGTGGTCGATGCGGGAGGTGAGGTCGAGACCAGAAGACCATTTTGGAATGTGCGACTGGGTTGGGTTTAATATCACGATTATCTCCTCAGGCGCGGCAACGCATGGCTTACATCTGCCGCCTTACCCTGGGTAATCCCTACACGTCTAGACTCATGCCTTTCTTCTTGCTCGCGGTTCAGCCAGTCGAGTAGGGTGGGCGAGGGTCAAGATCGACACAGATGGGTCCTCGGACTGGCAAGCAAAGACCCATGCGGCGCATCTTGGGAGTCGCGATCCCAAACGACAGCGGTGGGGGGACGGCATGCGCACACTCGGACAGGGGGGCCTTTTGGGCATCTGGCCAAAGAGCGCGCGACACCGCTCGAGTGCCGGGGAGGGGGCGGCCATAGATAGGGTCGAACGGGGCTTTTACTATGGGACGAAGAAAGAGGCATGTTTCTGGTGCGAGCTGCTGGTCGCCAGTCGAGCACGATGCGCAAAAGGACCCATAGTTGACGTTTGACAAGGAACGGTTGAGGTCGAAATGTACGTCTTGGCAGAGGTTGCCGTAGTGTACTGGTGGCAGCTTGGAGGCCGGGGGAGACGTCGGGGCAGTGGGCACTTGACGGGAGATGGTCCGCGCTACGGGCTACCCAGCGCTGCAACCTGCGCGCGGGTGGGGCTTGCAACGGGGCTCGATGTACCCTTTGGCGCTGCTCTGCCGCAGTAAGGTACCAGCCCTCGTGGGGCTGTACCGATCTTGAGCAGGGGTGGTAGGCGCCTCGGTTCCTGTTGTGCGTGTCGTCGCCAGTGTCCAAGGATGGGCACCGAACGACGAAACGTGTACCTCTACAGGCTAAAACGTATGGGTGAGAGACTTTGGTCTTCATGCTTCACAGCAAAATCTGGAACAAGGGGCTCGCACTCTCCAAAAGTCGGGAGCCAGCCAATGCACCTCATCCAGTCAGCCATGTCCATGCGGTCCCTGTCTGAAATAGGCGAGCTCTATACACAAGGGTCCCCACTACCTTGATTGGCAACGAGCGCTCTGCACGTTGGCGGCGCCTGCCAAAATTGGCATTTTTCCTGCTTGTTCCACCGACAACCGATTGACCACCATCGACGCGCCGACGCCGTTCCCGTCGTCCACTTTATTCTCTTCGTTGTCTATTTTCTGCTTCCACAACCGTCACCCGCCAGATCGACTCAGCCTCGATGGTTCCCTTTTCGCTTTGCCGCGCCGCCCAGAAACAAGGGTCTGGTAATCCGCTCGACTGGCTACCGTTGGCGCAGACTACCGCCAGATGGTCGAGGAACAAGTCCCCACTTCGGTTCGGGCGACTACGAACGCTGACCAGTGTTCTGTGCCAGACCTGGCTGATACCAAATCGGAATTGCAAATGCTTCCAAGGCGTGTACGAATATCTGTACTCCTAGCCAAGAGTCCCCTGTTTCCTTTGTTGCGGACAGAGTCACGGATGTACTGGATTCAAACCCACTTCAGAGCACCGACCTACTTCAAATCTCACACTCGGAATCATCAGTGAGCTACTGCAACGGCCACCGGCACCATGATCCGGCCAGGACCAGTAAACTCAAGCGAACCGAAGACCAGTTAACCAGAACGGGTGTGTAGTCCGCCAAGGATTGGAAGCACAAGCTTGGACGCCTACACGGCGTCTGTAAGAGTGCAATGCAAATCGACGCGAAACTAGGGCCCACGGCCCCCTATGTACCGTGGACCATACCTTTTGTTGCCGAGGGATTGTCGCCTACGCCTCCGTGCTCAATGCCCTGGATACATCGACCTTTAAGGTACGCCCCGGCAAACAATTGCATCCTCGTCCCTGGTGGGAATTCGCCAACCGTCTCTGTCGGGCTGTCTGTGCGCACCTTGATCTTCTCTTTGTGTACCAAAGTCCGCCACGACACAAGATCTACGGGAACGGCTTCTGCCCAATCGTGGCCGAGGCTCAATCGACCGCGCTTGCTCTCTACCACCGCGAGATTGACGACGCGCGATCAACAGCTGCCACAATTTCAACTCTATCATCAATTGGCGGTTGCGCACGTAGACTATTCAGACTGCGAGCAGAAACATTACTGTCCAATCATAATTCCTCCACCTTTGCCACTGTTCACACATCGCGGTCGCCAACGTTCAGACACACAGCGTCTCATCGATGTCAATCGTCGAGGTTGTTCGGGCCACCATCCGCAACTCTCTCCCATCCCAACTAGGGACAAGAAGAACCCCTGTGAGCATCCTCCGCTTACCCGACAATCGCCCTTCCGACTGCCTCTATGGCAGTATATAGCACGACAGGTGCTCACGTGCGCTCCTCCCCTGCTTCTGATCCGCATCTCATCCTCTGGCTTTGAATGAAACACGCAACTCGACGTCCCACTTACTATCGATCAACAATGGAGTAGCACCATTCCGTCTGGGCGCCACAGCGGCGACGATTCCACTCCACTCCATCGACCAGACAGCCACCGCGATTATGCGAAGCGAAGAAACGAGGGACCACATTTTGGCAGTCGTTGTGGTGTGTATCATCGTATCACAAAACGCCGGTCTTGGCATGCATGGGATCATCTGATGTTTAAGCTTCCATCACATCAAACGCTGATGAAAAATAAATCGCCCACACCAGGTGGCCCCCGAATGCGAATACATGACAAGACACCAACTTTCTTCCATAGTCCCTGTACTATGAGTTTCATCTCATCCTTCGGCGAAGCTCTCTGAACCACTAGCTCGTCCAAACCCACGTTGCGGGCATGAAAGGTGACAGGAGAAACATCACGTCTTGTCGGACCAATGCAACCATGGTGTGGAAGCCGGAGCAAAATTTGTTTTCTTTTTTCTTTCTTTTCCTTGCCCTAAGACACGCACCTGGTCCCTGTACTAATTCCACATGGCAGGTTTTTTGGTATCAACGGGTGCTGTTTCTTTCCAACAGTACGTTAAATCACATTCTTTCTACCTGTCCTTCCCCCGAAGAGACATTTTCTGAGGCGTTTCACACATGAGTCGGTCGTCAGTCATCCCACCAAGTCCGCACAAGCTTCTTAATCCCCCTTTTTCTTACTCAGATGCCCGCCGCGTGCGAGTGTGTGCCTCACAGTGTCAAATGAGTAACCCACTCGCCTTGCGAGAGGTTTTACGTCCTCACTCCACCAACCGCCTTGTAACTGTTTCATTCCCAGCTGTGGTGTCCGTGGCCGCCCTTGTCCATCACAGAGGCCGGCGTTCGATGGTGCACCAGTTTCTGGATAGCTGTGGCGGGGTAGTTCTCCCGGTTCTCCATGTCAAGGCTGTTGGAGCGCGCCCTCTTCCTGCCGGCCAGAGACTTGAGCGGGCTGATTTGGTCCAGCGAGGGCAGCCCACGCTGCTGGTCCACAGGCGACCATCCGGATCTACCGTCCGTGCCGGCCACGGCAGCGACTGCCGAGACGGCTTGGGCCCACGGCGGCTGGTTCCACGTCTGGTGGTCCTTGCCCTCGCTCCAAAGGCTGGCATTGGCCGCCACGCTGCGCTGGTTCTCGTTCTGCCATTGCTGCGTTTTTGCATCGGACGACTCGTTCCAGCCGTTCCAGTGATTGAGGCTGTGAAAGGACGACGTCGCAGTATCCCAATCGGAAATTCCCTCAACATCCCCTTCATCGTACACGCCGACGCCGACACCGTTTGAAACTTGGATGCCCGCCGTGGCCGACAGGAAAGGGTCGGCAGGAGCCGAGCCCATGTCAGTGACCAGAGTGTTCTGGCTGTCCATGGAGCTAGTGCAAGCTGCGGCAAGGAAGTCGAGTTGATGGTGGTGATGAGACCCGCTGGCCAGCTCGTGGCTGCCGTCATAGCTGCTCGCATACGACGAGTGGATTGATGCCGTTGGTGGAGGCGTCGCCAGGCCATGAGAGAAATTGTCCATCATTCCGAGTGTCCCGGTAGATGCCAGGCTAGGCAGCTGGCCGGCCATCGAGACGGGCTCCCAAGCAGAGCCGAGGTTGTCGTTCATGACAGCAGCGAGGTGATGGGAGTAGGGAGGTGTCGGGGCCATGAGCATGTCACGGCCGGAGGCAGCCGCAGGATTGATGCAGACGTTCTGCTGGTGGGCCGAGGAGACGGGATCCAGAGCCGTGAGGAACCGCCAGGTAGTACCGGCGGGATTGAAAACCCGCTTTGAACGACCTTCACGCCTCAACGATGCGCCATGCTCCTCGCCATCCTCTTCGGCAGGTTTTCTGCCCTTTTGTGGTGCTAGCTTCTCAAAGATGGGGTTCCACTTGTCGTCGAAAGCGTGAATCGTGCGAAACTTCCAGAGGATGATGCCGCGGCGCGTCCACACACGCCGGTCCGAGTTGTCGGGCGGGGCAGACCACAGCTCCTGGAACATGCCGACCTGCTGAATCAACTCGGCGGTGGTCCGCTCGGCTTCAAGCGCGGCGTCTTCGGCGGCCTTGGCTCTTTCATCATCGTTGTCATACACCTTGGACTTGTCCTCGATGGGCTCGAGGTAAACAGCACATGTGCTGAGTATGCTGGCCCACTCGGCTGCGGGGAAGGGTACGCGGACGTCCTGCCTAGGACGGCTGCGGCAGTCACACTCAAACTTGCCCTCCTGACATCCCGGTCGGTGGATGTATTGTAGGCCAATCTCGCTCGTTTGCTCAACGACGAAGGCGTCATTATCGGCGCTACGGAGCTCTTCCGGACGCGCCAGCTTCGTGACGCACTTCCAACGGTGGTTCTGGAGCGCGGGCAGGGAGATGCTCAACTCAACGAAGCCGTTGAGCTCTGAGCCGGCAGGGAAGTTGCTGCGGGGGTGGATTTCCAGCGTGACTGTCATCTCCAAGATGTCGAGCCATTTGTTGTCGTGGATCGCGTGCTCAAGCGACTTGTGCAGAGGCGGAAACTTGGCCTCCCATTCTTGAGCCAGTTCGGTGACGGCGGCGGACTCCTTTTGTGATAGTTCCTTGTTGTACTCATGCAAGAGAATACTGCCATTGAGACCTCTCGAGGTGATGTCTTCCTTGTGCATGTTCTTCTCCAGGTGGGGGTAGTAGTTCTTATCTAGGGGCTTGCCATGGTGGTCGTACGCCTCGCCATCCTCGTCCATCCTCACGTTATTGGAGGCAACGAAGATCCAGGCCGTCTTTGGTCTCATCACGACGTGGGAGTCCATGGCTAGAATCTGGGCGAAGTACTCATAGTTGGGGCGGACATCCGGAAGACGACCCTCAGCGAGGGCGATCAGAACCGGGTTGTCCTTGAAGGAGGCGATCTCCATGTTGTCCTTGAGACGGGCCTCGCTTTTGTCAGGGTCCTTGACGAAGAAGAAGTGGTCTGGTAGAATGTCAATCATTGATGCAAGTGTGGGAACGGCGGGGGTCGACTTACAGCAGCGGTGCTTCTCAAACATTTTTTTCACCACTTGGATATGGCTGGATACTTGCTTCCTCTTCCTCTCTTCAGCCTTCTGTCCAGGCTGCAAGCTGCAGCAGTAGGCAATCCAAAGGTACTCGCTGATGAGCATGTTACGTCCGAACTGCTTTCCTTGCATGCTGTACTTTTTCCTTCCCATGTGAGGGATAATGAGCAGGGCTAGAAAACACGTCAGAAAGAGACGTCGTATTCTTCATGAGGGAGACATCTTACAGTCGAGGAAGGCATCTTCCAGCACACGAGGCCAGATTTGTTTCTCGTTGGGATCCTTCTGGTCCTGCTTGTCCCGGTAGGGTCGAAACTCGGGAGCGTAGTAGATGGGGTTGATGTTGAGACGTGTCTGTCTTGCCATGTGCAAGGCATCTGATCTTCGTAGGCCGTTGCTGCTCCTGTAGCCAGGCCCAGCTTGGGACGGCACGATGGGCGGCGTGGGTATGCTAGTCAAACTAGGTGAGAAGAGACCAAGAGGGCTGTTGCGGCAAGAGGAGGCCAGGCTACCGAGGTGGGAGCCAGCCGACTGGGAATTGCCAGTTGAATCCCTCAGCGGTTGCCTCCCCGTCGGCGTGCATCGTCTGCTATCATAGCTGTAGACGGGCGAGGGGGAGTAGCGCTGTGACGGGAGCATCGGGCGTGGGTGCTCCATTTGGCGAGGCTCTCGAGTATATAGCGTTAGTATCTTGCGTTGCCGGGGATTCCTGTCTGGAGGTGGTAGATGGTATGAGGATTGGTTGATGCGTCAAGCTCGTTCCGTTCTTTCGTCCTCTTCCTTTCTCCTGCGGGAGACGGTTGGACTGGATTGTAAATGGATTCCTTGACAAGAACGAAGCCCCTGAGTGAAAGAATGGAAGGAAAGTTGGGAGGCAAAAAAGAGAGGTGAAAGGAATGACTCTTCAGGAATTTCGAGACGGGGCCTGGCAAGGGTTTTGTTGCTACGTCAAGGGACTGCCAAAGCGCCTGTTCTCCCGCGTGATAGGACCCAAGGTTATGAATTCCTCGTGGGAATTACCCCTGTTGGAAAGGACTGGCTGGAATGGAGGGTAATAATGGCGAAGTGAGTGTCTGGATGGTGTTTTCTATTGGAAAAAAACGGGAAAGCTGAAAAAGGAGTGTATGTTGGGATTCCACCGCTCCAAGAAGTTCTTTGAAGGTGCTTCTAAGCCTTGCTTGATTTACTTGTGCTATTAGGCAATGCAAAAGTAGAGATGTAGGAAGAGGAAGTGATAAGGCTTGAGGAGGTCGAAAGAAATGACACTGGCATGGGGCGTACGTCAATATAAGTTCCTAAAGTCAGGTACACCCGCCTCAAGGTCCGAAAGGCAGGAGGCGAGGGGACGAACGAGTTCAGTTGAAAGGTACGTCCAAAACACCCGCGGCTTGCCGAGAGAGAGGAAAATGGCGATGAGGCGACATGGCAGAGCGAGTTAGTTGTGAGTGTGGGAGTAGCTACCCATTTGGGCCGGCACCCCGGGTTCCAGATCAATGGCAACACTCCCTATACCCCCTTACTAGCCCCGTGGCTCGTCGTTTCCTCTCCTCGCTCATTCCCCGAGTACGCCTGTCAGCGTCCCCAGCCCTGCCCTCTCTGGAACAGTTGACTACAGAGCATGTGCTTCCGCCAGGCCCCGCTCGAGGCTCTGGGCTGCGAGACTCATGAGGACTAGACCCTCAGAGCGGGGTGAAGGGCAGATCTCACCTTTTTTTTGTTGCCAGCATTATTGGGGATGAAAATGGGGTACTATATGAGCGAAGGGATGATGGCGGGACCCAGTGAGTGTAAGTGTGTTTGTGTATGAGAGCGTGAGAGAGAGAAGTAACCCTAAGGAGAGAAGGAAGAGCCTGCACTGCAGAGAAGGCGTGTAGGCGCAGGAAGCTCCGGCAAGCTAACTCGGATCGAGGATCCGAGGGGAGCTTGCTATCATGCTAGCAAGGGTGTAAGGGAACGACGAGTGAGGAAGAGGAGAGGGCGGGAAGTAGTGGGAAGCTCCGGAGAAAGGACAGTGCTAGAAGGGTGTGTATATGGAACGATAGGGAGAGGGTAGTTGTATTGGAAGATCAAAAGACATCGCAAGACTCAAGTCTGACTGCACATGACTTGGCGTCTCTATGGAATGGACTGTTGAGACAGTCGTTAGCTGGTACTGAAGGGCCAAGATGGGGCCCGTTGGACTTTACCCTTGGAGCCATACAGCTGCTGAGTGTGTGCATGGATGTTTGCCAGTCCGACAAGGGCCATCTCCACATGGCAAAAGTCTTGGGAGCTCAAAGCTGGAGGAGTGGACGAATCGAGGGTGCTGGTATGCAAGGGGGTTGGTCCAGGTAGCGTTTGCCTCGATGGGTGCCAACTTGAGTCCAGAGAGGGTTGTTTTTGTTTTTATTTTATTTTGCATCTGTACGTACCGCTAGCATCATCAGATCAGCACCACCACCACGACTCATTCTAGCTTACCAAGTTGAGCGGCGTTTTTCTCTCCATTCTCAGGGCTGGGACCAGAATGAAGATGTATGAATAGCGACCCTATTATCGTTTTATTTTTATTTTCTCGGTGAGGGGAGATGGCGAGGGTGGTTTCTTGTCGCTTGATGCTGCTGCTGACTTCGGACTTCCCTCGCCCCCAAAGCCTTTCCATAATAGCATCAAGCAAGAAAGACATCAACAAAAGAATAGAGTTCTGATCAAAATAGTAGAAAGAGAAAAGGGCACAACGGCATTGGTATGTAGCCCATATTAGAAAGAGACAAAGCACCGAGGAAGGGAAAAATATGCATTCCTGTCGTATGGGTCAAGGAGGCGATGAGGCCAGGCGAGCAGCGAAGCCAGGGCCGCCCCTGGACCAAAGAAGGACAGATGACGGCTAGTAAAGAATTCGCCCCTGTATTTCCCTCGCCCTCGACCTCGATGTCGACCTCAACACGACCCCGCTGATGATGGAGAGGTTGATCCTCGCGTAGATGAGGCTATTGCCATTCGATGTCCCGGCGCACGGGGCAAAGCCAAATAGCACAGACTGTAGTGAGTTGCATTCGCCCTCCGCAACCCCACCGACCGTTTGATGAAAGCCCTCCTTTGCTCCCGTCCTCGCCGACGCCATGGAGGAAAGACGCCTCCAATAGCGGGACGGTTTATTTTTTTGCAGGAGGTGCGCTCGGAGGGGGGAGGGAGTTGACCAGAAGGGTGAAAGGGGTGGGCAGGGATTCAAATCGCGGGGCCAGGGATGAGCGAGACAGATTGGCATACAGAAACACAGATAGACACGGATGCTTACTAGAGCTAAAGAAAGTGAGTGACATGCTGCTGAAGGCAGAGAGGAGGGGAGCGAACAGGAAGAGCAGACATGCTCCAGCTAGTCAGTACCCTATGTACGAGTATTGTCATGTCACTGACGAGACGTACTTGAGAATGACGCGGCGATAGTGCCGGTGCGAAGGGAGTTGGCTGGTACATGATGTTGTGGTGCCATTACAGAGACATACATTGATGTATTGGGCTCGTTTCTATCTTACTCTCTCCGAGTTGTTGATGTTTCTCGGCCCCTCCATTCACATGTCCATCTCGTCAACGTTGTCGCCTCCAATGTTCACCCGCTTCCTGTTCTGGCCCATGAGCTGCGAGATGGCGACCTTGTTGACCTGCCCACCGATCTTGCGCTGCATCTTGGCAATCTCCTCCTCTGCGTCGACCGCCTCGGCCTCTGCGTAGTCTAGAACCAGCCTGCGGCCTAGCAAGTGGGTGTCTCGCAACGCGTTGAGTGCGTTTTCCGCCTCCCTGGGTGCGACAAACTCGGCAAAGGCAAAACCTCTCGTCGTATTGCCAAACTTCTTGGGCAGACGCACCGCCCTGAGCTGACCGTAGGTGCCGAAGAGGGTGCGAATGTCCTTCTTTGTCACTTCGAAGGGCAAGTTCTTAATGACAATCTTCGTCCGCTGCCCCGCCGCCTTGCGGGCCTTGTCTTCCCGCCTGCGTTCCTCTGCGGCATCCTGGCCCTTGTGCGAAGCCTTGACGGCAAGCGTGTGGCCCTCTAGCACGAACCCATCCATGGCCTGGAGAGCCGCCTGTGCCTGTTCCTTGGTCTTAAAGACGACGAACCCGAATCCCATACTCAGTACCTGTCCGGGCTTCTTAGGGTCCATCTTGGTCTTCACCCTTGCCGAGACGAAGCCGTCCAACGGTTTGAACGTCTCTGCCAACTTCTCTGTCGTCGTGGAGAAGTTGAGATTTCTTACGAACAGCGACGTCGTAACCACATCAGTCTCGCCCTGCTCGTCCCGGCCCAATAGCTCCGTGACACTGAGCTTCTGAACACCGGCAGGCCGATCCTCCTTGCCCTGCGTCATGGATACAGAGGCATCATTCTTGAAAAGGTCCCTGGGAGCCTTCTCGAGAAACAGCACTGTGTCCTTGATGCGCCTATACGCAAGCTTGGCGAACGCCGCCTTCGCATGCGCTGGCTGCGCAAAGTCGATAATGGCAATGGTGCCACTAGGTGGCATCAGCACCCTCAGAACGGTGCCGTGCTCTTCAAACATGGTTCTCAGCTCCTCCATCGTCGTGCCGAAAGGGAAATTCTTGACCAGAATAGTCGTGTCGCCCCGCTTCTGGGACTTAAAGGCATCGAGATCCACACCGTTCGACACAAAGTACGCCTTAGTTTCCTGAATGATCGACGTCTCGGCGATGGCCTGCTTGACACCAGCGTCTGCCGACGTGGGATCAAGAAGCTCCGATTTAGACACACCCAGCCGGTTTGCCACGGAGGCGTTGACGGCGTCCTGGCTCATGTACAGAGAATTCCAGTTGAACGTGCTAGACGCGGCCTCCGCCTTCTTGCGGATCAGGTTCTGCTTTTTCAAGGGCAACTTTGAAATTGCAAACTCGTCCAGCCCAGCATCGCGCTTTACCTCAGCGGGCAAGACGTGCAGAAGTCGCCCTTGGAAGGTCTGACCATCCGTCGACTGGAATGCGGCGACGGCCGACTCTGCATTCGTGAACTGCACCATGGCGAAGCCCTTGCTTGCGCCTCCGACAGTGACTGGCAAGTGTACCTAACGGGAGATTAGCGATCCGAGTCCGTTCATGAGTTCCGTATGAGCAAGAGGGAAGGCAATCATTTTTTCAGGAAATCGAAGCATCTACTAAAATACCGATCCAAGGTTCGCATCAACCATCATTTGATGTAAGCTGTCCCTATCTGGATTCATCACATGATTGTATGGCATCGAGCAAAATAAAAGAACATGTTGTCTGCTTACCTCTTGAAGTTCTCCGTAATGTTCAAAGTGCGCCCGCAGATCCTCCTCGTTGGCACTGAAGGGTAGGTTTCGCACGAACAGCCTGGAGCTTCTTTTGATGGTGGCGAGGGTGCCGTTTTCCTCAACGCTCTCAATAGGGGCCAAGGCGTTATCGACCATGGTTCCGCCCTTGGTCTCAGCCTTAGGTAGCTCGGTTACCTCCGCGGATACCTCTCGTTGTCCCGCGGATGCACTTCCGGCTGTCTCTCCGCTGTTTTGTTGGACAGGAGGCTGGACCGCCTCACCGACATCCACCAGGTCCAACAACCGGTTCGTCCTTGAACGAAGCCAATCGTCATCTGTTGTGACCGTGTTGATGGGAGCAGCAGAGGCTTGTTCCTGAGGCACATCTTCCATGGACTCAGGGGCCGGAGCAGCGTCAGACATAGCCTCGTCCTTTTCTGGCATGGGCTCCGTACGCTGCTCTCCCTTTGGCGCCTCCCTCATCTGCCGTTTCTCAGGCCGAGACGGAATGGCCTCATACTCATCGTCACTCTCGCCATCTTGAAGCAGCTTTTTCTGCTCCTTGACAGCAACAGGATCCATGACATCCGACATCTCATTCGCTGCGTTCTTGCTAGGTCCCATGACTTGCAAGAACTCGCGGAGCTTTGGGTCCGACTCGTCCAAGTCCTCTCGCTTGCGTTTCTTCTTCGCGTCCTTCTCCTCAATACTGGACGGCTGAGGCGCGGCCGAGCCTGATGACGTGGCCACATACGTCTGTCCGGTACTCCCATTTGTGTGCTGGGGGGCGGGATCAGCAATCTGTGAAAGGGGTGTGAGTATTCTGGCGTCGGGTTGTATTGTACAAGCGCTGCAACGTACCGGCCTTGCGAGTTCGACATTAATCCTCGACATGCGGATGTAGGATCTGTTGAAGTATTTGACCGCCTTGGCAGCAACTTCGGGGGTCTTGTATCCAACATAACCAATTCTTCTCAGGGGGATGACCTTGACGTCCGTCACCTCCCGACCTCCAGCCGAGAAGTGCTGTCGAAAGTCGGCCTCGGTAATCTTCGGCGGGAGCCCTCTCACGAAAATGCGGGAGGTCTCCATTGATGTAGTAGGAGCAGCAGTAGTCGCAGACATTGCGAAAGGGTATCTCAGAACGAAAATCAAAAGACAGTTGCACTAGTAAGGAAAGGTTATGAGCTCAAGTGCTCGGTGGGTTGTAGCGGCTATAAAAGCAAGGCCATGCTGTCGTGTGTGTGAGGGACGGAAGGAAAAGGAAAGTCTGGAAAGAACTATTTACATGCGAGGAAACAGGTCTTTGCATGAAGTTTTTTTTCCTTCCTTTTTGCGCCCCAGTCTTATCGCTATCAGCATGTGACCAGCCCCGCCTTCTATGTCACGTTAGCGTGTAAATGCTGCAGCATGCCACCCCGGAAGGAGCTGTGATCCGTGCGGCACGGCAACCCAACCACGATTCGATCGAATGGGACCCCTTCCAGTCGCGGGCACTTGTCAGGCTTCCTCAAAACACGCGACGACCACACACCGAAGAACCTCACCAACCACGCCAGTTCTCTGATTGAAGCCATTCGATGTAAGTAAGCGATCCGCAGTTTTGCGAAAATTGGCTGACCAATCCAGCACAACCTCTTTCCACACAAGTGAGTTGGTCACCTTGCGATCAAAGGCGCAGCAGCGGACGGAACGGAGGAAAAGGGGCTCATCCAAGTCCTGCTACGCAAACCAAACCCACGCCCTATATCGATGCTGACGATTGTGCGCAAACAATAGAGATATCAACAACGTTACCACATATCATAATGGCCGACGCAAAGAGCACCTCACCCGCCCCTCGCGAGAAGTTGGAAGGTCGGTTGTGACACCAGAGCAACCTGCTATCCTGATGTACGACGAAGAGTGCTGACGCGACCGGGAGTCTAGCGCAGGTCAAGAGCGCCGACATGGTGAGGCTCGCCGACGACCTGAAAATCCCCAATTCAGGATGCTGACATCTTTCAGACCGACGATATGCAACAGGAGTCTATCGAAGTTGGTACGTAACGTCATTCCCAGGGAAGCCCCTCTGCTAAACCCCGCCGTGGTGTACTGACAACCCCTCTGCAGCCCAGGAGGCCATGGCCAAGTTCACCATTGAGAAGGTACTTATTGTCGACATGCTTTTTATCTGGCGGGATACTGTTTACTGACAAGTGCGACACTCAGGACATCGCCCAGCACATCAAGCGAACCGTCTGTCCAACCTCATCCTCTTCTATCGTCTCGATTGCGATCAGCCACTGACATGCTCCCGGCACACAGTTCGACGAGCGGAAGGGTCCTACATGGCACTGCATTGTCGGTCGCAACTTTGGCAGCTTCGTAACCCATGGTATGTTTGTATACAGTCCACGCGTTGGTCTATCTTCCGGTCACGCGTACCTGCTCGCAGTTGATACTAGGAAGCTAACCTTTGCGACACAGAAACTAAGCACTTCATCTACTTCTACCTCGGCCACTGCGCGATTCTGCTTTTCAAGACCCAATAGGCGGCAATTCAACAAAGCGACAAGCCGAAAGAACAACAACCAGCCGACTACCGCTGTCCAGAGAATTGCGAACCCGAACCCCCAAAACGACACGTCGCAGTTATGATGTACAGAACATAGGCTTACGGGGAAATGGCTATCTATCACTACGGGCCGGTCTGATATGGGATAATGGAATAAATGAACTTAAAACGGCGTGGGCAGCGGGTTCCTTAAACTGTTGGTTGACAGAGGGAGAGGAGAGAGAAGGTGCTAAATTCAAAAAGGGATCGAAACGAACACCACGTTCGGCACTTAGACCTACTTTGAGCTTTTGTTTGGTGGCGTTCTTAGCCCTGTTAACGGTCAATACGATTCTGTTATTGTTGCACACGGCCCGACTCTTGCTGAATGACCGTCCCCGTTATCTTGAGCTGGCGTTGTCATCAATACCCACCAACAAACAAGTTTGGTCCCGAGCTAGAGATCTTGCCTCGCACCTGGACAAACGACAGAACGATGGCCGCCTAGGGTATAAATGTTGGCTATCTCAAATATCGAGGCGCAGTACAGTAGTTGGTGCTGGAATAGGCGTGACGGAACGACGAAACGACATGGTTTTCATGACAAGGTAGCTTCCGCTGTGCCTTTACATTCCCGGATCGAATCATCCTTTGAAGAAGCAATAGAGTCGACAGAAGATCCCTGCCATGGATTTGCGAGAGAGCACAACAACTGCACGCCACTTCACGTCCACTCCGCGACGGAATACGCTCAAATATATTGCTGTATCCATCGTGATCCCAATATCCCATGCCAGTCGTCAGGAGAAACATTGCCCCATCGCCATGATCCTCGGCTCCCAAAGCTCACGGCGCGGCAAACGTCCCGTCTCTAGTGAGGGAACCGCGGTCGACATGTCGTTTCAGACAAGTTCCTCTAACGGCACCAGCCAAGCCCACACCGTTGATCTCGGATCAGCTACAGGTCCCTCTGGGGGCCAATGTCGAACACGATCGAGACGAAAAGCAAGGGGAATTTGTGACACGCCTCTTCCTCATCTTACCGGGAGGTTACAGGACGTGGAAACGGGCTGCATACGGGACTCGACTCGTCCTCTGCAGAGGGGGAGGAAGAAGCCTACCACTGCGACTGTCACTGCCAGTCTCTTGTACCCCGTAGACGAAACCAAGGCCCATGGTTCTTCGTCTCAAGTTTCGTTCCCATTTCCTTTCGCGGCAGATTTACGGATTAACGTCCCCGATTTCACTTTGAGTTAACCGGCATCTTGGGGGGGCCCTCCCCCTTCCAGCCGACCGAGATCCCATCAGCAACCGCTGTTGCTGGTCTCTCGCGATTTCTCTTGCTACAGCTGCAGCAACAGCAGTACTTACAACAGAAGGGGGAAGGGGGTGTGGGATCGAATGTTCCCGTGCCCATCTAGGTCCCCATCCATCCAGTTCAACCCGCGAATGGTCAGTTCCCTTGAGTGGACGATTCGAAGGGGGCGGCCATTGATGGCTCTCAGGGTCGCAGAGGCTGGGCGACCAGCAAAATATCCCGCGGCGGCAGCATCGGTCACGGTGTCGAAGGGCCCGCCGAGAACAAGGGCAGTGTCCAGAGACGTACCTCCCGCATCCCCGTTGTATCTCATTCCATGATCTCCACACCGTCCGGGTTGGGGTAACACTGGAAGTGGCTTTGAGGGCTAGCCAGGCACCCAGCAGAAGCAGTCCCAGTCCTTCAGGTTCCTCTTAGGTACCTGGCCAGAAGGGTACGTACTCGACAACGGAGAGCCCTTTTGCCTAACGACAGGTGCTAGAGTCAAAGTAGCGCTCCACACGTTACTACGCACGCTTGTTGAAGGGCGAGGGGAGAGCCCGCCAGCCCGCTTTCCTCGGCGGCCGGTGGCTGGCTGCTGCCGGATCGACGTTGACGGGATGGGTAGCAGATGCAACGGGGTCGTTGAAGGCAGTGGAGCGCTCTGCGTGTGCTGATGTGATGTGAGAGATGGGTTGGAGAGCTCTTCTACCATGATCGTCACGACCGTATAATATTGATCAAAATAATGAAGAGGTCAACCAGCGACAAGATGAGGCCAACAGGGCACACGACTCAGACTCTACTTGGCGAAAGCAGCTTACGGAAGAGACCGGTGTTGAGGATTGGGTCAAGCTCCCACACCAAATCGACGAGGTTGGAGGGGGTTTCTCGACGACCTTCCGGAAATTCTCTGTTGGCAGCCACACCATGTCATCCCGAGATGCAGACCCGTCGCAGAGCTTGAAGACCCGTGGGTGCAAAAGTGGTCCGATGGTAGTGGTCGTGGTGGGATGGGTCGGCTCGGTTGTCATCTACGGTAGGCATCGCCTCTCCGTACTTAGAGCTCAACAAGGGTTGAGTTTGCTGAGTTTGCACTGCAGCAAGGCACATGATGTGCATGCTTTACCAAGCATGAGCGAGCGAATACTGAAGGCGGGGTAAACCCAATGATGCCGCCAACCCGATCCGCTCAACATGTTGTCCATGTCCTCTGTAGAGCTGTTCTACTGAGCAATTGGTCCGGGCTAGATACCGACCGCTGTGACTGTTTCGAGAGGCACAGTCGGCACTAGACACCAATCCAGGGTCCAGGTCCAGGGGACGAATGATCAGGACGATCAGGGCAATCGACCGCCGGAGCGGAGGGTGTGTCATGTGTCGGCGACTATCTTGAAGAGTTCCACCCCAGATGGTGTTCCTTCCTCCTATCCGGCGACCGTAATCTTGGTGATGCATATTGCTAGGGAGGCAACCACCAAGAACCCTTTTCTGTAGCGTGGAAGAAGTCAATGAGATCGTTGACCGGATTCTTTCTGACATGACTAATTCGGCTCGGCTGAAATCTGGTCTTGCTTCGAGGAGCGGAAGCAGTCGGCCGATCTGCCTGTCTTGCCATGAAATGGGTTCGAAGCGCACAGGGCGGTAGCCGGTCTTAATTGTCCGAACTCCAGACCCCATGCATCTTGACTGGCTCGAGGTCACTCTGCATTGGTCTCCCAGGTTTTTTCCCCTCCCAGCACGCACCCACCGTTGTTAGTTTCTGTGTGTAGGTAGCCTCCCAGTAGGTCTGCCACCATCGGATAAAGTGGTCTGTTCAGCAGCTTTGTACCACCCACCTGTCTTGCATGTCTCACACTTCTGGCTTCGGCTGGCCCGATCCCAAACTCCCGATGCGCTGGAACAGCCCTCAGCATGTCCAGTCAGACAACCGAGACTGGTCGATTGCACCATTTTGAGGGCCCAGAGCAGCACAGTCCTTCTCGACGTGAAATAAAGCTCTGAAATCTTCTCGTAGACCGAGAATCAGTTGGGATTCGGGGGGCTGAGATTGACCTGCAGCGCACAAGTCTATTGAAGGTGCTACCGCATCTAAGGCACAAGTTAGCAATGAGTCGGGGAACGATGCATGTATCTCCTTTGTACCTACTCACAGCCCGTTCGAGATGGTGTATACCTGCTGTCTTGACCGCCAATGTTTTTTGAATGTTCTGGGTCAGTCTGATCGATGGAAGCGGATATTGGCTTGGTTCCTCACCCCACAGCCGAACCTTCAAGTTGAAGGCACTCTTTCTTTGCGCGGGGTCGGTCCTATTTCGAGCCACTCATGTTGTAAAATGATGGCCTCCATGCATATCGCCACCATCTTCGACCTGATGTAACAGAGGACGATCAAACCCCTGTGATTCCGTGTGAGAAGTTGTACAAGTGACGCTCTTTCCAGCGTTATTGGGAGGGTAGGTCTGTGTAAGACATGCCCTTTCCGGCCATGTCGAGGCTATCGCTATCCTGTGGGTGGTCGGATCGGGTTGACAGGAGCTGCTGGCCCGAGGAATCCTTGTGTTGCTGCGAGTAGGGGATTTCTATGCCTACCACTTCGCTCGCAAGCGTCCCGCCGAATAAATTAGGACCCATGTCCAGTGATGGCGAGATAGCCCACTGTGGGCCAACCGCCACGGGTTGTTTCTGGTTTCCTGTTACAGGATACGGGAGAGCATTGCAGCGTCGTACAACGGATAAAGGCGGCAGCATCAAACAGCAATTGACTCCATGTAGATTAAGACCGGGGAGAGTGAGACGCCGAAGGCAGGCGCCTGTTAGGACATGAGATTGGACGTTTATGCTCCGTTCATGGGGGTTCCCTTCGCTTTGTTCCACCTGGCGTCTGAACTCTGGCGGTGCCCAGTGCTTCTTGAGGCGGGTGGAGTAGACCTGCCTGCAGTACCTCTTGGAGTATCAAGTAGGCTTCGGATTTTGCGATCCGTGAGCGGTATCTGTACAGTGTCACTCATCAAGTAATTAAGGTTATTCGTGGTTGTTGCTGACGTCTCTTGTCATGGCGGTTGGTTTTAAGGTTCTTTGTTGAGCCTGCGCAACGAAAATGATCCGAGTTGCGCGCACAAAACCTGGTGGCGGTGCCTAGGGTATCCAGATGCCTTCGGACGCCGGTTCACCTTCTCGTCTTGTGTCTGTTTTCGCGAACAATGGAAGAGAGATTGGGGTGGGGAAACGAGAGAAAGAGAAGGAGAGAGACCGAGCTACAGTCACATAATACAGCCAGGAACGAAGGGCTCGGCGGATGGATGGCGGACTGGGAGCCAGTGACGGGAACGCCGGGAAGGCTGATTGATAAAATTGGCTTAGGTGAGCTGCGACTCGCGAGCCACAGGATGTGGACCACACAGCACGGTCTGTGTAGTGATCGAGATGCTTGCTTCTTCCTGGGGCGGGGGAGATCGTCGATTTGTCCGTTGCTCTGTCTTGGATCACAGCGCAGACAAGTGAACAGTAATAACGCATAATCCGGCTAAAGCCATGTCGTCCGTGTTGGCGAATGCCCGGGGCGCTGGGTGCTCGCGGCTCGCAATAGCCTCATTGTTTGCATCGTCTCAGACGTTGGCCGCTTGGATGAGAACCCTGTTTTCTGGGGAGGGTGGCTCTCTTACAATATTGGGCGGCGGGCAGAGAAGTCAAAGAACAACGGCGGGATGGCGGGCGGCGGCGGGCAGGACAACAAGCTTGGTTGAATGCGGCAGATGACGGCATCAGGACGAGATGTTGCTGGGCGAGACTTGCCGAGTCCCCATACGTACGTGCAAGGCAAGGCAAGGCAAGACGTCCCCCGTGGCGCTGAGTGTTGTTTGTGCGCACGCATAGGCAGCTAGATACCTAGGCTAAAGAGGACTTCGGACGTCTGATGACGGCGAGACATTCGTGAGGTACCTGGCATGGCATGAATGAGTCAATGTATCCGTCAAGTTGGTCACGCAAGAGCATGACAGGTGCTCTGGCCTTGCGTTCTTCTCCCAAATCACTAACAGAAGAAGGTTGTAGCGCGACCGATTGCTACTCAGAGCAACCTTCTTTACCTTGTCCCCGTGCCGCAAACGCCCAGGGGGCCAATCGGGCCGCAGCAGCCAGAACCTCGCGTCTCGTATGGTGGGTGGTAGTAGTAACCGATACTATTACCCAGCTACCTTGGGCACTCTTGTCTCAAGCGAAATGGAGGGCTGCAAAAAGGCTCCGAACCCGACCAAACGGATCTCCCTACAGCAGAGGTAGGCAAGGCAAGATACAAAAGCCAAGATATCTTGCCTTCAGTCGCCTAGGGAAAACGGTCAGGAGAGAAAGCCTGAAAGAGTGTGTGTTTCAGTTGGTGCGACGCACCGACCAATACAACCAGGGCGGCTCTGTATTGGCAGACAAGCGAGACTCGTGAGCGATAGGTCAAGTTCGAGCCGAATCTCGCACAGCCATCTGTCGCCCAGAATCCAAATCAAGCCAGAATCAGTCTGCAGTCTGCATGGGGAGGTTACCAGCAGTCGGTGCGACCAGTTGCAAACATCATGACACATTACACCTTACTTAACACTGAAGCTGACGACGGCACAACCGATGGAATGGTTGGTCCTGGACACAAACGTGGTTGCAATTTGACATACAGATTTGCAATCCACCCGCCGCGTCGTCGTCAGTTCCTCAGTTGGTCTTCTTGGTGGGCGTGCAGAGCTCGTAATGCCTATGAATACAGCAGCATATGCGTCGTGCATTAGCAATTCTTCACGACACTGGCTTCGAGGAGAGTGAATACCTGGGAATGGAAGAACCAGCGGGTCCGTGAGTTCAAAGCAAGTATCCATTCTCCGGTACCATCCATCCCACAGTGTCAAGTCCCTTTTTTTGCCGTCCTTGGGGACGCTATTTCGGAGGGAGACTGAGCCTGAGGATGGATGGATCCATTTCTTTCTCTTGTTGAATCCTGCGAAACCCCGAGTGGCTCACCGAGCAGTCGTTTCCTGCAAGTCGCTGAGAGATGGCAGATGGGGTTTTCCTCTTTCTTTCGCTGTGGGAAGCGTAAAGAGACGATTGCGGGTAGCCCAGGGACCTGCGTAGCAAGGATGCGCATTGCGGAGAGAATTGCTTTTTCTTTTTGTTCGATCTCAGCGAGGAGTTGTCTGTAGCGTCGTTGTTGTCGGGGATTTCTTTTTTTCATTTCTGGGAAACAAATCAGCTGCTCTTGGTCTCATGGGAAGAAAAAGCTGACTGGACCACATGTGCTTGCCAGACGATGAGCGTAGCTGCCCTACGCGAATATGCAGGGATGCTCGAGTTACGGCAGGGCCAGGAGCAATGACTGCGGTTCGTCAAGTACGTACCGGCGCCAGCGCCCAGGTGGGTCCGCCTTATTCTCCTCCACCAACAGGTACAGATACCGCAGCGGTACATGACCTCGTGGCGCAACACCAAAAGTGCGACTTTCCCGCCCCCCACTGCAAAGAAGGCAGGAAGCGTAAACAGAACGCAGAGAGCAGAAAGGCAATAGGTACGGATACTGCGAGAATAATCACCACCGACGGGCGGATTGCTTGCGGTTGGCAGATGAAAGTGTGGCTGGTAGAAGGGCAGTCAGCCACAATGCCAGTCCATCGCCGAGAACGAAGGCTGGATTCAGGAACACTGAATCGGCAACCCTTCAATCTGTCGTTCGCCTCATGTTTGTCTCGTTTCTCATCTCGGGTGTTTTCCCATGCACCTTTGGGTTTGCCGTCTTTTCTCTTCCTCATTGGTTTCCTTGGCACCGACACTCCCTTCAGCCTGCCCGATCCTCGACTCAACGAAACTCGGGCGCCGTCCATCAATCAACCATGTCCGCGTGCATGTCTCTCGCTCACCGTCGAACCTGTTCGAGTGATGTCAGTGACTCAGGCACCGCTCGAGACGGGGAGCAACCCATCATCCACCTGCTGGGCAATGGAGCACCGGGTCAAGGAATCAAGTGATAGCACAGGCGAGACTGTCTCCATATGGACCCCCATGAGGTCCGCACCAACTGCAGTACGAAGTACGGCTGTCCGTCCATACTTGGCTCCGTTCAAAGAGAGCGAGGCGACCTTCACGACGTAGATTGCTACCGCGTGGTTGTTCCCCTCACCTCGCCCAACAATGGGCCCTCGCATTCCGCCCTTGCGCCGAGGCCCGGCCGCGGCCAACGGAAGAAGGGACACAGCTGTAGTCCGTCCGTCCGTCCGTCCGTCCAACTCACTCAAGTTGGTCTCTCTTCCCATGCTTCGCTTCCCGTACCTCACACCTCAATGAGCCCATTCACCCAGTGATGATATACGGCGAGCAGCGACAAGCTGCGATACACATGTTGTTGGTGCACCAATTTGAACGAATGCGTGGGCGGTGATGTGGTGGGTGTAAAACGGCCTGTTGGAATGCCCTATGGGGTCTCCTCGTCGGGCACCTACCCCTCCCTACCAGTTGCAACGTAGTCAACGTTACGCGCAATAAATCGGTCACCAGCCACGTTTTGGCCGCAACAGGGCAAGCCAAGAAACACAAGGGCCGGTGAGGTCAGCGAGCGCCAGCATGAGTACTATTAGCCATTGGCGGTACGGTCGTCAGCCCGTCTTGCTTTGCCTTGCGCCATGTCATGCCATGCCAGCAAAGCAGAGAAAGATGCAGAGAAGCCTCCAGAGTCCCACGTCTGCGTTTCGTTCCTGACTCGTCGACACACCGTAGTCGTTCCTGCTTCATTCAACCGCCTTCTGAGCAGCCATGGTGATTCTTAACCACACGCCGCACGACGTCAAAATGTATTTCCTGCGGCCGATGCATCCGTCGGGCTTATCCCCAGGTATTAAAGTCGACGACGACCGTCGTCCAACATCAACAAACGGGCCTTCGTTCGAGGTCAGGCAGGTCAGGCAATATTAGCCGCTACCTGCTGGTTCAATGCACTCATCACATACTTTGGAACCTGTCTCCGCCGGATTAGGTAGGACAGGCTACGTTCTGCAGTTACGGTACAGGCTCGGTACTCAGCCCGCTGAGGAGGAACATCATAGTAGCACAACAGCCCGATTCCAGAATACCAAGATACCAGGACAAGACAGGAGACCATCTCTTACTTGAGGATAGCGCCATACTGCCGTACCTAGATAGCACAAGTGGACCAGCCTCGTTCCTACGAATACAAGTGCGGGACTGTCAAGCGTGGGAGGATTGGGACCAACAGATTGGATCAAACAGGTTCACCATTCCAACCTCTATCAAAGCAGCATCCTCCGATAGAAAGATACATGAGTGGTTTCCCCACCCGGATTATTCAAATGTCAGCAAATGTAAGGTGTACTCGTGTTCCCCCAAATACCCAGGCTGAAATGCCTTGCAGACAAATGCGGCGGCGGAAAGGCAGGCGGCCATGGTGGGCAGCGGACCGAGGGAAGGAGCATGTACCTGTAACAATGTTCCAGTTGAGACGGACAAGCGAGGGCCACGTTCGGGTGGCAGATCCGCTAGCTGCGGTCGACCTGGGACTGGGCTGGACCGGGAAAGAGCGGTTTTGCCCTTGAGAGTGCCCCCATCAGTTCCCATTAAGGTTCGCGGCCGTGTGTCAAGTTTGGACGGATTGCCCGTCGTTCAAATATTTCGTAGCAATGAAGCAGCAAGGTATCCCCTTTCGTCCACGTGTGTACAGAGCGCAGTCCTGCTCGACGGAATATTTCCCATATTCTCTCAAAAGGCGAACAGTTGTGCTGTGTTCCTACCCTCCACACAACGGAAACATAGATCAATGATGTCGTTCGAGAAGGACGGCAGCTCATGAGAACGGCGAGACAAAGACAAGAATGAATGGGGTTTGCCACATGCTGCCCGCTGCCGTTTCCGTTCCCCGTTGAGAAGCCGCCAGCAAGTGGCCCTGCTCTCCTTTTTCTTTGATATCGAATCATAACAAAACAAAAGCGATGGAGACCGAGGGAGACGAAGAACAAGGAGCCAGGTGACATTGCTCACCTAGTGGAAACAAGACGATGATGCCTATATCCGATCGACAGATTTCGTGCAGGGAAAAGTGAGCCCAAAACACAACCGTACTACTTGCCCTCCTTGAAATGATGAGGCATCAGCTCGGCGACTTTTTTGCTTCTTTATTTCGACGCGATGCGGGCGGAAACGGACCGGTTGTCTCTTAATATTATTGACATTACCCCCTACCAATCTGCTGCTTAGTGTGTGCTTTACAGTTTCGCCCTTGTTTATTACGGTTTCTTCTGATCCTTTTCCCTGACCATGTCATGCTGTGAAGTGGATCCGGACCCCGTGATCGGGAGGCGAGGATGGAAGGGGGACAGAGGGAGGCTTGGAGTGATACGGTGAAGGTAAAAATGGGCTATGAGTTTCTATGGAACGAAGTGAGGAAGCACCCACTATCGGGTGCAGTCCCCGTATGTGCCCCGGTCGGATAGTGGTCGCCTGTCGTACAATTTGCCCATGGTAAAATGCCCATTCGACTGGGTTGGTTAAGATGTGTCTATTGCCCACACTATCGAGGATACTCTGAGACTGCGGTGCTTCTTTTGCTGTACTGTGTTGTCTCGCGGCCACCGTTCAATGTCTTCGCCTTTGTTTTCTTTCAGTCCCCCCATGTGGCGTCACGACTGCGTGATGGGGCTGGCCCTGACGACGGATGCAACTCGCACAATAACCACTCAGTTCGGCAACGCCTCGTCCAGCCGGCCCGTCCGTCTTACTCTGTGGGGGCGGTCATCTTCTCTGGGCTGACTGAGCATACTTGGAAGCAGACTCGTCATTGTCCTCATTTTCACACTCTCACTCTTCTCCGGTTACTCTGTGTCTTCGTCTTTCTCTTGCGGACGACGGGGACTGGTGCCTTACTTAAACGTGCCCATCTCGTGGATCCCGGCATCATCCTGACAACCCCTGTCGTATCCGCCAAGAAGGTCAGAGGTACCTAGGTACTCTGTATCAGAGGAATCAGCACAAGGACGGCCAGGTGTCGACCATCTGCCTCCCCCCCCGGCCGTGCTCTGGTTCTTCAGCCAGTCACAGCTGCCGGTTGCTATGAGATCGCATACGGAGTGGATCCGCTGCTTCCTCTTCTGCTCAGTCACTCGGTGTCTCCCCCTTCCCTGCCCCTCCCTCATTCGCTCTGGGAACTCAGCCGATGAATTCAGCAAAGTATACACCAAGTACCCGTTATTGGCCAGGCGTGGCACCCTGTCTCGCATGGGGGTGGGTACACGCCGTCTACATGCGGCAACGCAGAGCCTTGACCTCCGTTCCAGTAGGTTCAGCACGCTTCAGCGGTCCTTAGGGGCCTTCCTAGCGGGCAACCAGCCGGGTTTACCATCCCCTCGAAGTCTCTTTGCATGTACCAGCACTACTTCGTACTTACCCACCTCGTAGTGGGCGGCTGTGGTAGGTGGCCCTGCTGCGGTCCGGCCTGCTCTGGGCTCACTCAGTCACTCACTCCCGTCTTTCACTCGCCCTCTGTAGGTTCCGTCGCTCGTCCTCTTTTTGGCTGGGGGACCTGGCTGTGCTTCCCTCCATCTCCGCTACTCTTCCTCCAGTTCTTGATCCTGACATCTTTCCCTCACCTTCACCTCATCCTCCTCATCCTCACTGCCTTTGAGGCAACATTCTTTCCCTGCTGCTCATGTCACCGTGGTGAATTACTTATTTTAGATATCCTCTTCCGTCGGAGAAAGGGAGCCTGCAGCCCCAAGTACATCACCCCCCTTCCATCCACTGCTGGCGAAACCAAAAACCCCCCCAACTCGACTTGCCATGACAATGTGACGTCCTGCCTACCTGCGCCCCATCACCCGCCTACGAGAATAATATACGCAGCTCAGCCACCCAACACGACAACCTCTTTCCTTCTTTTCTCGACCATCCAATTCAACACTGCTCCCGCTCTCCGCCTTTCTGCTACACCTTCCGAGCCGAACTGGAGCATGCAAGGTGCGAGTGCGACCGTCCGACAACGCAACCACTTCGCATGACCCGAGAAAAAGAGAGACCCACGATGCCTTCGCTCAAGGTCCCGGAAACCGGCCTCATTCTTGAGAGCTCAGCCGCCTCAGGCAACCCTGTACCTCCACAGGCCTTCACCATCAACCTCTCCGACAATGTCCTCGAGGACATGATCAAGTGCGTTCAGAGTGGTGAGGACCTCCAGTTGGCCCTGGGGAGCAGTCCGGTAAGCAGATCCCAACACCCCTTTCTGCCGACATTCCGGTCCAGCCGGCACAATCCTATTGTATTGCCGACGGGAAGGAACCAGGAGCTGCATGCATGGCAAACGGTGCACCGCTACCGGTCGCGGACGCATGCCGCAACCTTGATGCCTTCCCAAACGAAGCCCGACAATGCCAACAGGTGGAAGCTGCTTGCTCAATGTGCTAATGAGTTTTGTGTTCCGCAAGATGTTGCTCTACGGATCTAGCTCCCATACCCTTTCTCCGATTCGCGATCCCTTCTCTCACGATCTCTTCCTTACGAAACCCTTTGAATCAACGAAACGAGCTACGCGATTACCACAGACCTCTTCACTGTGGAAGAAGCTGCCCGGCCCCGATGTCCCCAAAAAGGCCGAGCAAGCCAAAGCGAAGGGCGCCCCTTCGACTTCGTCATCCGGCATGGACTCGGATATAGAGAATCTGCAGAACTCTATCGCCGCGGCGACTGCGTCGAAGAAGCAGTATGTAGATGGTGACTGGGACAGGCTGGTCAAGGCACGACTAACATGAGCTACAGGTCGCGGGTCATGGATAGGCTAGCACCGGCGAACAACAAGAAGGCCACGGGGAAGACGGCCAAGTCGAAGCTACTGTCAAGTATGGCATCTTACGGCAACGGAGGCGGCAAATCCTCTCCATCGGGATCACCGGCTCTGGTAGCCGTCAGCTCGCCGTCAACAAACCCCGTCTTCTCGTCGTCTCAACAGGTTGTCGAGAAATTCAAGGAGCAGAGGTCGATGATCGTCCACGAGCTGGCGGTACAGGAACGGCCCTACGACTATTTGGAAAGCCTCTGGGAGGGCAAAGAGGAAGACTTCAGGCCCGCCCTGGAGAAGGTGGCTCAGTTCGAGCCGGACACGCAAATGTGGGCGTTGCGAAAAAATTACTGGAGAGAGTTGGATGTGTGGAAATACGATTATGATACCCAAGATACCCGGCAGAAGGCGATCGACAACGCGATCCGACAGTTCGACAAGATGCGGCTGGCAACAACGGAGACTGAGTGGCAGAAGCTCCTGCCGAGGGAAGAACGAGGAAAGGGCAAGATCCTCAGCAAGCTGCAGGCGAACATTGCCAAAGCTTCTTCGGCTGCACCGCCACCCAAGATCAAGGTCAGCGACGCAACAAGCGACAACGGCGACGAAGATGTCCTCAAGACAAAGGGCGGCGAAACAATGTCACGGTCGTCGTCGAACCCGCTACCGGCGAAACCTAAGAAGGCCGCCGACTCCCAGGTCAAGCGCCTTTTGTCGACGAACAAAAAAGCTATCACGCCCAAGGCCGCACCGAGCAAGACTAAAGAGAGGGCACCCGCCTCCAGCAAGAACGGCCGCGTTCTTTCTGCAGAGTTTGTGACCAACTCAGACTCGGACTCCGAGTCTTCAGAGGACAAGCCCATGGCAACCATCGTGGCTTCCAAGGCTAAACCCACACCTTCAGCCACGCCTGTCCTCAAGAAGAAGGCCGAGGCACCTGCACCAAAGCCAAAGATTGCCGTACCCAAGCCAAAGCCCAGGCCGGTCGAGAAGCCGGCGGAGCGACCAGTGGAGAGATCGACTGAGCGACCTAAGGACAGGTCTCCTCAGCCTCGGCGGGAAGCCGTTAAGACGGCCAAGTCACAGCCACCTAAGCGTGAGCGGGAAGAGGAAGCAGACGACAGCAGCTCCAGCTCTGGCGCTCCCCTGGCCAAGCGCGCGAAACCGAAGGCGCCGATCAAGGCACCCGTCAGCCTCAAGCAACGCCCCGCAGATGTCTCTCTTGCTTCATCCCGCAACTCGTCTGGCGTCTCTTACAAGAGCAAGAACACGTCACCGGCCAAATCTTCGCCATTGGCTTCGTCACCGCCAACGAATGCATCGGAGCTTGAACACTCAGCGCCGCCCAAGAAGCGCAAAGTCATGGAATCGTCCGACTCCACCGAGAGCGCCCGGACCAAGCCAGCCCCCAAGCGTCAACGCGGACTCAGCCCCGACCTGGTCACCAAGGCCGCTCGTTTCAAGGCATTCTATGAAAAGTATGAGACACTGCACTGGGAGATCGCCGACATGCGCAACCCGCCCCAAGAGAAGATGCACGATCTCCTCGAGATGCGCGAGCGGCTGAAAACGATGAAGACGGAGATATACAAGGAATGCCCGCCTGCAATTGCAGTCGCTTAGAAGGTGACCAAAGACGGACGCCCAAAACTGCTCGACGAGATCCATGGATCGACAACGATTACGGCCAAGAAGGGTATGGCGAAAAGCAAGATATTATGATACTGGGGTTGGTGGTTTTCTTTCACAAGCGATTAATTCTTGGGAACATCTCGCCGGAATCCTGGATAGGACGGCCGCATGAAAGCATTAGCAACAGCGAAATGATTTTCCTCTTTCCTTTTTATTTATTTTTATGTGTGTGTGACCGGGACGGCATCCATCATAAGGGATGGGATGGGCATCGCCGACCAGCATATAGGACTGCATGGACTTTAGGGAAAACCCTCAACTGGAACACCATGGACATGGGCCAGAGTTTCCCGCCTTTGGAGATACTCCTCCCTAGTCCACCGTTTGCTTGTTTTTTTCTTTCTGCCTTATCAAACCTTTGTTTTGATACCAGATAGTAGTCAACTACAGAGAGACACATACAAATGGAAGTGAAAATTGATCTTGAAGACTGACGCGACTATCTAACTTGCTCTAAGTGAAAACTTCCCTTGGCCTGGGTTTAGGTTGAGTGAACCTCGCCTTTCATATTGCAACGAACGTTCTAGATTTGGGCCCAAAGTAAACAAAGCGTTTGTTTATGCGCCAACGTCATTTCCCCCTTGCTCCACAACCTGCAACAGGAGTCCATGGCCCGCCGGAAGGACAAACGCCCGTGCGCGCAGCCTCATTGCATCCCAGCTGTATACAGAGTATCTGTAAGTTGCTTAGAATTCATGGAAAGGAGGAATGTGAGACCATTCCGTAATTTCCCTCTTTTCTTTCCTGATAAGTTTGCTCTATAATTTCATGTTTTGTTTACTTTTAGCGGATGGGGTGGAGACAGAGAGCCCACTGTGACGTCGCAATATCTCTGCCTTCCCGCCATTCTGTTCCGTTCCGTTTCGGCGTAGATACGCTCCACAATAAGAGATTGGGCCCAATGTCAAATCTTCTTCAACGATTCCCACCAGAGCTCCCCGCAATTTTGGTTATCAATGCCGTCGTACTATCGGGCGGGGGGTTGCTTTCCCGCGAGTTTGTTGGCGACAGTTTGTCAGCAACGTAATGTTTCTTGGTCCACTTTAACGGGGGGTGGCACAGTAAGCATCCGAATAACGATGAACGGTAAACCGGCAGATTAAAGGCAGATGGGTGTATTTCACCTGTTGAGTTTCTCACCTACCTAGATAGATAGGCAAGGGTGGGTGGAAAGTGTGTTTGCTCTTCGTTTTTCTCCAATGCCTGATAGCCAACATTTAGACGGGTTCCATCAAACGGAGAGATCACCGACAAGGATCGTTTCCCCATTTATCGAGGCTTCCTATTACTGCGCTTTCTTTCACAGTCCGCTCCCACCTTCCTAAATCCCCCACCCCTCCCCCCTTTTCGATCTGTTGGTTTTGAGAAGTTGGAGAACCATCAATCTTCGAGACGAAAGAGGTCACAAAAAGCATCGTAGGATGTTGTTTGATGCATTCCTCACCGCGTAAGATGGACGCAGGAGTAGTGTGTTTGCGCCGTCAGCCACAGAACGCCCCAAACATTATTCATCAAACTTCAAGTGTCTTCCTGCCATCCGACTGCGGGAAGTGGGGGGGGAAGGTCCTCGTTTGCTTCGTGACGGAACCCATTTTTTCTCGGCCAAGTTTGTTGGAGGGATGGTGCAGATGCAGATGTAATCCGATGTTTGCTTCCGGGAACAGAATCACCAATTACGTCCAGCGGTGTCGTCAGCACCAATACTCGGCCTGTGTGGGAAGTAACCAGCTACAGAAGTGGGAAAAGGGGGGGAAGGAGTGGGGTCGTGCCAAGACACGCTCGGTTCCCAGCCCGCCGCCGTTTGTTAGCCTTTCCCGGGGGTCGGGGCTTGGTAGTGGCGGCGGTGTTGGGGCTCGGGGCCGAGTTAGAGCCAGGCCAGATGCTACTTAAGTACTCTGTATGGAACCTTGCACCGATCGATCGCCGACCAACCACATGGGTGAAATTGAACATCTTTGATGATCAAACACGTCAAGGTCAATATATCACATGAACTTTGGTACACTATCTGGCCAAGAGCTCCTGGGGAAATCTCTATTGTAAGCGTCATGATGGCATTTTCTTGCGGCATTGGTTATGGCAATGGGTAGCAAGCATTCCTGTGATAGTGGTCCCTTTGCCGCAAAAATCGATGTTGTTACCATCTCCTAGTAAATGCTTGCTTGCTTTGGCACAGGAAGACGACAGCCGCATATTGCATAGGAAATCCCAGCTTTGTTGACGCAACAGCCTGCCCGCATCCAACCTCAGGGTGAGAGACAGCAATATGAGGGACTATTGTAAGATGCTTTTGAAATCTTTGATGTACGCCGAAGAAAGCCAGCACATGTTTGGGTATCTCAAAAGGAAGTGAGTTCCCGTTACTCCTCATTGAGCGGTCTCTCAAGATATACACAAAGGCAAGGCAGAAATGTGGATATTCGGTAATAGAGACCTGGGCCGTTTGTTGGCCAGAACGACCTGGCCGCCCGTAGGCATGAGACTAGAAAATGTCGTCAAGATAAGTATTTCAAGACCTCGCGCGCTTGCCGTCCAAGATCGTCTTCTTTAGCAACCCCTGCCGACGGAGTCACACAAGGTATCCAGCATACTTCAACATCAAGGAGGAGCTGTCAGTCAATATTGAGAGACATGCCGTACTACGAATACGACCACACGTACTACGATCGACCACCTCGGCCCTATCACCCGCGATCCTCGTCGCGGTCGCCTTACCATTTGGAAGACCTCTACGCGGCGCTGCCTGGCGAACTTGTCTGGGCCGCCACGTACCCGGCTCGCATCAACCGCGACGTTCCGCCCTTAATGGACCAGTCGGAGGATCGCGAAGAGCCGCCGGCCGAGAGTCGAAAGCGTCGGGAGAAGAAGAGCAGCGGACCGACGCAAACAGAGGACGGGGGCGGTGGTGAGGGGAGTCGTGATGCGACTAATCGCGGCAAGCAGACCGACAGCAAGACTCTCGCTATCGCGCGCCGCTCCCCGTCCGGCGCCAACCCTCAGGTCGCGATCCGCCTCCGTGAGCGACGGCTCATCGAGACCAGACTGTTGTTGACCCAACTCCACGCGCAGCTTGAGACGGCATACAACGTCTATAAGTCGCTCGACGACAGGTTCAAGAAACATTGCGACACCGTCACGAGCTTTGCCAACGCAGACACATTGGACAGGGTTTGGACCGATATGGTACAGTTGGAGCTAAGACAATGGGAGGCTCAATCCGAGAAACCGGCCGACTTCGACTCCGTCACGGCACAGATCGGCCTCTGCTTGAGACACCTTCAGTCAGCCGAGAAGGAGAGGCTGCCCCCTGTCCCCGGCTTTCACGAGAAAAACGCCGTCATCGAGCGCCACATTAGGAAAGTCATCAAGGATGTCGAGGAAATCGTAGAGCTCGCCGAGAGAGCCCACATGAATCATGATGCTTGTGGGTATCTGGTCTGGTATTTGAACAGGGCCTGGGCTTCATCTGACCCAGAGTCCGTGGTGTGGAAAGGCCTCTTGGGCAACCTACCGGCAGCGGAGAAGGCCTATGCACCAACCAATACCAGCAGCAATTAGAAGAACTGCCATAGAAAAAGGTCAAGTCACAGTCATTTGACAACGCGGATGTGCACGGGATGGCCGGCAGAAAGCAGTCAACGAAGTGATCGTGGGTAGGTTTGTTGGTTTGAGCATCGAGAGGCATGAGGCTTGACGGCGTGCGGCGCTGAGGAGGAGGATATTGCGGACAATGCAACGGGCGGTAAGGTCTCTAAGCGATAGTCTCGGTTACTCGTTAGTAGTATCCTTGATTCACGAGTGAGTGCTGCCGCGCAAATTGATCATTGCTTACATGAAAAAAAATTGGTGAAGCACCGTCCTCAACAGAATGATCGGAATTGAATTGTCAAGTCCCTGACAGGCCGAGGCCAGCCAGGGTCCAGACGCTGCGTATCGCACTCAAGTGCTCTGCACAATCTTTTCGCAACGGCTCTCCCATAGGGACACCGAGTCCATTAACCCTCATCTTCCCCATCGTCCCCCAAGAGGAACTCAAGGTATGCATGAGGGCGGCCCAGGCCCTGCTTTTCTGATGCCAATTGCAGACGTGAAGTCACGCCAGACCCTCGCGGGCAGACCCGTCGATCCCGCACTGGGCAGGCGACATTGGGTAAGTGGTGTGAAGAAGTTACTCCGAATTTCTCATATGCCAGTAATGAGAGATTCGTGCTTGCGCTCGAATCTCTCCGTTTGTAGCATAGAAACGCAGCGTTGAAGAGGACGGTGCTTGAGGGAGGGAAAGGGAAGAGGAATGTAAGAGTCTGCGCGGAAATTGGAGGCTTATATATGAGTTTTTTTCTTCTTTCTCTGTGACGTGGGGTCGCAAGGGGTCGATGGCAGCCTTGCAAATGAGGCTAGCCAATCAGCATCATTTGTACCCATTTACCTAGGGAGGGAAAGACCCTCCAAAAGTTGACACCCCACCTGCCAGATCTAGACCCCACGTTTTACGGATCTCGGAGCTTAGCGATAAGGACCACCCACCTCCTTATCGGGCTGGCCGCAGTCGCTGCTACGCTCATTTTTTGGCGATGGGGTCCTTGGTTGGGCGAGTCCAGACCGCCACAGAAAATTTCCCGGACTCTTAAATTGACGTCTCTTTTTCTAAAAGGCGAACAGCGCGCGCCTCTTCCTTGCTCAGACGACGTCTTTCTTTCTGCTGCTCTTTTGCGATTTTGTGAGGAACTTTTACGACTTGAAACATAGACAACCACACATAGACTTCTAATCAGCAACCATGTTACTCGAGCCAAAGGATTTCCCGCAGATGTGGCAGAAACCGTCAAGTGATGACTTACTCAACACACTGAAGCAATTGGAACTCAGCCCTCCGATATGGAGTCACAAGCGCAGGAGATCCGAAATCGTTCATGAGCAGGAAGCCACGGCCTACTTCCGACGCGAGGTGTCCATGTACCTGTCATCTATCATCAAGAGCAGTCTCTCCTGGATCGAAGATGCCGATGAGCAGGAGGAGATCTGGTCAGAGGCCAGCCGCAGGATGGCGGAGCGCTGTGGGAGAACAGGTATGTGAGAGGCCGAGTTGCCACTTCCCAGACGCGGTCACACAGCCTCTTACACGCAGAGTGTAGCCATGGGCGAGATCACGCGACAGTGGCCCTTCCTGGAGGACGCTCTCACTCCGACATTCGAGCTCATCATCCGCGAGCCGCCCCTGACAGGCGACTCACTCGGTCACAAGACATGGGGCTCATCGTACGTACTGGCGCAACACCTACCGTCTATCGGCTCCACCGCCCTGTTCCGCCTCTTTGACGAGTCTCTCGGCCAGCCTCGACCGTCCGTGTTGGAGTTGGGCTCCGGAACAGGCCTGCTTGGACTCGCCGCCGCGGCTTTGTGGAAGGTCCACGTTATTCTGAGTGACTTACCGGACATCATGTCTAACCTGCAGCATAACGTCGAGGCCAACCGGGCGACCGTGGAGAAGTTTGGCGGGTCACTGGACGCGGGAGCCCTGACCTGGGGTGGTTCAGGGGAAAATGAGGTTGACCAAAGCTTGTTTGACAAGAAGAACCAGTTCAGGGTTTGTGATCTTGGACCTCACAGCAATTTCAGCTTACTCATTTATCTTACAGGTTGTCCTCGCCGCTGATCCTCTCTACGACGATTGTCATCCGGGCCTTCTGGCTGGCGCTTTTTCGGAACACCTTTCTACTGAAGACGACGCACGCGCTGTTGTGATGGTTCCTTTGCGAGATGAAACTACGAAACGGCTTTTGAGATTGTTCAGAGATACCATGGGAAGTCAAGAGATGTCTCTGGTGTGCATTGAAGAGGGGACACTTGATGGCCAGGACGATTGGGGCGAGGCCGAGGAGGGTACCCAAGTGACATGTTGGTGGGGCATCTTTGCACGCCAGCAATAGGTCTAGACTGCGATGCGAACATTTTTTCGACTCATTAAACAAGCGAGACCGGCATGGTTCAAGAGGGTAGCCAAAGGGCGAGATCAGGTGAGATCGCAGGCGTACAATGTATACCGAGCTACCCAACCTAGACTTAGACCAGAAAGTAGAATGTTCGAATAGACAATAACTCGCTTAGCGGATGACGACGCATGAGTGGCCGGAAGCTAGACGCCTCACCTTCCTTCTTCACCTCGAACGCCTACTGTATTGTATCTGAGGGGAGAGAAGGGGGGGGTAAAGGCAAAGAGGCAACCGCTCTTCGCTTCCCTCATCTGATCCACGACCGCTGTGACAACTCATCTTGGCACCTGCCACGAAACTTCTATTGTGAATCACTCGCTCTTTCTGCCAACAGACATCCTCTTGCCTTTTTATACCGTCGATATTTGCCAGCACGTCAATCACTTCCACTGCTTCGTCACTTCTGCTACTGAACAACTTTCTTCCATACCCGCAACCCCTTGAGAGGCAACACTTTCACCAACTGCCTGCCTACCCATCCCAAGAAACCCGAACGACACATCAGCAACAATGGTTGGTCAGATCTCCTACACTGAGGAGCAGATAATCTTCGTTCTGCAACAACTCCTCGCTGGAGAGAAGCGCGACGTCATCCTCCAGGAATACAAGAGAAGGTTCAATAAGGCTCTTTCTACAGCACAGCTTCGATACATCAAGATAAAATACGGCCATGATCCCGAATTTGGGCAAGTACAAGCCCTCTTACTCCGTTTAACTTCGTATTTCCAATCACTTCCGTCACTCCTTAAGTATTTTCACGAGCACAGATGTCAAGTGAATTAATAATTAACAATCAGTGGCAGCACCGCAATGATTAACCGCAAGCTACCAAAGAATGGTGGAAACAGGAAGACAGCGAAGGAACCGTCAAAAAAGTGAGTAAATACCAATACCTTATTCAATAGAAGACGCTGGTTGACACAAACAAGGGAAACGGTCCAACTTGCTCAGCCTGTGAGCGATGGTCCCTATCCGACCGTCATGCTTGCGTTCCAAACAAACTCTGGTTCCTTGCAATCTCTGCCAGCGGACTATTCAGTCATGAGACATCTGATTGAATACAACCAAGGTCCCTCAGAGCCACTGATCACAGACAAAGATCTGTCGTTGTGGCACCAACAATCGCAGCAACAGCACGACGGCCTTCCGCACCATCAGCTGGAGACAAGCACTGAACAGCCATCTGGTACATACTGGTTTGACCAATACCAACCCACATCCTACAGCACTGCATATGGTAACCAGCCTGTTCTGCACTACTGCAATCAAACACTGTATCCCTCTGTGGCTAAGAAGAGAAAGCACGACGAGCTTGTGGAACCAGCTTCGATGTTGACCGCAGACCTGGTATCAACAAGAGGATTGGAGGACACCCTACACATCGATGCCACTGCTCTTGAAACCGCCGAGAAGAGAGAGAAGAGGAGGAAGCTCGAGTCAACAGCTGCCGATTACACTCCTATTTTCAAGGCTACTCCATCCCAGACGCCAACGAATAGCATGGAGGACCAAAAAGTCACGAAACGGAGCAAAGTATACTTCTCCAATGGCGTTCCGTCTCAAAGACCCGTTACTCCTAACGATCCAACCGCGATGGAGGACGAACTTTCGCCATGGAGCAAGCTTGCCGAAGGCACCGATCCCGAAAACCGGCCCCAGAAACCAATGACGACTCCCCCATCACTCCACCTATCCCGAACCTGGAATGGCATCGTCCATCTGAACGGCCCTTCTCCCCAAGGCCCGATTTCAAAGGCAGTTAAATCAGCGACTTTGTACAAGGATCAGGAGCTCACATTTCCGAGAGAACATGGGAACCCGTTGTTCGACAATACTGGATCCAGTCTGCGGTACAATCATCAAGTGGATTCCTCCTATTATCCTCTGTCCTTGGAGGTGTATGACCCCGCGCTTGACCCGGCGTTCGAGCATTGCGTCGATGCCACTTTACAACCTCGTGCTGGAGATGCCATTCTTGAGACACATAGCAGTGCCTCTGTAGGGAATGACGATAACCAAGAACAGTCTGCCTCCGGTTCAACGATGGTACCGCATCAGTTCGACTTCGAAGAGGATTTCAACTTTTTCAAAGAGATTGAAGGGTTTGACTGGAGTGTTTGTCTCCCCACTGATGCTGACCAGACGCAGAAGGCCGATGGTCAAACTCAACTTTCCGAGTAGGGCTGCGACTTCTTTTTGTCTTTCCAACCTCTCTACACGCCCTTGTCAGGGCGTAATTTTATATGGGAGACTGACTCGGTATAAAATTGGCAACAGAACATTCATTGAAGGGCAGCCAGTCTCACCAAGTCTTTGTGTATGGATGGGATCACGAGATCATGAAACTAAGACCTAGACTTGTAGGTGAGAATGGAAGCGAGAAGATGGACACGCAATTAGACAAGTAGGCAATTAGCATTTATTGCGACATGGGCTATACCAGTTGAATTCCTTTCTCAGACCTGACCATGGTATTTATGTTGACATGTGGTAAGAATGAACGACGCTTTCGAGTATGCCTCCTCTCTACCTAGAGTAAAAACAATGTTGATGTGCGATTTTATAGCCCCCCAATGTCCAAGCTCCCGGCGCCAAAAGGTCTTCCACGATGGGTATCTAGTGCATTCGAAACGAAGAGACGGGCATCGCCTCCGTTGCTGCTCATGCGTGCTGCGTATGCAAGTTTCAAGTCAAGTAGAAATCCTCTCCAAGCCAAATTCCGTCCGAATGAGCTCACGCTTTGTCTCTTCTTTGTGAGTGTGAATGATGATGGTGATGGTTCCATCTTTGTTGGATAAACGACTGAGTGTTGTCAGAAACAGGAAAAGAGAATGCGAAGAGATGGAGAGAGAGGAGGATGCTCAGATGGCAATCGTGGTAGACTTCCTCGACTCGCCTTCCTCCGGCGGGAAGCCAAACACCAGCTTATAGAGGTCACGCAAGAAGCCATACTGGCTAGCCCTTTGGCCCATGTAGTGGACGCTTTTGGCCATATCGTGCGCAGAGATGCGCTTCCCACGACCCGGGAGCAGCGAAGATCCGCGGAATGACGAGTCGGCCTGGACCAGGTTCTTGTAGTGCTGCAGAAGCGTCGAGTGCGCAGGTAGAGACCCGAATGACCCTGTAGGCATATGCTTGACAAAGGCCTGCAATGCTGCTTTCTCGGCTTTGCTATCGAGGGCCGGGTCCCGGGCGAAGCCAACGTTCATGGCCGCTTTAATGATGAGGGCTTTGATGCGGCTGCTGTTGCTATCCTCACCCGCCGTGGCAGTCGTCGCTGTGCTAGAGGTCTTGTTGCTGCTTTGCGAGTAGCTGGACAGCTGGGAAGCGCTGCTTGACCACCGACCTCCGCGTCCACTGTCTGATGTAGTTCCGAGAACTAGAATGTTTGGGACCCGAGGCGAGGAGCTCTCGGGCGAGATGGGTGTGTCTTCGAACTCCGTCACGGGAGTTTCAGGGACTGGAGGGGGCTTTCGGGGTCGTTCTTCAGGCAGGCCTTTGTGACTTTCTCTCTTTGAGTAGGTAGACCGGTTCGAAGCTCTGCTATCGCCGCGAGAAGGCTGATCGTACTGCTGTTGGTGACCGAAAAAGCTGGTCTGGCTCGGCCGTGGGGTATTCCGGTCTGGTCGGACTTGGGTCCAACCATCTCTGAACAAGTCACAAAGCTCCCAGCAGGCCTGGACAGCTGAGCACAGGAGCTCCTCGTCGGGCGCTCGGCCGTCGCGCTTGTTCTGCCTAAGACTGAACAGCATCTCTGCCAGCGACCAACACGCCTTCAATAGGGAGTCGGTTTCGTCGGCCAACTCGCTTCGCTGCTTCATGAGCCGGTGGCAAAGGGTGATGTAGAAGTCCAAGGTCCTCTCGCGGAAAGGTTCGGGTAGGTTTTGAATATCCTGGGCGCTATAGAGACTGGTAAAATGTTAGCTGTATGAGCGTGCTCATGTCTATTCTGAGAATACACGTACTGGTTGTTGAGTTCAAAACTAACTCGCAAAACAGAGTCAGCGACCTCGTCCTTCTTTTGCCGAACGTCGAAAAGCGACTGGCAGAAGTCACGACACAGGTCAAGATTCTCTCGCACATGATGATCGTAAACGTCTTCGTCGCGGTTGTCGTATAGACGTTGGCACAACTTCCAGCATGCCATCCATGCCTTCTCATGTGCGTCAGGAGTTCCGGAGCTATTGAACATCCGTGTTCTATGAATCGAGCTCAAATTGGCCAGGGTGTTGCAAAGAGTCCAGCATTCCTGTAGGGCGCTCCTCAATGCTCTGATTTCCGGATCTTCTCGGGGCAGGGCAGGGGTGGCGAAAGGCTCCTCGTCGTCGTTTTCGGCATCAGTCTCTACCTCTCTACCTTCATCGATTTCTGTTTTGTTAGGCAGTTCAGGAGGACGGAGGTGGTGGAACCAACTTTCAAGGCTACTTGTACTGCTAGATCTGAGACGAGAAGTCTCATTCAGCATATCCTGCAGGTCTTGAGCGCGGGGTGTGGCACTGTCTAAGCTATATCTAACAGGCCTGATGTCGGTCGAGAGGGGAGGGGGTGTAGGAAGCCCAGGTGATCTGGACTGTTTCACCGCAGTTAGTGATTTGAGCGAACCGGCGACATCTATCAGACGTACCTTCATTGCATGTTCCGTTATAGAAGGGAGGCTTATTGTGTCGGCTTTGGGCGATGACTTTTCACTCACTTGTTCCGGCTTCACTGTCGGCTCAGTCGAAGCCTGATTCCTGGTCAGTGACTGCTACTACTGTCACCAAGATGTGTTGGTGCTTACCCAGCTATGGAAGCTTTCTGGCGCGTGTATTACTGAGACAGCCTCCTCGCTACTACTCTGCCGCACATGATCGGGAATGTTGGTAGAAAGCATCATGAGCTGCACTATTTAAGCCATGCTGCCGAAATCTGCAAGCTTGGGAGGGGATGTACCTGGGGATGTGGCGACGGGTTCGTATGCCTAGTACGAGCCTGTTGAACTTCATCCGATTCCTCATCCTCAATCTCTGTGGTTTCGGTACCCGTCGACGTCACGGGAGAAGGGCCGACGATATCACTCGGACTCATGAGGTTCAGATTCGTTGAAGGAACCCTTTGGATAGATGACGGATGGAGGGAATTGTGGTTGGAGTGGTCTGAAGCGTTCGACGACCTGGACCGATGTGTAAGTTTGGGGAAACTGAACGGCATCTGCATCGAGGCTTACATGTTGGCGAAAGGAGACTGAAACGACCCGTTGTCAGGAGACGAAACAGACATGTCGTTATGATGGGAATAACGAGATATTTGACTTCCAATAGATGACCGGAGGGGGGCCTTGAGTGCCATGATCAGTCCAGGATCTCTCGTTGATGTCGGCAGACGACGTCTCGGCTACGAGACAAGGCGTGTTCAAATTCAGCCGTCCAGCAGGCCCGTTTTCGGCGGCTTCCACTCTGAAGAATGCCTCGAGGGCCTGGCGCAGCGCGCTTGTAGGTCAATCTAGCCGACTGTTGGATCACACTGGTCGACTTGGTGGCCTTGATCCTGGCGGAGGCCGAGGCAAAGAATCGAAGCTGTGCTGGAAGGTCTCGTCGATAACGGCCTGCGGATCACCAAGGCATCCAGACAAGCAGCAGCAGGCTGGGAGTGAGGTAGCTCGAGAGCGGCGGGTGGGGAGGGCAGTTTAAGAGGAGCTGTGTCTGGTCACTGCTACCTGGTTGAGCGACGAATGGTTAAGGGACCAGGGGCTCCAAGCTGACCCTGGCTGTTCGTGTCTGTGCCTCACACCGGCAAAATATCGACAGGGCCAGGCTTGGATTTGCTGCGTCGCGGCGGGTCTGCGCTTGCTGGTCGAGCGGCAGGGGTACCAAAACAGCGGCCCTGGTGAGTGAAGGAAGGGTCGATTTATGGGGAAGATGCGTTGGATGGGCCTGCGGGCAGCGCGACTAGCACGCTAAAGCCTTGATGAGTGGAAAGAAATAGAAGAATGATGGACGGCAGAGAAAGGAATCAGGATGAGCTGTGCGTATCTGCGATCATGCTGCAATGTAGCTGTAGTAGGGGCGGTTCAGAAGAGCTGCGGCTCAGATTCGACGAAACAGGTGACTAGCACGGCTCCACCGATGGCCTCGTTGTCTATTCCGTCTCGAGAGGCAGGTAGGAGAAGCAACAAGTTAAGAAAGAACAGACAGACGGAAGGATGACAGTCGACTAAGACAACTCGGTAGTTTCATGTGGATGTTAACCCTCCACCTCACAGGTACAAGGCGGCCCCAGGACAGATGGGTTGGTTGGTGGTACAGGCAAACGAGGAGGTAGCCAGGCCGTGAATGGGAACAACGAGGTTGCGTCGTGGTTGCAGAAAAGAAGACAGGAGTCGCCGCTGTATGCCTCTCCAGTTCCCGTCGAAGAGCAAGCAATATGAGGACGGAAATGGATTTGTAGAAGGCGACAAGACAGAGAGCGAGATGTGCCAAAAGTAGTTTTAAGGAAGAGAGTGGTCTGGATAACTAGCGGGTCAGTGAATTCAGCTCTGCCCTATGGACAGGCACCTCACATGGCAGGGTATCAGGAGGGGCGGCCAGAGAGAATCTTCGAAGAGTCCGGTGGCCCCTCTGCTGGAAAAATTGAGTGATCTGACAGGACCAAGGTGAGAAGGCTAATAAGTCAGGCCATCGAGCTCTCGACGGCGGCCGAGGTGTGGGGGAAAGGGGAGAGAAGAAGATTCATGAGAGGATGATCAACTCTGACTGTACGTTCCCGGTGTGCTCACTGCTCGCTGCTCACTCCGCAGTCCGCAGTCCGCGAACCTGGCCTGGGTAAGGCAGGCACCGGCAAGCACGTCGCGAGTGCGCTGATGGGCCAGTCATAGGTGCAGCTGCGCGTCTTTCCTCCCACGGAGTTATGGACATCGCGGCGCACCTCCTGGCAGGCTGGGCCAGTCACAAGCGAGAACAAGGTGGTGTCGGTGGGCGAGAAGAGCGTCGTCAGGCTGTGGGCTGCATGAAGCAGACAGGCGTCGGCGCTTAGCAGAGGTAGGCCCCGCTTCATCCAGCGAACCACAAGTATCCCTGCTCTCGCCAAGAGACCCACTGGCCACGGGGGATGGCCCTAAATTCGGGGGAGGGAGGCGAGACGCAAAGGACCCAGAGGGGAGGAGCTCATCGAGTTGACCAAGGATGTGACTTGCATCTCCCTCAAGTGTTTGTAATGGGTTGCGGGACTGAATTCGGGCGTGGGACATAAATTCTGTGTTGGGATGGAGAGTTATCGAACGGGACAACAGTTCTGGATACAATTTTGATTGATACTCTGTAGTAAGCTGTACGCTGTTCACTGTACGGACACTATGATTGGCAGTATACAATACTGGGTCCTCGTTCCAACCGAACTACCATGTTCCAACCAAATAGTTTTCTGCCTCGCCTGTAGACTCAAGGAAATCGCGACCAACAGAGACAAGATGCCCGGCTCGAATCGGTATGCTGAGCTCAACGGCGGTATCGATTGCCTCAGAGTATCTCCCTTTTTGATTCCTTGCATCGTGTCTGCTCGTGCATCCAAGGACGGATCCCTCTCGTAAGTCGCAACCCTTTAAAAGCCGCGTCCATGTAAGTCTGTCACGAACCACGGCATGCCCAGAACCTCCGTTACAAACCCAGGGCCAATTCCAACAACATCATGTCAGCGAAGGTGCAAGAAACGCAAGAAACGCAGTTATGCTACCTGGAGATGCTTGTGTCCAGTGTCTCCTGTGTGTGTGTGTGTGTGTGTGTGTGTGTGTGTGTGTACTTTGGGGCCGTAACACGCAGGCTTGTTTGTGGGCGGCGCTGCCCGTCTGTCGTCGTGGTCGTGTCTCCTGCCAGTCCCGGGGCCTATTTGCCGCCTGGGTGAGACCGGGGGCGAATGGCTTGTCTCTGTATGTCGCAAAGTGGAGGATGGACTGTTGGAGGCACAAACGAAGAAAAAAAAGCACCTGGGCGCAAAAACACACAATGGACGGAAAGCATAGCATTTTCTCTCTTTCATCCACGCCGGCTGCGGCAAGATTAGAGTCGTAACCTCGTTTGCCGGCTCCAGCGCGACGGAAGCGAGAGTGGCCTCGGCCTCGGTCTCGATATTCGACAAGGGTCCGCATATGGTGGCCTGCGTCGGTCGGTCGACACATAAACAAGGCCATGGTCTCTTCTCTGTGGTTAACTTTTCAAACCAATGTGCAGTTGGTGTTGCAACCTCCGCGGTATTCTGTCTAGACAGGTCAAGAGACCTCGGGACAGGCTTGTTCTCCCTGATCTGGGACAGATGGACAGAGAGACAGACAGGCAGAGCGGGAAGGCCGGTAACCCGCTTAATGAGAAAGAGAGGCGCAAATCGAGGACGACAAAGAAGGCCTGGGGCGGTGGAACACTGCCCGTATCTCCCTCCATGGGGCGAACCTCCGCTTCTCCCACATCGCCTTCTCCTCATGGCCAAACTGATACCGAGAATTTGGGCCGGCGGCCTCTTGGCAGTAAGAAACCCCAACTATGTCCAGGTTGTACGTCCGGAGTCAACATAGAAAGCTGTGACACGGTGCAACTGGTGTGGTGCCGTCCGACAGAAAGTGGGCCCCTTTCCCACTGATCGACGACCATTTGCTGGAGGGAACTGAGAAGCTCGGGCCCGTTGAATTGGCTTGGTGCCTACCTAGGTACCTACCTAGGTAGGTACTTACAGGTAGTGCCGCAACGGGTACGTATCCTTTCACCATTACTTGCGCTCGGGCTGTTGGTTCAACCCAACTTTTCTCGGAATCTGCCTGGATAATCGAATCATGTCGTTATCAATACACCACAAAGTGCAACACAGCCTGTTCTTCTATCGCATTCTTGTTAGTGGCCAGAATGCATCAACATCGTCCCCCCTACCCCCTTCACTCAGGACATATGTTGGCCATTGTATGTCCAAAAACAAAAAGGAAGCCAAGTTGGAACGCATTGTTCACTGCCTCGGCTTCTGGATCACGGGGTGTCAAGAGCTGGGCAGTCACTTGCACTCGACCGGATCTCCCCTCCCAGCAACATCTGTCTTGTTGTCAATTGACAGACCTAATCAAAGTCTCGCCCTTGGTCACAGCTCGCTCTCTATACTATCTTGTACCTTGCGAATACTTTGCTTGAGATCTCTATCCGTGTTGTTGGTTCTGGAGCCAGCGGAATTACACTCTCGATTGTCATCGCCGTCAATTTGATGAAGAAGCCCGTCCCAATAATGGTCTTAGTGCTTATATAGGCCCTGGACATCATGTAGGCGTCTTCCACTTGTCACGGCGCTGGCACGACTTTTGGGGGATCGAACCACATCGACCCCGGCGGCTTGAGAGGGTGCCAGATTCCGGGATCCAAGACCCAGGAATCTATGCCCGGGCATTCGTTGCTGATCGTCGATGGGGGGCGGCCACTGTTCTTCCCGCAACCCTCGACATCAAGAAACATCAGGTCCGATGTCAAATGCTGGCGTTCTGCTTGTTTTTTTTTTTCCGCGATGAGGAAATGTCATAATGGGTACGCAGTAACAGACCTTTGTGTGCCGTCTTCCCAAAACCAGCCCCAACCCAGCCGCCAACATACAGGATTGCGACTCGGACTATCAAGCGGCGCTTCTGCTCGCTGAGCATCCCTGACACCACGGCCGCATCACGCATGCAGACGAACGCGCATAAGCGCCAACCATGAATTATACGGCCTAGAGTTCCTGTTCAGGAATCGTCTGTGCTCGTACAACCGATATGACGCTAGAGTTTTCTGCCTTGTATGGACAGGACGCCGGTTCGAACCGTTTCGTGGTTTGTTTACGTTCTGGCGTTAATCAAACTGACCTATCCCTAGGCTTTGAATTGCCGTGCAGCAAACCAAGACGCGCTGGAAAAATCCACATTGCGTCCATGCGGCAAATCACCAGCGTCCGCGAGACGGAATCCGGCGGATGTCGTCCTGTTCCGGAAATCTCGTTGGAGCACATCGCGGCAAAAACACCGCCGCGCCATTGCCAGACCCTCGGGTCTCGAAGCTAGCCACTGTCCAATAGCATACACAACCCAGCCTCTACTGGCCGTTTGCAATACGCGTCGACAAATAATTGGGACCTCGGAAGGCACGGAGTATATCAGAAATGCCAGTCGACAAAAGCGTCGGGCAGCAACATCTGGAGCTGTCTCGGGCTTTCAGGAGAAGCCGCATCGTTCTTCCTCGCTCTGTCGCGAAACTCCGGCCCAACCGCGGAAACTCGTCATATCTCCCTCAGCCCCCAAACCGAGCCTTGCGTTCAACGTTGAGTGGTTGTGGCTCCTCAGTCTACTAAGAGGTGCACTGAATGCGCCCTTCATTGATCCTTCGCCGTCTCCCGCATGCCTAATGCTGTATTAGTGGTCAGCGTAAAGTCAAGTTGTACAACTAGTCATCTCTCTTTCCGCCTTGACCACCACATCGAGACGCCGTCACTGCTTGTCGACAGGAAACACAGACCATCACACCCGCACACTCTGTCTCCGTTTTGGACGTGGCACTGTTGCGCGTACTGATGCTGGTTCTAGGCTTGCCTAAGATACCCGCATTCACCATTGGAGCATCATAGACGGAATGGTAGGAAATTTGGCTCAGGAAGAAGAGCGAGAATTCTCAAGATTGGCCAGGACCCGACATGCGTTCTAGCCTCATGGTGAGAAGCGGAACGGCCGGCAGAGTAGTCTTTCGAGATTTTGCACCTTTGCGACTAGCTTTCTCAATAGCCTTCCCCCCCCCCCCCCCCCCCCCCCCAACAACAACAACCAACCCGCCAGGAATTCCATTGGCGAATTCCAAATGGCGCCGGGCTGTACCACGACGCTGACTAGAGTAGGTATCGTTTTTTCATGGTCCTTCATGGTCCTTCATGGTGCCTGCACTGCAGACGTTGCAGTTTAGCGTGGGATCAATAACGGTGCAAATCGACTGTTGTCTCAACGGCGTGTGATCTGAGTCTTCCATGGCGCAAGTGCCCGACTGGATGTTCCCGGCGCTGGACGCTCTACCCTTGTGCGGTTCCCTAACGCCTTGCAATGCGCCTAATTCCACAAAACTCCAATCGTAATGTCCTTTTCTGGGCGAATTTACGGGTTCAGGGACATCTTCTTTTCGTTGCGACCGTCGGGAGTGTATCTGTAGTATGTGTAAATTTCACGGTGTGCCTCAGGGCCATGGCCCGGTAAAATGCGTACTTCAGGAGCTTCTCGATAAGGTCGACGTGAGTCATGACCATGCGGCGGCAGCAATAACGCTTGAGGCCCAACTGGTCCATCGCGTCGCTGTCGGTGTGCACATTAGTATACTGGGGCCGCACATGGGCAGAGGCGTCTGGTGACTTACCCATCAGTAATACCGTCGTCGATGAGCTTCAGGTAGCGCTCCCAGAGGTCGCCGGTGACCTAATGGAAAAGTTAGAAAAGGAGTGAAGCCAACACTGATGCTGCGCAGGCTGACCTTTCCACAGGAGAAGCAGCGAACGGGAATAATCATTTTGGCGGTTTTTCTCAACTGCTGATGATTCGCAAGTGGAAAGGGGTTCGATCTAGGGCTGTGGTTGTGGCCGTATCTCGATTGTCGCGTGTTGAGCTGTTGAGGCTCTCGTTGTCGCTTGCAAGTCGGCGCCGTAGTCAAAGAAACTTTGTCGTTACTGCCGTCCTTCGAGCAAGCCTGCGAAAAAGAAAATTTGTCGGCCCGGGAATGTTCCGTTTTTATCTTATCAGTGCTGAATGTGGGGTAGACCCACCAATTGCATGGCTCAGCGACAGAGCGGGACCAAAATTTCTCTGGCTCTCGAACTTTTTTTCCAGGAAAAGGCGAAGCATCCCGCGTGTGTGTGCGAACAGAGCAGGAATTCCAAACCAGACTGCCGAACGAACGTCTGAAGGCCGCAAAATTTCCTTCCCCTGTCTCCCCACCCCGGAAAATACGAAGAGATCGAATTTGTGTATTCACTAGCTCCCACACAATACACAATGGCAGGTCCGTCGACCCCGAGAAGTCGGGAGGATGCGAAGAAGAGGAAGAGAGAACAAAATGAGAGGGATGGTCAGGCGAAGCGTCTGCGCCAAAGGGGGAAGCAGAGCCCTGGAAAGCACCTGAAGAATGGCCAGGCCGACGCAGGCGACCTTCGCGACAACGCTTTGAACGTATTGTCGCAGCTCCAGAAGACTCTCACAGACGACCAAATCGAAAGCCAGCTTGTCAAGCTTGGGAACACCGAGGCCCAGGAGGCAGGATGGCAGGTTTCTCTGCCAATGGGAGGTCGTATGGCTGACATTGATCCTATCTTCGCGGAAAACGAGAAGTAGGTGCACTTGCTGACGGTATTGTCGTCGTCCTATCTAACATGAACCCAGATACCTCATCATCACTTACAACACATCCTTGCAAATTTACTCTGTGGCCGAGTCCCTCCTGATCCGAAGAATTGTCCTGCCAGTGGTCCAAAACACATACGCCGAGAAGTCTTCCGCTCCCACGATTGTGGCTACGCGTCAATCGCAAGTCAAGCCCGACTTCCTCTGGGTCGCCTGCTCCGACGGCCGGGTCTGGCGCGTCAACTGGAAGAAGGGCACCGCGGTGTACAACGAGTTCCGGACGCAGTCGCAAACGGCGCTGGATATGTCAGTGGTGGCTATCGACGGATCCAACAACAAGACCGAGGTCATTTACGTATCTGAGGCGAAGAAGCAGTCGAGAGGTGAGATCGTGGCGTACTTCGGCCCCGACTTCACGCAGCCGACTTCCGAGGTCCTCTTTACGACGAAGCAGGTCGACCAAGGAATCCATCTACTGCGCTCGAGCGCCGACGGCAAGATCATTGTCGGGGCTACGAGGGAGGGTCTGGTTGTCGGGACTGTGGCGCCTGAAATCACCCAGACCGACGTAGGGCTCGAATGCGAGTTCTTCACCTTCGATACGGCCGACATTGTCTGCTCTCTCGACATCCGTGTCACGAACAACAAGGACGGTTCAGTCCTGGACCTCATCTCTGGTGGTGCCCGAGGTGCCATCTACTTCTACAATGACATTCTCAGAAAGCTGCAGAACATCAACGCGCCAAAGTCGAAGAAGGATGGTCTGCAGGGCCGCAAATACCACTGGCATAGAAGGGCTGTGCACAGCTTGAAGTGGTCGAAGGACGGTGAGCGGCAGAAACGACTGGTGGCATGATCAGAAGAAGCTAATTACCATCTTAGGTCACTACATGATTTCTGGTGGTTCAGAAAACGTCCTCGTGCTCTGGCAGATGGACACCGGCAAGATGGATCATCTTCCCCATCTGTCGGGAAGCATTGAGAACATTGTTGTGTCGCCCACGGGAGCGTCGTATGCCCTTCACTTGGACGACAACTCCGCCATGGTTCTCTCTACCTCTGAGATGAAGCCTTCAACTTACATCTCGGGCATTCAATCAGCCGCTCGATTCACATCAACGCCCAAAGACCTACTTGTCAAGCGTGTGTGGTCAATGTCTGATGAGGTGCGGCACCCGGTTCCTGCTGCTTTGAATCCGGCAGAGCCATCAAGACTTTATGTTTGCACTGGAACGGGTCAGCAGGCGATGCTGGCGGGTGAGCTGCAGTCGGCCCCTCTGCTGCAGTCGTTCGACATGGAGTCATTCCGCAGCATCTCAAAGCAGGCTTTGGCAAGAACCCAGCCGACGGACTTCAACATCACATCAAAGGGAAGCCCGATTTCGGAGCCCCGCATCACCCACGTCGCATTCTCTCACGACGGCCAATGGCTGGTCACGGTCGACGACTGGCAACCACCTAAGCGCGACCTAGAGAAGGTCGCACCGGAAGCACGTGAGCAGTTTGTGAGAGAAAGGCGCGAGATTTATCTCAAGTTCTGGTCTGCTTCGGCCGGCGAAGAAAGCTTTGCTCTGTCATCCAGAATCAATAACCCCCACGTCACAAGCCGACCGGAGACTGTCCTTGCCCTTGCAGCAGACCACACAGCAAACCGATTTGCCACCCTTGGAGATGACGGTATGGCGCGGATATGGCAGTCAAGGACAAGACAGCAAGATGGCCTCACCTCCAAGGATGCTGCTGGCGAGGCTCTGCATTCATGGTCATGCTCCCTGGCAGTGGGTCTTGGTAGCAACGTTGGTGCTGATGCGCTTGCTATTGCCGGAGAGACGACGAGCGAGCGCAGCGGCAGCCTGAGCTTCTCTGAGGACGGCTCGACACTGTTTGTCGCTTTTGGCAACTCGAACGATGGCACTGTCTACGTGATCGACACCAAAACGGGCGACATTAGGTTAACACTCGAAAACCTGTGGAAGGGCCACATTCGTCGCTTGCAGGTTCTTTCTCCTTACATTATCACCCTGTCAGACGACCTGAGAGTGTATGATGTAGTAGCCGATGAGCTGCAATACGGCATCCAGCTCCCAAGCGGCCGCAACGCTGCCGCAGTGAAGGAATTCAGCCACTTGGCAATCGACCGTAAGTCGCGGACTTTTGCCGTAGTCGTGCCCGGCGGCCAGGCATCCCAGCTCGCCGTTTTCAGGCCGGAGGAGCCCGAACTGCTGTGCGTGAGGCGCATTCCCCACCGCATTACCAGCCTCGTTTCCACCGGGAGCTCGTCCGGCTTCGTGGCGGTCGACGACGCCGCGCAGCTTTGGACCATCGCCGAGGCCACAGACCCCGCCTCCGTAGTCCTCTCGAGACCGTTGGAGGACATGCAGTTGGACGGCGAACCCGTCGCGACAGGCGCTATCCTGGATGATGCCATCGAGGACGAGGATATGGCCAGCGACAACGAACAAGAAGAGGATGTCGCCACCGGGGAAGAGATGGATTTGGACGACGACGACGCTCAGCCAGCTGTCATTAACAGGCAGAAGTTGGCAGAGCTGTTTGACGCTGCGCCGGCTTTCGCCATGCCTTCTGTCGAGGACATGTTCTACAAGGTTGCGGGATTGTTGTCGACGAAGCCTTTGGGGTCATGAAACGGCTACAACACACAATAGTTGTCAATATATGTGCATTATACCCGATAATAGAAGAATGTGAAAGCACTTTGAGTTACGTGCCGTTGGCAGGACGGACGGATCAGGGTCCGATGACTAGCAAATCGGGTCACAATGATCCGGCGCGGATTCAATTAGGGGGGTCCTCGGCGCCGGCAGCGCCGAAGTGCGGGGCAGAATGATCGCCGAGAGCCCCCACCGCCGAAGCACGTCATTCCCGAGGTCTGTCACTTCATCGGGAGCCCACGCACTGGCTTACTTAGCAGCTGTGCGTTTACAGTGTATTATCAAGAACGCGTTGCCCTCAACTAAATCAAAATATACGGCGATCTGTGCGAGAACCCGTTGAATAACAGGAGGACTCTCCAGACTGTTTGATTGGGTTCGCTACGCCTTGTAAGACACAGTGAGACAGGCGCCATGTCTTTCACGTCAATCCCTATTCTCGACCTCGCCTTGGCACAGGACCCCGAGACGAAACCCCAGTTTCTCGAGGACCTCCGCCACGCGCTCATGGAAGTCGGCTTCCTGTATCTCAAGAACGTCGGTATCCCCGATGAGCTATTCCAGAGGGTCGTCAGGGAGGGCAAAGCCTTCTTTGACATCCCGACCGAGGAAAAGTACTGTAATCTCCTTTATTCGGGGGAGTGTGAGCCCCGGGTAGGCAAGAGTAAGAGGACGGGACTGACGATATTTCCCAGGCTCAGGATTGAGATGAAGAACGCCAAGTCTTTTCTGGGATACTCTCAACTCTCGGCCGAGATCACGGCCGGCAAGATAGACCACCGCGAACAGATCGACCTCTCCACGGAACACCCGCTTCCAAGCCCCGACGATCCCCTGCATTACAACCTCCTCGCCCCGAACCAGTGGCCCTCGGAATTCGCCCTTCCAGGCTTCCGTGCCACCTTCACCGAGTACATGGAACGTATGGGCGCCATCTCCATTGCCTTCACCTCTCTCATCGCCGAGGCCATCAAGATCCCCCCCTCAGCCTTCTCCAAGTATTTCGACGCCAACCAGCAGCACAAGCTCAAGATTGTAAAGTACCCGGACCTCCAGGAGCTCGGCATCACCGACCCGGCCATCCAGGGCCAGGGCGTCGGCCCGCACAAGGACAGCATGCTGAGCAGCTATCTCCTGCAGGCGAGCCATCACCGCGGGCTGCAGGTGCAGAACGTGAGGGGCGAGTGGATCGACGCGCCGCCGGTCGAGGGGACGTTGGTCGTGGCCATTGGGCAGGGACTAGAGGCCCTCACGCAGGGGGTGTGCGTGTCGACGACGCACCGCGTGCTGAGCCCGGCCGCCGGGCAGGGCGCGCGGTTTTCGATACCGTTCTTCCAAGGGGTGAGGGGCGATGCTGAATTCGAGGACCTGGAGACCGTCGGGGTGGGGCAGGTGCCCGAGGACATCAAGGAGCAGAGAAGGGCGGTGCTGGAGAGAAACGGCGGGACGAGGCTGGATGATGTCGAGTTCACGTTTCGGAAAGGCGGGGTCGCGAAAACGCTTGGTGAGGCGACGTTGAGGAATCGCATCAAAAGTCACCCGGATGTCGGGGAGAGGTGGTACCCGGAAATTTTGGCTGCGATCCGGATGGAGGAGGCGAGGGCTGCCGCGGCGAAGGAGGGAAACGCGAAGGGGGTTCCCGCGACGTCTGCGGTGGTGGTCCCGGCTCATTAAGAGAGAGATGCCACTCGTGTCAGACAGCTTGACAGAAAGAGGCCAGGCTACTTGAAAGTCTGTCGAAATGTACATAGATCGTTGTCAGGGTGTGTTAGTCTCTCGCGCTCGTAGAGCTGGTGACTGTCGCCTAAGTCAGTTTAGTCGAAGCAAGGAGGCCAAGGTGTATACGAACGATCGGTATCAAGTAGCACATGGCATCGACTTTGCGGGTTATGGACACTGCGCATTACTACACACGCCATTTTCTTGCCCTCGTGCCCCTCTGAAAACAGGCAGGAAGTGAGAGTTGAGGACTTGCCGGGGTAAGACTCATGCCAATGCTCTGTCACGAGCCCCTCCCTCATGGCACTCCTATTCGCCCTACGTGAGGGCCACCAACACCCGCCTTCAGCAGTCTCGGGTAAGGTTTCAAGCTCTAACTGCTCACGGTCGCAAATCACGATGTGTGTGTATGTGTGTGTGTGTGTACTCGTAGGTTCGTATTTGATTCTCCGGTATAAATGAGAGCAAGATTCCAATATTACGCCTTTCGCTGAATGCCGACTCGCCCGACTACGCCTCCATCTCCCCTCGACCCGCACGCCGCGCAATTCTGCCTAAACTCCTCGCCACGCCTGCCACAAAACTTCACAACCTCCCAACAGGTGAACTTCGTTCACTTTATGCGGCGACGAAAGAGGGGAAGCAGTCGGCAAGACCCTTGCTGTGCTTGTTTTCGGCGTGCTCGGTCAGACTGGACGAGGGGTCAAATGTCAGCATAACCATCGGCTATCCGGAAGCTGGCAATGTAACTTACGCGGGGGCCTTGGTGGTCTTCAAGAAGGTGGCCTTGCAGATCTGGCACTGGATGTCCTTGGCCGCAGCGTTCTGCGCGCGCGGTGGTCAGTAACGCCCGTTTAAAGTATGATACGGGCTGGACAAGAGGTTGATAACATACCACCTTGAGCTGAGAGCCCTTGAGCTTCGCGTCCTTGGCGTTGCGATCACGCTTCTGCTGAGCCTTTGCGCCCTGTGTCCCAAGGTGTCAGCATTGGCCTGCCCCTCAATTTGGTTTCCACCGGACCCTGATCAGCGGCGGGGGAGGGAGTTGCAGTGTATTTAACATACGTTGCCCATGTTGGTTTTCTGGTTAAGGGTGATAGGGGTGTTGTGAGGCTGGTTGCTGGGAGGTTTGCCAGTTGTGCGAGAATCGAAGGTGTTCGTGAGAATTAGGAATAGAGAAAAGTGAGAAACGATTCAAAGCGGGCGCAGTCTGACACTTTTTTTTTCTTCTCCCTTCCCCTTCCTTTCCCGCTTGAGCGACCCCGTAGTGCTCCTGCATGGATCTGCATTCCAGACTGTCTTGGGCACGGTCCTCCCGGCTTCTAGTGGCAGCATCCACTGAGGGGCGCTTGAGGAGGGGCGGCTCTTCACCGACATGGAAGAGCGATAATCCAATCCTGGCACCCGGAGTTTGTCGTGTTCCGGGCATGTCCGCTCCCAAAAGGCCCGTTTCATCCCGCGTCTTCCTTTCACATGTTTAGCAGCTAGCTGGTGTTGCAGAGACCCCTTATTGTCGAGGGAGGTTGCAGCTTCCACATTGTTTCCAGATTGGATGCTTGGCTCCGCCCCTCCATGCACTCTGAGCCTTCGACTTGTACGTACATATCACCCTGCGTCTTGAGTTTTCATTCTCCAAGGGTCGAGTCGCGTCTGTGTGAGACCGCGTCGCAGTATTATCGCCGAAGCGCGTCCTTAAAAGAACCAACTCTTGTCATTGAAGCGCTTTCGAGTACCACAATCGTATGATTTCCTACCTTCGAGTGAAATCTGTTTCCTTACATCCAACCCGCAAAAACGGGGACAGGCAACCAAGCAAGCAACCAAACTGTCGGCATAACGTCGTCCATCGACCGTCGACGACGATGTCTAGCCCTAGCTCCCCGTCGCCGGACAATATGTCTAGTGAAGAGTTTCAACAACTTGCCGCTAGTTATGAACCTCTCATCGAGTCCATCTCAGTCTCCAAAGGCGGTGAGTCAGCCCTTGATTACTGTCTCCCCCGCATCTCTACGAGACCAGCCGGCAGAGTACCTGACTCCCCCATGAAGCCAAGGCTGGCCAGAAGACACTGCAAGAACTTGATCAATTCCGTTTCGTCGAGGCCCCGGCACTCTTTTCGCAAGACGCCCCGAGGCGGACCATGGATCATGACGATGTCAAATTACTCGTTGACTGGAAGCTGTGAGTACATGCTTCCCCTGACACGGCATCGCCCTCGTCGATATCGCATGCGGAGCTTCGATTCTAGGCGCCGTTACAACGTTTGATCATAAGTGCATAGCACTGAGGTCATACGCCTACTAGGCGCTCGCATGATTGGGGCCGATTCAACTGTCTAACTTTACTTTCACAGCCGTCACGGGAAGTTTCGTCCGACGCTGATGAAGTTCGTATTATCGAATGACTCTTCCACCGTCCAGGCGACTACCATAGAGGCCATCGAGAACTACCGAGACGCAGCCGACCTTTCCGCTGCGCTAAATATCTTGACCAAGCTGAAGGGCATTGGCCCCGCCACAGCTTCGCTTCTCCTCGCAGTTCATTATCCTGAAAAGATCATCTTCTTCTCAGATGAGGCATACTACTGGCTGTGCAACAAGGGGCAAAAGGCTTCACTCAAATATAACATGAAGGAGTATGAGTCTCTCAACGCCGAGGCAAGGAAGCTTATGAAAAGACTTGACGTCTCGGCAACGGACATCGAGAAAGTGGCTTATGTCCTCTTCAAACAAGTGGGCTCTCTCCCGAAGCAAGCCTCGAACGACTACGTATCAAAGTCCGCCACGATCGAATTCACGAAGCCACAGCAGCCAGCGCCAGCAAAGAGGAAGAAGACCTCCGAAGAAGTGGTCGAAAACAAAGGTCCACTCAGACGATCGAAGCGCGGCAAGATGGCATAAGAGGCTTCTTCGGCTCAGGTGTTCGGACGATGGAAAATGGACCCGTCCGAAACACGGAAGGTGAGTGTCACAGGCCATGTAGCCCAATCTGAATCGACGGATCTACCGGACTTGCTCCGCGTTGCACATCCAAAGTCTGAAGGCTGGTGTTAGTTGATGCTTCGTCGTATTCCGAACCCGGTGTCACGCCCACAACGGCTCTGGAAGTGAGAGCTCACACATTTCTTCTATTCACTAAGTTTCACTGCCCGGAAATTTCTCCATTGTTCTTGCGTGGAGGAAAAGGGTTGGACGGGACTCGCTGCGGCACTGCGGCACTGCGGCCCGCCTGCAGCGTGGTCAGCGAGAGAAGTAGTGTCGTCCATCACTGGGCCGCAGTAACCCGACCTTTTTCCGGGCCCGCGTGATCCAGACCCCGGAACCCAGTCGGCGGCGGACCCCGATGCCATCGCTTTGGGAACATGCTCCAACTGGTTTGCACGACGAACAAGCGACACCGACTACGACATTGCACTCTGCAGCCGTTTTCTCCACGCCATGGAAGATGAATTGTTCGAAGATCAGTATGGGCAGGGCGGCGATGATACTTTACCCCCGCCACCCCCTGCGTTTTCATCAATACCCGACGACCTGTTCTCTCAATTCCTCTCACCCTTTGATACCCCCAGTTTGCTTTGGTCTCAGTCGTTTCCGATCGCTCTCGACAACCATCCAAGAGGCTTCATGCGTGCCGACGAAATCTTCACAGAGAATGGCGGGCCGATCCCGCTCCCGCCGAGGTTTGCCCAGATCAAGCGGAGCCTCGTCGCGGGCAAGGAGTACGCCATAGTGCAGTCGTGGGAACGTCTATTAGTTGCCCTCCGCGCTGAGATTGCGGTGATCGGCGTCACCAAGTCCGACATCATCCCCACTATTGACTTCTCGGAGCTTCAGGACCACTCCCGTGTGTCCGAGTTCACCGCCAAGCTCCGACGCCGAGGTGGTGCCATCATCCGCAACGTTGTGCCAGCCTCGGAAGCCCATTCTTGGCGAGAGGAGACGGAGACGTACCTCTCGGAAAACCCGCACACCAAAGGCTGGCCGACGCGCGATCCTCACCTCTTTGGCATTTACTGGTCCCCGGCGCAGATCAAGGGTCGTGCTCATCCAAACGTCCTCGCCGCCCAGCGATTTTTGATGGGTCTCTGGCGGTCCCGGGGCCCCAACGTGCCCGTGGTGGTGGATCACCCCGTGTCATATGCCGACCGTCTGAGGATACGGACCCCGGGAGACGAGGCCTGGCATCTGAATGCCCACGTCGATGGCGGCAGCGTCGAGCGTTGGGAAAGCGATGGCTATGGTAACGCTGGAACATACCAGCGGATCTGGGACGGACGGTGGGAAGACTACGACCCCTGGGACAGCAGCACCCGCCTCAAGGTCACCTCGGATCTTTACAACGGCGCGGGCTCATGCAGTATGTTCCGCATGTTTCAAGGCTGGCTCTCCATGTCCGATATCAATCCAGCCGACGGCACTCTTCTGCTCTGTCCCATGCTCCAGCTCGCCACGGCCTATTTTCTGCTCCGCCCCTTTTTCTCCCCACGCAACCCCTCGCCGACCTCGCCGAACTTCCTCGCGCGTGAGAACTGGTCGTTGGACTTCGCCCAGACGAGCATCATCCAAGGCGCCGTCCCGTCGTACACCCAGGAACTCAACTCGACGCTCCACCCACATCTGCAGCTTGACAAATCCCTTGTGCGTATCCCCCCCGTTCGGCCTGGCGACTACGTTGTTTGGCACCCGGACATGGTGTACGGCGTCGACAGAGTACCTGCCTCGTCAACGCCCGCGACGATAATGTACATACCGGCCTGCCCCTTGACACAGACCAACGCGCTTTATCTCGCCCGCCAGCGGAAGGCTTTCCTTCGTGGCCAGCCGAGTCCGGATTTCGGAGGCGGGAAGGGCGAGACGACGCATATGGGTCGGCCTGGAGTGCAGGAGGTCAGCGATGCGGGTGGAGAGGACGGGCTTAGGTCCATGGGCTTGCTACCATGGGAGGACACAGAGGGGAAAAGTCCGACGCAGAAGGCTTTGGTGGGCATGGCGAATGCGATTTTGTTCCCTGAGAGCTATGACATGGTTTAAAAAAAAGGGAGAGAGACTGCGAGGCGTTTGGGTCGATATCACTATGTGTTTCAAATCGAGGCCTGGTGTTTTCTAGGCGTGGGTGGATAAGGAAAAACTGGCGGAATATATAAAAAGTGACAAAGGTCTTGGCCAGGCCACTAATTCACTCATAATCATTGATGACGTTCCGGAGTTCCGTGTTGGATTAACCCAATCGCCTTGATTTAAGGATTAAGACGACATTGTGTTGACAAAAAGTCCCGCCATGGCAGAAAAACTTCTGCTCCACAACAACTTGAGCTGATGACCTTCAGGGTCTATTGTAAGGAATCACAACCACTTGTTTCCTGCACAATGACTCTAGAAAAGATCAAAAATTGGACGGTCTTCAAGCATTGCAGTAGCTTACTTCTAGGCTAAACTCATTCTGACGGAGTTGCAAGCAGTTAAGCCAAGTTGCAGCTACTGTTGATGTTGCCGAAGTGAGGGACTGAGCAGCGGTTGGGTTGACCAAGACGATGATGGCTCCATTATAACCCCATCACTTTGCTTGAGTTTCTTAAACTATCATGTCTTGGATTCCATGGTCCTTGCTCGAGTTGTATGCACAGAGGTAGGTAGCATGAAAGCCTGGTACACAAGCCTCCATGTCCAGGTAGCATCGACACGAAATAGATTCTCTAGACTTTTGGTAGGGATGATGATCTAGACCACTTACTTTCGATATTGCTTCATAATCTTGTTTGTACAATGTTGACTCTCAATGAACAGGCCTGATTATAGCAACACTGATTGAGCCCTAGTTGGATGTCAGGATGCGCTTCTCGAAGACTGCGTGTGCCACCTTTCCCTGCCTCTGTGTTTTTTCCTGAAACAGTAGCGATAGTAATAGCTTTGAGCGCTTTGCAATAGGAAGGCTTATTGACACACAGTACATATAGGCCGGCGTAGTATGAAATAACAAGAAACGACGATCTGCGGGCTCGACAGGTCTCGGTATCACCGCGACTGATCCGAAATCTTCTTTGAGCTATATCCAATCACTTGCAGCTCATATCACAAAACAGCGAATAGAACTGTATTAGCAACACTGAATGACAGCGATTGCCTCCACGTCGGCCAAGTACACGATTCCCGCACAAAGGACAGGCAACCTAGTGCAATGGAAAGGGTTTTTGAAGAAAGCAAGTTTGTTCAGAGGATGAGGTGTTTAGACTTGGGAAAGCCATACGTCCTCGCACATGACCTAACAACACCGCACATATTCAGGGGCTATCCACTCTTGAACTGCCCTAGAACGATATCTACATCCTCAAGGGAAGGGTCCCTCCTTACGACTATCTCCAAACTCACCCAGGCTGTTTACAAAGCCAGTGGCGAAACACTGGGATATAGAGTCAATAAGACGAGAAAAGGTAATTTATGCAAATAGTCATGGCGTCAGCCCGAGAGTTGTTGGTGAACATGGGCGTGTACTTGAGAGCCATACGCTGTCACAAAAGAGTCGAACCCAAGCGGTTTGACGTTGTCTGTAGTCGACATATGAACCGAGTAGTCTTGCCAATGGCCAGATGTCCTAAGAACATTATTCCCTGCATGGACACGCCGTAATCGTCAAACTAAGGCTTCGACATGGGAGGGGCCTGTGCCGACAAACAGTCTACCTTCAGGGCAGCTAAGCATTTCACTGGAAAGCACGAAGCTGTTGGTTGCTTCTGGTGTGCCAGAGAGACTCAATGCGAGACAACGACATTGATGAAAAGCCGTAACAAACATTTTCACTTTTTCAGTAGTCTTGAGAAACCCAGGCCTTCCAGATAGTCGGCGTCAAGTGCGTGTACGTAAGGTGTAAGTGGCTCCTTACGTGCTGTAGGATCCTAACCAACAGGTTAAGCAAACCTTTCGCAGGATAAGAAGGCATCGTCGTATGGGCCACTGCACCACATCGGTGATTAGTAATCATTCTAGCACACAGATTCCATAAGGATCATGCCTCTACGGATACGTGGTGGGTTCGGCCTGTGTAGAGAGGCGCCCCCGAGCATCGGGTCTTCCGACTAAGCATCTTCCGGACTAACCCACCCGGAGCGAGTCATGGTGCCGGGATTGCAACCCCATGTCAGAAAACCCGAGCAGGTCATGTCAGCCCCCAAATCTGATCTCGATGCCGTTGGCTGTCTGTAGTCGTATCCTTGCCTGCCGGTGCGGTCGGTCTTGCACCGACCAGTCGCTCGCAACTAGGTAAGGGCCGGGTGGGCACCCACACGTTACCTGGGAATCTAGGATCTCGAAGGAGGACCCTCACCACCACCACAGCGTTCCGGATTGGATTCCCGGAGGTGCAAGTGTGGTCTAAATGCAATGTGTGGGTAAGAATGACGTGTTATTGATCTTGTCGTGGTTCGTCGGGAGATGGAGAGGGGGGCGCGTCTTGTGGGATGAGGGCGTTCCCATGGGTGGTTGGCGGTGCCCCCCGACTCGTTGAGTAGTGTAAGTAGATGGTACGTCCGGCATTTGAGGCCGTTTGTACACGATACATCTGTCTTGGTCGTCTCCTGTTTCGGCTTCTTACTAACTCAACTGCTAGCCAGATCATGATCTGAACTTGCAAAAACAGCGGGACAGTTTGGATGGGCTCGCCGATGCAACATGAATAGTTGCGTTGTGCAGACAAGATGGCGAGAAATCGCCCCGAGAACCTTTGAAAGCGCATTCGGGTGCCCCCGGTTCCCCGTCGTCGTTCGTCAGACTCACCAGATCTGGCGAAGCATGACGCAAAACAATATCATATTTAAGGGGCCCAATGTCAATCAAACAGATGGGGATATCGCGGTTCTTGTGTATCCCACCTCAACACGACGATGCTCCATCCACGTGTATGGCCAGGTCCAGTCCGTCAATCCTCCCCTAGCCTTGGCAGACAAGAGCCGGGACTGAATCATGTGCAATGCAGACGGATAACGCTCTTTACGTGCGGATACGGGTTTGGCAGAACGACAGTCTCCAATTACTAGCAGGCAACGACGACTCCGCCGACTCCCCGATGGCATGATCCTTAACCCCTCAATCCCCAGCATCCTAAAGTATGGATTCTGGTGGCAAGGGTCATGGGAGGGCACCACTTGGCACATTTCGGAACCCGTACCCTCAAAAAGTCACCGTTTATGAAGCGAATTGACGATCAACATAACGGTGGTTGGAAAAGCCTAGTCCAAAGAGAACACCCTGTTTCCCCTGAGCTGAGTCTGAATCGCACGATGCCAACTTCCTTGGTTGTCCCCCGACTAGTCTCGCAGACATTTGCGTCATCCAATCTCAATAGGGCAGAGTCACCCTTCTTATCTTACTTTTGTGCCATTTCGTCTAGCCAGTGAAACCCAAACTGCGGCAGGACTTGCCTGCTGTCCGTAGGGAAAGGCTGGAAAGGCTAAACTTGAGGGTTATTCTTGTGTAACCCGTCAAGTTGAGATGACGTTGCTGAAGAAAAGCAAAACAGCCCCGCCGGCAGATGCAGAGGAGTTAGTTGGCGGAGCGCCCCCTCCCCGCCCACCTCCGCCTCGCGCACGCCTCTCTCAACTCTTCGGGTTCGGCGGCGAAAAAGACTCACTTCGACACTGACCCCTCCGCTGCTCGGATGGTAGAAGCCCGGGGGATGCTTAGGTGATGACATGTGGGGAGGAGGGACGCGGCAGAGTATCGCCTCGAGAGAGCTACACTTGTCTCGACAAGCATGAAAGGTCTGATGGTTTATCGCACTTGTAAGCGGGAAGAATATCGTACATCAAAAGGTGTAGATACATTCTTTCAAAAGTGGAGATCAAATACGAGAGCATGCGAGAAGATACAGAGTACTGGATAAAGGTATATAGGTGGGACTGTCGTCTCGCCCTGCATCCTCACCAGAATCTTGGCTCGTAAGCATGAGTACCTCTTATCGACGAGTAGTCCAGGCACAGAAAGGACGCAAATGGGATTTTCTGTTCCTACCAGTCTACTACATAGCAGAGTACGTTTGAATTGCCCGACTGGCCCGGGTCAATTGGCGCCAGAGCCTCGCTTTGGTACTCACTTTGGTCAAAGTGACCGCCGACAAGCGATAAATACAGTTCGCAGACTCACGGGACCCAACGGCATCTCTTGTTTTCATCGTGCAAAATGCCCACAAGCATGTTTCAGAATTCCCCATGGAAGGACGGAAGGTACCGGAGTCTTCCGCCATCTTGCTGATAACAGCTCGCCTCTTGGCTTGCTCAGAGTATGCTCGGAACCACGTCTCCGGGATAGACCGGCAGAAAACATCGTGGAGCAGCCGCTGAGCATTCCAGAGGTCAAGACCCCCCTACGTCAACCGAGGCGGCGGGGGTTGCTTTCATGGTTATCAAGATTGAATTCGACGTCCGATCCATACACATGCACACCCACACCCACACACAGACACATTGTTTGGGATCGCCGTGTCAAGATATTGTATTAGGATGGAGTAGCACACAAAGACGTGGCCCTCACATTCATGACGTGACTTTGGACACCGACAGTCCGGAAACAGACATGCAAAGTTGTAAGCAGATCTAATCATTCGCCGGTGACGAACCAATGTCAGTGGCCAATCGTAGCCAATCACACCCTAACAACAGCTCGGGAGTCGGGACAGCCAGCGGAGAGGCGCGCACAGGTGGTAGGTACCTAGACAGACTCGAGAAGCACAGCAGCCCAGAAATGCCAATGCAGGGGCCGGCGGTGGACCGTGCTCGGCTGCGGCGGAGGATGGTCCCCACAGCCCACAGCGAGACTTGTGATACGTGGGCTCGCGGGTTGCAGTTGCCTTGGTACCTGGGCACGCAAGCACGATAGTTAAGGACCAAAAGGACAGGCCATCCAATCTCGTGCAAGGGGGCGGCGAGGTGCTCCAGCAAAGTAGGTAGATACATGGCATAGTAAGGGAGTGAACACAGGTGCTTTCCAGGGCTCCCGCACTAACAGGGCCCTGTCACCGACATGCCAGCTTGCTTGCCTTACCCGGACGCACCGTCCCCACCAGCAACAACAGCGTCAGGCCTGAGTTGGGATCCGGGTCCCCGCGACCGAGACCAAGAGGGAACGTCGAAAGTGGGCTCTCTTTTTGCGGCTGGACTGGGAGCCCGAGCCCCCAATTCGCCAGCATTCTGCAACCAACCAACCTACAAACCAACTGCACCACGACAAACAACGATCCCTCGAGTCATCCTGACTGCGCTGCAACCTCGCCGTGTAAACAAAGCATTTCACGACTCACGCCCGACTCCCCAACGCCCGCCCCGCCACCCGAACCACGGCTCTCAAGACGACCCTGCCTGAGCGACTGTCCGCCAGTCCCAATACCAATCCCTCCCTCTCTGACCTCTCTGTCTCTCTCTATCTCTCTCGCGTCATCTCAGCCGCAGCCGCTTCCCAAGATTAACCCCCGGGCACTCATCCACATCCTCGCGAGAGGGGGGCAATGACCATTCCCCCGCCGAACTATGGCTGATTCGGTCAGGTCCTCGGACAAGATCCCCCGGTCCCCCCTCAAGCCCAAGGTCATCCGCTCCCAAAAGATCTCTGGCCCCTCGCCCAGTGATCCGCCTCGCCCCTCACCTCCGCCGCCCCTTGCCGGCCCCGACGATCTCGAGGACTTCAGCGACCGTGACCTCGATCACCGCCGCGTCCCCTCCGCCCCCGGCGGCCCCGCGTCCCGCTCCCACACTCCCGGTCACCTCGCATCCAAGAGCCAGGATCGCCGCCGCAAAACCTCCGACCTCTCCATCCGCCAGCGTTCGCAATCCGCCTCGCAAGCACAGGCGGCACATCCACCTCCCCGTACTACCCCGACGAGCGCCAACACCCCCAAGCCGCCACCACCGCCGCCTTCTTCCTTCCGACCCAACAACACTACCGGTGATGCCGTGACCTTGAACAGCAACGATGGTTCCGAGTCCACCGGCGGCCCTGGATCCGACCGTGATGGCCGTCGCCCAGTTGCCATGCGCTCCACGTCCGCCATAGCCGGCAAGCATTCACTCCCCCTCTCATCTTCCTCAACACGCCAGCTTTCCACCACGACCTCTTCTTCCCGGTCTGCCCCCAAGGGCCAGCACACCCTCTTTCCGCCTCTTCAGGACCCCAAGACGGCACCGGATGTACCCTCAGCTCCTTCGTCGGGCATGTACTGGTCCCGCGCGCCCGTCTCAGGTGCGCCTCACACATCACTTCGCGCTCATACAACGACGCTGGTCGGGTCCAACATCTTCGTGTTCGGGGGTTGCGACTCGCGTGCCTGTTTCAGCGAGCTCTACGTCTTTGATGCCGACGCCTTTTACTGGTCTGTACCGCACGTCACAGGCGAGACCCCTGTGCCGCTGCGGGCGATGACTTGCACCGCTGTCGGTAAGAAACTTGTCATATTTGGCGGTGGTGATGGCCCCGCCTACTACAACGACATATACGTCCTCGACACGACGAATTTTCGCTGGCACCGGCCCAAGATTACGAGCGAACGTGTCCCTTCGAAACGCCGCGCTCACACGGCCTGTCTCTACAAGAATGGCATCTATATCTTTGGAGGTGGCGATGGTGTGCGTGCTCTCAACGACGTCTGGAGACTCGACGTCAGCGACATGAACAAGATGTCATGGAAGCTTGTCTCTGGGCCAGAGAGGGCCCCGCCTCCCGGGGTCCGGGAAACTCGCCCGAAACCCCGCGGCTACCACACCGCCAATATGGTAGGCAGCAAGCTTATCATCTTTGGTGGCTCCGATGGCGGCGAGTGCTTCAACGACGTGTGGGTCTACGATGTTGATGCCCATACATGGAAGGCCGTCTCCATCCCGCAGACTTTCCGCCGCTTGTCTCACACGGCTACCCTCGTGGGCTCCTATCTCTTCGTCATTGGTGGCCATGATGGCAACGAATACTCCAATGATGTGCTCTTGCTGAACCTCGTCACCATGACTTGGGATCGCCGGCGTGTCTATGGCTTGCCGCCAAGCGGCCGTGGTTATCATGGCACCGTGCTGTATGACAGTCGTCTGTTCGTGATCGGCGGCTTCGACGGCAGCGAGGTGTTTGGCGATGTTTGGATGTTGGAGTTGGCCGTGCATTCATATTATTCCCAAATTAGCCACTTCACCATCGAGGTTTGAGGCTTATCCTTCCGTTGTTATTGCTTCTTATTATCTTGTCTGTCATATCGTGACTCTTTTATTTACTCATTTTAAATCTGTTCAACTTTCGTCGTTCAAACAACAACCCCCCAATCTTCTCAGCTACAGTATTTATGCTTGATGACGGAACGGCTTCATAAAACCCCGGTGGATGGCAGAGACAGGCAGGCAGGCAGGCATGCATTTTATTTCCCCCTCTTGAATATAGTACCTTTTGAACCTGCCCCAGCCATTGTGTATTTTGTGTGACATGGCACCTTTTGTGCGACACGACTGATTCCCTGACTTCTAGATCTCGCAAGAGCTAACAAGGGATCGCTATCTCTACCGAGCCGGATCGACAGGTTTTTTTGGGACTGACTCGTGTATCAAGATGTCCCCATGTGCCTGTATGGATTGAATCGGGCGACGTACGTCACTGGGCAAGGGGGAAAGAGGGGCAGCCTAGGTGATCGGTTGGGGTTCGATTGCGTGCAGTTCTCCCATCCGAGACTTGGAGTAAAGCTGGAGTCAACTGAGAGGGTTGGATTGGAGATTAGGGGGGAGGGGTAGAGGAGGGTATGTGGTGTGTCTGCCAAGGATCGCGGAGTGACATATCGTGGGATCGTTGTGAGCCAAGGATGACGAGGTATGTATGTGTGCCAGTCCGTAGTCGGAACCGATGTCACTCGCGGGCCAAACGGGAACAGCTCAACATGTACTGAAGGGATGGAAGCCAGCCGCGTAATACGGACCGGGTCGCCGGGACGAGAGTCGTTGGCCTTACACGCTCAAGTGCCCTCCAAAGAGCGCGTCCGCTCAACAACAGGTGCAAGAAATATATATTGTTTTCTTGAAATTAAACAGTAGTTGTATTCATCGGCTCGTCCAGACTCGACCATGGTAGACTAAAGAAGTCAAGAGGAGTTGAGTTAATTGGCCCATCCAAACGAACAAAACACTCCTTCTTCGCTTGCCTCCTCCATACACTCATGTAGCCTTGAACTGTCAGGACATGGCTGGGATGGGTTACATCCAGCCCTCTCTCCCTCTTTCGATAGAAAAAAAAAACCCCCTTCACAAAAAACGCCGATAATGCAGTCAGCCAACCGCCACTCGCTCTCCTCCAACTCCCGGGAGAAGAGGCATGCTTTTTCTTCTTCGCCGAGACCCTCTTGGAACTCGAGAACATAGGAAATGATGCAAAAATAGGATGCAGCTTGCAAATCGTACAGGACCCGGAGTGAGGTGTTGAGTTTGTTATAGATGTGGTATTGCAGCGTGGGTTGGTGCTTTTACTTGTGCTCGGCGGCCTTGCGGGCGGCGATACGACGCTCCTCGGCGGCGACCATGTCTGTTGATGTTGAGTCAGTCCACACGTTATTCACTAGAGGAAAATGGGCTGGCTGCATCCACCCGGGCGGGGGAGGTGCAACTTACCCTTCCACAGGTCTTGGCCTTCGTAATCTTCCTTGTGAATCTTCTTCTCGATGAGGTGCTTGTGCTCCGGATCATCAGGGTCGATGATCATAACCGTTTCCCAACGGCCAGTGCCCTTCTTGGCGTCGTTCATCTCAAAGGCAGCGGTGATGACAAGCATGGCGACAGCGAGGCCCTGGGCGTAGACACGAGCTTGGACAAGCTTCTGGGAGCCAGTGAGATACTTGTCGCGGCCGACCATGGCCAGGGCACCGCCCATGGAGGCGAGCCACGAGGCGAAGACTATGGAGTAGCGGTTCTCACGGCCCCACTCCTTGAACCTCTGCAACGTCGTCTCGTTGGCCCTGGCCTCGGCGATTGCGCGCGCTGTCGCGTCCTGGTAGCCATACATGGGATCCTTCTCCTTGCCGTAGCGGATTGATTCGCGGTCAGCGTGGACGATGGCGCCAAAGGTCGCTGACGAGGTGACGAGGAAGGAGCGGAAGGGTAGCGTGAGTTGGCGGAATGCCGGATAGCGCTTGCTCGCGAGAAGAACGCCCCCGAGACCGACGCCGAGACCAGCGGTGCCGCCGATGAGACCGGCCTTGACAACGACGCTGTAGTGCTCAGCCTCCTCTTCCTTGCTGAGAATCTTCATGGCTGCGGTTTTGTAAGGAGTTCGATGTGCGGTTTGTGGGTATCGAAGAGTGCCAAAGGTCGAGCCGATGGAACGGTTGCGATTCTGTCTATTGAGAAAAGATGGAGGAAAGGGCGCCAAGTAATAAAAGATAAAAAATGTGAAGCTGCAGAAGAGCCGGTTTGTGTGCGCAGCCTTGTGTTTGTGTTGTTGGTCGGGATTTGGACTGTCGGCCGTAGGGGTTGATGATGTCGTACGATGTGCTCGGTGACGGATCGATGACGGATCGGGGTTCGAGGCTAAAATGGGTGTCAATGAGATGTACCTTGTCGCAGTTGGTGCTCTCGGTGGTTTACGCAAGTCGGAAGACTGCTGCTGGCTTGAGGTAGGGTATCTTGTAGATATGGAATTGTTGATGAGGATGCCGAGACTGGAACCGAGTGACAATGGCCTTATATCCAAATGGAATGGGATCAACAGAGCCGATGACAGCGAAAGGCGCCGAACGGCGATTGAAAACCTGGTGGGCGGAATGCGGCGTAGGCGAAAAAAGTCCGCAAAGGGACCCAGAATCGTGCCATGAGGTCGTCGTTACGGCATGATGTAATTGACCTTTGCTGCCCGGTCTTTGCCGTGCCGCAGTCCTCTCACTCAGCGTCTCGCGACACGCCTTAGCGGTCTTTCAGCGGCTATTCAGCGACCTTTGGCGGGTTCAGCGAACTGCGAAACTCTCCAAGCAAACACCGAGAAATTTCCGCCGTCTCTGAGTAAGCCGAGTGGAGAGAGGAAACTAGCCGGCTCTGATTGGCTGAGCCGTTGCCTCAAGCCACACAACGGACGAGGCATCGTGCTCCCACCACACAAAGATGGTAGCAGTCTGACCACTCTGGCGTCCCCGTTCCTATTTTCGCCGTTTGCTCTCACAACCCAGCTGGTTATGTAATTCCAAAGGGGGCTTCAAACACCGAAAACCTGCGCGCCCCCTAAATTTTCGAGCAGCGCTGATGACACTCGCGTATCGGTTACCAAATCTGTACATGTACAGATGGGGAACTCCAAGATCGCCGGCGAACGCCCACAGTTCTTGGTGACCGAAAGACCCCGGCTTCGCTTTCGGCCATGAAGTTAAACGAAGGAGAAGAACCGAAGGAGAAGGTGAGGGTTTTGTCTCCCCAAGTGGCCAACCACGTGTCGCTGAGGAGAAGCTCCCTCCTTGCACAGCGAACGGCCCCCCTTCAACGACCGCGTCCGAAGCCGCGTTGCCCGGCGCCCCGTGTCACCCGCACCTCCCCGTGGCCCTTCTAGAAGCCTGTTCGTCGGGAGCAATTGGTGAGGATAAGAATGGCCTGACGTCCTCGTCCGGGCCGGCGCTGCCCTTCTGGCACCACACAGGTTTCTCTGGCCCTGCGTCCTCCTCGCTCTGATTTGAGCATCGAAGGATTTCGCGACAGTTTTGTTGTGTCGATAGGACCTGGAACTGGAATGTGGTCCGAGTACCGGCCGGCTATTTGACGTATTGCATCTGGCATGTCCTTTGTACCAGGAAGAAAGCATTACCGAATCTCTTTGAACCCTGCGGGGCTGACGCATGAAGACTAAGTAGCAAAGATCCCGGGTTCGGCTATGTCTGATGGAGATTGCAACAACTGCAGAAAATTTCCAGCCACACGCTGACATGGGTCGGTATTTCCTGACCCAGCCATGGCAGATTACAATAAGGAGACGAAGTCTTACCCCGCCGTTTTCAGCGTCAGTTACAGGGGGAGGCTACGAATTGCGCTTGGAGATGCCTGCCACTGACTGCGTCGTACAAATACTCGACTGAGAGTAAACGCAGCATCATCGTTGAATGGGCATCTGAAGGCGGTCAACGGGATTGTCTCGTCACCGCCTCTGAGAGACACAAAACAGAGCGTCAGAACCACCTAAGCCCAAACTCTCTAATGTAGTAATGGTGCGTGTGCGCGCGTTGGTGCGGGAATAGGAAGGTTTTCTACCGCAGGCCAACTCTCGTTGGGTTTCGAATGCCCTTGCGTTTCAGAGCTTCAAGATGCTCAGGGTCCAAGTCATGCCCGCCGGCCATCGCAACCCACAGCCACCCTCCGAATCCAGGGTCCTCGCCATCATTATGCATTGCATCCGGAAATACAGCTATGCCCCGTAATCCTCACCGCCGGTTGGATCATGTCTCGCCTCGTGGTACTATCACGCAGGCCGCGTGTGATTGCGAATGGTAATCGACATGACGGTACAGGTCCAGGTCCCCCAGGAAAAGTTTTGACCAGGTGAGGGGGCTCCGACGTGCGCCTCATTCTTCACTTCAGCCCAATCCGTCTTCTAGAATCTTTCCATGATCCCTGCCAGAGTCAGGGGTACTCTAGTCTGCGCTCCCGCTCTGCTACGTTTGGCCTCAGCCCAACGAGGTCCGAGCGGTCCCCCCTTACCGACTGCCATTAGTGATTGTGTGAGACCTCGATATTTTCAACTAGCAAACCTTCCGAGGCCGGTTCTCCCTCAAAAAGTCGCTCGTGGAAACAGGCGTGGTTGTTTCGTGCGCCTCTTAAAGCTTGCCTTGCCCCTCAACAACAACGCTTCTTCATTCGTACCTTCGTCCGAACTGCTGGTCCTCGGGTCTAGGCGTCTCAGTGTCTGATTCATGCCTTTTATGCACCCTCGAGGTGTTGCATGTAGGCCGGTAGTGGGTCATGCTCTGGCTTACACTACCTACGCTATTACTTATTGGACCGAGCAGAGCCCTCTGTCCAATACACCTCGAGGCTCGATCCTGGGTGAACCCGGTCCGAAGCTCTCAGATCGATTGGCGCCGAGTCATTTGCCCGGAGCCAACCCGGCGTTGACGATATTACGTACCGACCCATTCGCTCTGGGTTTGGTGCATGCCAACAACTGCACTAGTCTGCTCAAATCCCGAGGTGGTAGGAAATTCGTTCCATGCTTATCCGCCGGCGACAGCCGAGAATGATTGAGGAAGAGAATTGAAACCAAAGGCAATCGGAGTTCAAAGCGGGTGTCAACGACACATTCGACCCGCGGCTTCCGTGTGATCATTGTCAGTGAGTCTTGGCATTCGTTGAATTGGAGAGCGTCGTGCGTGTAGTAAAAATGTAGTGTTTTCGGTGACTACGGATCGTTCATGTCCGAGCTGGGGTTCCCAAGCGACGTGCAAACGCTGAAGCTTGGTGATGGAGGATTCAAGTGCAGGGAAACTGCTGCTAGGAAGTCTAAGGGTTACAAGGCTCAAGAGCAACAACAATGCAAGGAATCCGCCTCCATGTATAGAGTACAGATACTCTGTAACAATCTCTTAGCTGAGAGGTAAAATATCATCTCGCATGTGGTACCCACAGTTGAGCGGGCTGGCTGGTGAGAGTGATGGATAGTCCAACATGCAGCATTGAGATTGCGGCATTTCAAGTGGAACCCCGCTACCGTTCCTGTCCGTGTCATCTTGAGTCAATGAACGGCCGAACGATGGGCAAACGCTGACGTTACCGTTGCCGTCTCCGCGATCTCGGCCGGGTGGTGCAACATGAGGAGGGCTCGGGACTCCGTAACACCTACCTGGCATACCAGTATGGATACCGTGCCATGAGTATCCGTACCCTACCTACAACTGCGGGGCGTGGCGTGGCGTGTGGGTAAGCGACGGTGGCATTCATGTCTTGATAGCCACGCGGATAAAGGTAATGCTGGAAGTCTCGAGGCGTTCTTGCCGCAACGGAAGGAGCCGGGTTAGACGGAATAAATCAATAAGGAGCCTTCGACCAATTTGTTTTTGAACTTTGGCCATCACATGCGGCGCGCGATAAACGACGCAGCAGGTGTCATGTTGCGGGAGCGGGCAGAATGAGCGGAAGCGCACTGTAGTGGATGGGTTCGGGGTCGTAGGGCACACACACTTGAGATCGCACAGAGATGATAGATCCGGTATCTTGCAGGCACGACGGTTGAGGGCCCATGTCGTTCCTCATCTGGCAGCAGCGACAAGCGAATCAATCCCCTGGGGATCTACAGCAACTTTGGCCCACTGCCCTGTACCACCACGCTTCTTGATGAGTTAACATGTATGTAGACTTGGAAAGTCTACAAGACAGGAATCAGCCCGTTAGTTAAGGCCCATAAAGGTCAAGCGTACATAATATGATTACTACATGACAGGAACAACGCCTTGCCATCCTTAGCTTCGTTTGTTTGAGATCAAAGTTGCCGGTAGGTCCTAGCGAAGGTCGGCAGGCGAGGAAATGATGCGCCAGGAACGAGGACCGTTTGTCAACGGCGCGACGAGTGATACAACACGGCGGTTGGGGGTTTCTCGTTTGCCCTTTCTCGCCTTCAGCGGCTGCAGGATAGAGTCGATCTCCTTCCAACTTGTCTGTAGCTTCTTTATTCTCGAGCTCGTCTATTCTGCAGGCGAACCGAAAATGCCTCGGTCTTTTTGAAGCAACGAGCCCGGAGGACTTTGCACCCTGTCTGTCAGACCAGGGAGTATGCGTATCCATACAGAAGACGCTGTGCTAGCAGTGTAGATCGTAGGTCGCCGTCTACCGTTGTAGGTAAGGTGTCCGTGAGACGCGTTCCACACCGCCTTTCCTTTCAAGCGGGAATGGTGACGAGAGTGGCTCGCTTTAAACAGTCCCATTCCCTGAGACAAGTCTGAAGTGTCGACGAGATTGGGACTCGGGTTTTGGCGGTGTTCAAGTGTGGTACCGTACAATGTCCAAGCCAATTGCCCCAAGTTGCCACAGCTTCTACGATGACCAACCCAAACCAAGGCTGGGCGGGCGCCCCCATGTCCCTGAGCAGTAAAGTGTCAAGTGCCTCGCGTGCGACGGTGAATCATCCGGAGCGGGAGCGAACGCTGGGAAAGGGAACAGGGTGCGCACGGCAAGCGTTAGGCTCGTTTTAGTTGTAACTGCTAGCAAGGGTATCGTAACGAGCAAGGCAGACCTGGCATCCCGGCGGTGGGCTTGGCTGCGTTTTTGGGGGTGCCTTTGTCGAAACTGCCATTCGTCAGGCTCAAAGTGGATCGGCGTCGGTGGTCGAAGTGGTTGCTTCTGTTCGCTTCTGCAGGTATTCGCTGCACCGTCTTCCCAGCGTTCCGTTGCCTCCACCTTGAGGTCAGGTCGAGGGCAAGACAAGGCAAAAGCCAGTCCAGAACCCGGAGACCACACACACACCAGGATTAGACCGCCTGCCTTCCTGCAGGCACAGAGGCTGCAGAGACCGTGTTTCTGCCACATCCTTCTCCGATGTTCCCACAAAACTCATGGGGGAATACTGCTGACATGTCCAACCCATCCCTCCTCAACCCTCATCATCTGCGCGTAAGGAGCCGGTCTGGCTCGGAGCGTTTCTTCCATGGGCGAGGTGCACCGAGGCAGTCAGTGGTGGTTGAGTGCGGGTGCCACTTAGGATCTAAAAGGCTTTGTGCGAATACTGCCTCGGGACTTATCGTGGCATTGGGGCCACGGGGTACCTTGGCTCTCTGCGTAGTTTTGTACCTCTTTGTCGCATTAGGAAGCCTCTCCAGTGTACCGTATTCTCTGCCGCATTGTCTTTGTTGTCGATGGCGGTTAATCACCGAGGACGGATGGCAGGAAACGTGTGCCAGAGGCTTTGGCATGGAGCATGGGGTGGTCAAACAGGCCTGCTCCCGACACTAGGTGTCTAGTTATGAGTCAAGAATAGCAGGCAGGTTGCAAGCGGTTGTGCGGCAGCCTTGTCCAGTCATCTCGTGGCATGTGTATTCATCCGTCGGTACCGTAGGATCCACCGCTGCAGGAAAAAAACACTGGACTACTCTCGTAGTTCGCTAACGTTGATTTTTCTCTGCGACGTCGTTGCCAGCCGATACTTCCTAGAGTTTGGACTGAATGAAGACATGGAATGTGACATTGGCCTCTTCGCCCTTCGCCCACCAATCTGGTTTGTGGACAAGTTGAAAAGAAACCGGAGAAACGTTTTTCGACGTATCGCTGATGCTCGGGACATCGTCGATGATCGGATCATTGACCCTGGCGTTTGAGTTGCGCGTAGTGACGTCTTGTTCGGCAGGGCAAGTCGGTGATCGGCTTTAAGGCAGTTCACAAGCCGACCGTCTCACTGAGGCCAGTTCTGTGCGAACAGCGACGGGCTCGCTTTTCCGTGATTGGCAATCTGGATCGTGCCTATCCACAAATTGGCAGTCTTGGAGACGAGAGATGATGAAATGGTTCTCTGGTTCCAAGTACGTATCCGTTGCATGTAGGTGATGGATTGCGACCTGGCGTGGGTGTGGTAGGTCGACGGACTCGAACGGGCTCCATTCTTTCAGAAACCATGACCATGTCGGGGGATTCCAGGATTCCAAGGATTCCAGGTCTCCAAGAGACTGGGTCGATCACGTAACGGTTTGGATACTGCTCCGTCCCCTCTGCTCGAGACGGCCGTCTCTAACACGATATGCACGGGCAGTCGAGGCCTCTCCTTTGCGATGCCCTAGAAGGCGCTGTACTTCTCTCTCTTTCTCTCTCTCTCTCTCTCACACACACACACACATACATACACACCGTATCTCTGTCTGAAGAATCAAGCTGTATTATCAATGGTGAAGGGAACGGCAAAAACACAATGTAGACAGTAGATAAAATGGTGTTTGACCATGAGCGTGTAAGTCGTTGCGCCAAGACGGCTTGCTGTGACAGACTGTGGGCGTATTCTTAGGTAGACCCGGCGAGGGTTTGCCCGGAGAGTCGAAAGGGGGAGTTCAGGGACCTTTATTGGGGGCCGTCCGGGATGGTGCCGGTACTTGGTAGGGGTTGTCGCTGGTGGGCGTGTGGCAAGAAGCAGGTCCAGGAATGGTTGGACGAGAAGGACGGAATGAGAGTGGTGCTTCCAATTGCGCTCGTGGAGAAGCGTCAAGGGCTCGAGGCACGGCGAAGGGCCACCGCTATGGTAAGAAGGGGATGGAGACAGACAGAGACAGTGCCATAGAGAAAGAGAGAAAGGGAGAGAGGGGAGGGCGAATGAGAGCAGTTAAGGGGGCCAAAAAGGCATAGGAGGCATGATTGGAAGCTGTTGTTGCTATGGATGTACATCGAAAGAGCGGATATCCATCCGCTAATACGTACGTATCGTACCGTATCCGCCTGGGGTTGATGCAAATGCGAAGTCGATGCGTCTGCGTGCAGGCAGGTCCTCGTCTTGACTTAGCTGTTGCTTCTTTCCAGCCTTCCTGGTTTCTTTGTCTGCCCTGGCTGTCCCCCCCTCCTCCCTCCATCTTCGACTCTCCTCGTGGCCCCGAGTTTGGCGCCAGCGAGCTGACAGTCAACACACACATACGCACAAGTCCTTGCTTTTCATTCTCGTCGTTCCTTCTTTGGTGGATCGTGCCACACCCTCGCCGGAAGAGCAAGAAGAGGTAGGTAGGTAGGTACCTTTCCCCTTACCGTTGCCGTTGCCGTTGCCTTGCCTTAGGTACCTTTAGGTTCTCTTGCCATGCCATTCGTCGGCAAGGCCTTCTCCCGATGCGTACTTGCCTGCTCAGTGCTCTTCCATTTGGCACCCGGCATCGACCTGCCTTCCTTCTTCCCGCCATCGTCGCCGTCACCTCCATCGTTCGTGCGGGGCAGGAGCACTTTCCACGCTACGTACGGATGGATACCTGCTTCCAGGTTGTTCAAACGAGGGTGACAAGTACCCCATACTAGGCTCTATCGCCATCAAAGGTACCTTAGATCACATAGATACCTAGGTAGTGAACCTACGTACCTGTGCCTGCCTGGCAAGTTATCCAGGTAGGGGTAGTAGTACTGTAGTCCCCTTCCAGTCTCAATCCAACCACCAACCACATTATCCCAATCCAAAACGGCAAACAGTATACTTCTTCTCATCTGCCGACTCACTGTCAGTCTTCCAGGTTCCCGGCCCTTACCTCAACACAGGCAAGGTCAGACACCTCGGAGCGTCTTCGCCTCAGCCGTCCACCGTTTGTCGTCGAGGAGTCACACTTGCAGTCATCGGCCGTTCAGGTGTGTGTCTGTGTGGTGCCATTGCCCGTGACCGGCCCATGTGTTTTTTTTTTTCCTTTTCTCTTTCCTGCCTCGCCTTTGCCAGATGTCGAGATCAAGCCTGCTGTCCATGTACAGTTTCGATTGGAGGAGGGCAAGAGGAAGACGCGCCGCCAAAGGCTATTGGACCATTGTTGCACCAAACTCTTGCCTCGATCTGGGAATGCCAAAAGTCAAAAGGATTACAAGGTCCCCGTTCCTATAGCCTTTTTGCTGTGCATGGCTACGGCAGTCCAGCCAGAGAGATACCAGTGACCATCCCTCATCCCCCGTCGTTAGTAACATCCCCCCCCTCCCAAACATCGGCCGAGCTTTAGAACCTCGAGGGACCGTCCTCCGTGCTCTCAGCTCTGGCTCTGCCTTATCCTTCTTACGGATACCCTCCTCCCACTCCTCTCCTCCTCTGGCGGTTCCATAGACCGATCAACTGGAGCCCGCACTGGGCCGGCCAAGTACCTGGACTCTGATACCAGGACAACCCGGAATTGTCACTGAGTCGAGTCAACGCATGCACATCTTCATCCGTCATCCATACCGACCGTCTCCGACTTCTTGTTCATAACCCCTTCCCCCTCCCAGTCAAGTTTTGAACATCTGCTGCTCCTGTCCTCGCCCACTGCCAAAGAAAACCGGCCTTCACAAATCAAACATATATCACGCCGAACCTTTGTTGTCCACGACGGACCGACATCTTTTCAAGTTGCCAGACCTGCATTCACAGCCGTGCTCGAACCAGGACCGACACTAGTTTCAGAGCATCCACCACAACGACCTTGCCCAGATTATAAGACGACAGCTTGTGATCACAAGAAACAGAATCGACACCGCCCAAGCAACCATTCAACAATATATATATGCCCTTGGACCACAACTGACCAAACGGCCGCCCGTTGATGATCCAAACCACCAAGATCGCCAAGTTACTCTTCGACTGTGCCCCAGAAGAATCTTGGGCGACCCTGGACAGAGTTTCGATCGCAACATCCAGGGATAGGTAGCATCCAGCCGTCATCGCATCACCATTGCCACGTTCACTGCCGGTCGGGCTTAGGTCGGGTTCCATCCTCGATTTCCTAAAGACCGAATACATTGCGTATTCGAGCAAAGAACCCCAAGCCACTGCCGTTCGCCCCTTTGATTCGAGTCGCCTCCGGCCTTCGACACGACTCTCCAAGGCATTACCAATACCACGCGCCATCGCCGGAAACCCCATCCTCGGTCGGCCCCCAGCCCACCTTTATTCGCCTCCCTGGTTGACTACAGCTCCTGTGAACCATCCACTCAGAGCAGCCTGGCCCAAAGGTACTTACTTGGACCACCACTGTTCACTTTCAGCTTTGGCCGCCACCATCCATATAGTTCCGCAGCGAATCGTCGTTTTTGGAACTCTGCCACCATCACTTTCACCCAGCTCTTCTCTGGAGAGAGACGATATTACCATTTCAACGGCCCTCCTAGGAAAGGAGTAACCCTGGACAAGATTCCCTGGTCGGAGGGGAAAATAGAAAGAAAGGGAAAAACCACACCTCCCAAAGTGCCGGCACCACACAACAATTCCTGAACCCCTCCGCCCCCCCCCCCCTCTTTTTTTTTCTCTCTTCTTCGTCTCTCACTTGACATTTTGCGGTAACAGCATTGCTAGTCGAGACGCGGACTCGATCTCCTTTTTCGGGGCGCATCCGACAGCTGCAGCAAGTGGCCCGATTTAATAAGTACCCACAAAAAGGGTCGAGAAACGTTCTGGGTGCCACGGTCCCCTACCTAACCCAATACAACGGCTACTTCCAGCTGACATGAGGAGCGCCTTTCGCTGGTTCAACCCAACAAGTACCGAGGACCCAAGGGACCCGTCGACCCGGTCCACTGCCGCCGCCGCCGCCGCCCACAACAACGAGGACAGGCGCACGCCCAGAAGTGACTTCGCCAGCGCCGATAATATTAGTTATCGTGCGTCGGCCTCCTCCTCTTCCACCACCACCACCACCGCACCTGCGTCTTCTGCTTCTGACAACAACGCTGCCTTCGCGACTCCTTCGCCCGGCTCCTCCAATTCTGTCTCACTCACCCCCAACTCTCCCTCCCCTCAGCCCCTCACGCCCACCGATTCTTTCGACGTGCGTGATTCCCGCGCAGGCCTCTGGACCTCCAAGCCAATCACCATTGCCACACCCACCAGCACGAGAGACCCTTCATCCCCCTCCCCCTCCGTAGCCCCCGCCAAATCTAGCTTCGACAGAAATCCATTCGCCTTGCCTGACGACGTTTTCGACTTTCTTCCTCCTATTCCGACCAAGAGTATCGACATGACCACTGGCCCAGCCATGGATTCGGCCATGGGTCGGAGTCGTCAGGACTCCTTTGTCAGCGCTGGTCCTAAGCCAATTTCCATGGCCAATCCTAATCGCGATGTCAACCGTCAACGACGAGAGAGTCTGGCAGGCAGCCTAATGGGCGGCGCAAGCTGGGGAGGAATGTCATTTGGCAGCTTCATTCGCGATGAGTATGTTTCCCTGCGTCCCCGGCCTCGATCCACGGTCTCTGCACCCCGCGGTGGCGACCTGCCGCATCATGCCAAACTGACGACACTCGTCGCCCCTGTGTGCGCAAGAACTCGTCCTGACTGACTTTGTTAGCATTGCCATGGCCGGCACGTCACCTTTCGCTCACCAAGCCTCGCCGTCCTTTCATTCCGGTTCCTACTTGCCCAAGCTCGAAGCAAGCTTCATGAAGGATTTCACGTGCTGTGGCCTGAACTTGCCTAATCTCCACGATCTTCTGCAGCATTACGAAGAATCGCACACCCAGCCCAGTCCGAACACCGCGCGCAATGCGCCTTTCTCCTCTCAATTCGCCGCGATACCCACCCAGCCGTCTTCCAGAGCCAGCAGCGCAAGGCCTCAGACGCAGCAACAGAACACCACTTCCATGTCGCAGCTCGGTCAGCAGAGTCGCCCCGGCTCTAACTTGGGTGGCGGCATGGGCGGCCTTGGGATGCAGCTTGGCCAGCAGAATATGCCGGGTCAACAGCATGGACACATGTCGCATCTGGACGAGATGGATGCAGTCGGTGACATGGAAATGGACGACGCCTTGAGCACGATGGAGATGGACGACAGCCAGAGAACGATGTCTCAGACTCGACAAATGTTTGGCCAACAGCAAAGACCCCAGTTGCATGTCAACGCCTCGGGTCTCACTCAAGGTTTACGAACTTCTCAGCCACCAACGCCTGCAGCCGCAAGCTTTGGCCTGCAGCACAACCCCACGGTATCCTCTGTCAATACGCCCACGCTTACCACCCAACAATCAACGCCACAACAGCAGCGGCCGAACAACGGGTTCCTCCAAAACTCGCAGATGACGTCCATGGACGACATGGACGATGACATACCAGGTATGCCCATGGGCGGCAACATGGAACTCAACGGATCCAACTTTGGAGACGTGAGCTTTGGCAACTCCAACTCCAATTCCGAATTTTGCATCAACGATCCTGGCAAGCACCTATTTAGCCCGGGCGGCGCGCTCACCAACCAACAACGAGCGATTCAGGCACACCTCATTGGAATGGGTTTTGACCCTAGCCAACCCAACAGTGCCGCCAACAAGGCCTTGATCCAGAAATTTGGCGCAATGATGATTCCAGAGGAGCACAAGCCTTTCAAGTGCCCAGTTATCGGCTGCGAAAAGGCGTACAAGAATCAGAATGGCCTCAAGTAAGTTTCCATTGACTCGGCAAATGTGTTACGTGTTGCTAACCATGACTCAATAACAGGTACCACAAGACGCACGGCCACCAAACACAACAGCTGCACGAGAATGGCGACGGAACTTTTTCAATCGTCAACCCCGAAACCAGCACGCCGTACCCCGGTACGCTGGGCATGGAGAAGGAGAAGCCGTTCTCATGCGACGTGTGTGGCAAGCGCTACAAGAACCTTAACGGTCTCAAATACGTGAGTTTGGCCCCTGGCCTGACTTGTCGAGATGAAGAGGCTGACCCCGACGAACAGCACAAAGGACACTCCGCACCTTGCAATCCCGATTTTAAGTTCTTGGCCGCCGGGCTAAACAACCTCGCGAGTTTGCCGGGCCTTATGGAGAATTCGATGTCCAACCTTCCTGGTATTGGCGAAGACCAAATGATGTAACGAGACAATGTCTTTGCCGATTTTGGCGCACCGAGTTCATCAGCTCTTTAAGATGGCGGGCGGCCTTGGAAAAATTGCCATGGTCATTGAAACCCCTTGAGCAATCCCTCCGACCTCGGTCTCGGATCCGCGGCTACATATCTTGGTCACGACGTAGTTGACCTGCGACATACGGCGCGGCGTTTTTGCTTTCGTGGACGGCTCTCTAGTCGATTATCAGGTCGACTGAGTCTGCTCTCCTCCGTTTTTATACCCTCATAGACTTACCAGTAACCCTTTGCGACTGTCCGACCACGATACAAACTCCATTCTAGATTAATACGAGCCTCGGCGACGAAGAACGAGAATAGACGGCTACGAGGCCATGAGGAGGCCAGCTTTGTTTGGCTTCTTGCCGGTCTAGTTTTCTTTGTTGATAGTTGACGGCCTCTCGCTGAGGTATTTTTCTTACCCTTCCTGCTATTGTTGTAGCTGGTGAGGTCGATTTGCGTTGCAAGGACGTCTCCAAAACCCGAGGAAATGCAGGATGTTGCCCAGGAAAACAAAGCAAATCAAGCAAAAGACAGAAATGGGTTTTGTGAGAGATTGGACAATGAACAAAAAACCCAAAAACAGTTGAGAGTATACGGTTGTTTTCCATAGCGGTCCTCGAGTGGCCCTTTGATTTCTCTTCTTCTTCCTTTTCTTGAGACGAATATCTCTTCTCAGACGCTGGGGGGTTTGCGCGCAGGATATTCTGTTGATGAACATGCACGATCATTAGTCTGCAGGCGTAAAGTCGGACACGGGATGGGAAAAGTTACGAGTTGTTTTTCTGAGCCTCTCCAAAACCACTTGAAAATATAGATTGAACGAATGGGTTGAGCTTGAACCGTCATGTGAAGGAGAAATTACGTCCCTCTTTCTCTTTGGTTGTGTTTGTATAATATCGCAGTTCAACTCTAAGACCACAACTCCACTCCACCCCAGCAATAACAGAGTAACAAGACCAAACCTGTAACAAAACAACACCCCGAACCATGCAATAAGCTATCTCACTACCGCAGTATCCACATAAGACATGTCTTCGTCATTTGTACACCATCATAAGGTGAAAGAGTAAATAGTATCAGTGTGACTGGCAGTTCGTTCTGACTGGATGCCTTACCAACCAAGCCCTGCATGTCTAGTTCTGTTCCCTAGCAAGGTAACCAGAAAGGGGTACAGTGGTAGTTGCAAGGGACAATTGCGTCACTTGATAGTTGTCACGCGTGTTGAACACACGCTCAGCTCATCTCCATGCCATCTTCATCGTCAGCTTCGCTGTCGAGCAACTGTGTGTGGTTACTGCCAACACTCTCCTTCCGACTGACGATGGAACAGCCGTCGCCAAAACGTGAGCCTGCCAGCCCGCCGACATACTCCAGTTCGTCGCCACCAACCACGCGGCCTTCCATGTCGATTTCCTGAGATAGCTCAACTAACGCTGACCGTGGCAGTCGGAGGAAGCCCTGCGTCCGGACGATGCGGCCCCAATGCGTGAGGCAGAACTGCGCCGCGCGTTTTCGGAGCCATTCTTCGTTTGCAAGCCCAGCGCAGTGCCAAATAATACAGGCGTGATCGACATCCAGCTCCTTGGAAAGTCTGTTCACGCACAGCAACCGGAGGTGAGGAATGCCGTATATGTTGGACATGACCAGCAGCCCGGCTACGTCTGATAAGTCCGTGGTGGCCCCGCTCTCGTTGACAGATGTTCCGTGGATGCTATCTGTATACAAGTAGTACAGAAAGGCTTTGACCACTGTGTACGGTTCAGGAATGTGCATCTTCTTGGTATGAAATTCTGCCATCTGGGAATTGTAAAGTCGGGCAAAATGCGGCCAGCGTGCCTGAAGAATGAGCTTGTGTACGTGAATCGGTTGAGACGTAGGAGCATCAGGCGCTAGCCAGTTCTGCTCAGCAGAGGCATCGGCGGCTCGGCTCATCATGTCGTCGTCTTCATAATCGCCCTCAAGGGCGGTGACGACGAAATCAGTACCACTGCCACTCTCCGGGGGCTGGTCGAACAATTTGGCCAAGTCGGCCCCAAGGCCCTTGGACGGCTGGTCAATTACTCGTGTCGTTGGCCTCGACTCTATGCGTGGCTCGAAGGAGAGATTGTTCCCGAGAAAGCCATATCGACGTAAATCAATTTCCATAATGTCGCTGTAAAGATTATGGTCAGGAAGGTGCATGTACGGCGTATATCCGTTATCATTACTCACCTGAGGTATTCTTCAAAACCATTTGGCCCCAGATCCGAAGCGGCTGGATCAGTTGGGCAGCCCAGCAGCCAAGCTTTTGTGCCATCTTCATTCATTGTGCAGTAATGCCAGCGATAGCCTGGCTTGAATATCTCACGGCCTTCAGCGAGTTTCTGCCATCTGAGAGTCGCCAGGTCCAAAGCCGATAAGGAGCACTCCTTGGAAGTGATCGTCGCCGCTGGGGTGACGAAGTCAAGTAGCGTGCCGGAAGAGTACACATGAAAATGTATACCAGACCCTTGTGAAGGTATATTGGGCCCGGATACAAATTTCAAGGATGAGATGGTTCCTGGGGCCATGGGAGCAAACGTCTTGAGCTGAAATGATGGCGGGTTCACCTGCTGTGTCCGGGAGTTGGCGGCATAGCCAGACGCACCGACAGCTGGTGGCGGGTGTGCTAGGGAGTAGGGTTGCCGCGGCGAGCCAACAGCTCGGCTGGCCCCTGCTTGACGATCGTAAATCCCGACTTGGGGTGCGGATTCGAAAGCAGGACTACCTTTGAGATCAAGCCACCAAAGGTCGCCGATTTTGTCCATATCCTCGGAAAGCCCGCCAAACACCCATACTCTATCTCCTGATATGTAGGCTGAGTGATCAAACCGACCTACGAAACGCCAAGATCGTGACCAAGTGAAGGTCTTCAGATCGAGATAGCAAATGTCGTCGAGAACATAATTGTCATGGCCAGTGATCCCACCCACGATAAAAAGCTTGTCTTCGTGTAGGACTGCCGCGTGTCGCGCCCGACCTTTCGGCACTGGGCCTGTGACTTGGGGCTGTGTCCAATGTGCTGTCTTCAGGTTGAAAATGATCAAATCGGATAGGTAGGTTCGGTGCTCGTTTTCGCCACCGAAGACGAGCAGCTTATCGCCTTGGTACAGCGTAGCTGTGTGGCCTAGGCTTCGTGTTAGATCTCGAGTGACACTGCACGCCAGCCCGAGGAGAACTTACCCATCCGTACGCCGGGGATATCGCCGTAGTTATCCACTAAACTCCACTGATGGCTGACCAAGTCCAGTTTGAGGACGTGGTTGTACACTTCATCGGTGTATTGGTCGAAGCCTCCGAAAGCATATATGTGGTTGTTCCCGCAGTACGTGACTGAGGCGTTAACCAAACATGCCGGTCGCTGGCCTAGGGTCCTCGTTACTCTTGGACGGTATCCATCTAAGGTGCCTCTGTGCTTGATGGGCGAGTTCGGCATGATATATGTATTGTTGCTCGACGTGGCTGACCCCGGTGCTTGGTCTGCCGGTGATGGTGTCGGCTGAAAATGCGGTTGCGTCGCAGAGGCTTGATTCGGTGTCGTCAAGGCCTGTGAAGCAGGGCCTCCGAAAAGTGACTGAGGCAGACCCACAGGTGTTGCTGGCGAAGATTGGGGCTGGGCCATGATGGGCAGCAATGTCGGCGGTGCTAAGAAGTCATCTCAATCGCGTCGGAGGTTGCTGAACAACAGATGTCTCCGACTTGCGGGCTGCCCGAGCGCGGAGAGAATGTTAGATGAAGACGGAGGAAGTCGGGAGAAAAAGAGAGCGCGACGGTGGTAGTGTTCCACGGGACGCAGTTTCGATAGCAGAAAGCGACAACGAGACGGGTTGTCGCTGCATACGGGGATGGTGGAGGTCCTGTTGTTCCTGCATTGACAATCCGAGGCAACTTAATTAGGAAATCACGGGCCGCCTTCTGTCTCCAGGCAGTCTCAAGCTGGGTCCTGTCGTGGCAACTGCAGCGGTGTGTCCGGAAGGAGGGGCCTCTCCGTTCATTGGCTTCTTTAGTTACGGCTGAGCAGAAGACCACGTGACTGATGGTAATCGCGGCGCCTCTTTACACACCCTAGGTACCTACCAATCTAGGTACTTAGGTACCCAGCAGTGGTAGGTGGGAACATAGCTGGTCAAAGCGCCGTTGCTCGGCCGCAACGCTGGTGGGGCGCAAAGTAAATAAAAGATGTGAGAGCTCCTGTCCAGCTTCGAGCTTTCTTCCCTCCATACCCAACCTCTTCACTTGCACTCTCAATCCTCAGCTCTTCTCAGAACGCTTTCTCCTACGCCTTCGAGCTGGGAAATCCTATCAAACCAACCTATCCATAAGAACAATCAAGCCTATTGGATCTTATCGCTGTCTTCAGCCATTTGGTCGCCCTCCCTGGTCTAGAGCACTTCTTGTGACGACACTATCTCGACTATCGAGCAATACACAACGGCAACAATTCTAACACACAAACATCCAGGAACCTTTAGCTAGAGTTTCTTGGAGCTCGTTCGATTTCAGAGCTCTCAAAACCTCTATCACTTTCAACGCACCAATCCGTCGGAGATTCAGAAGTCGCTTTACCGCAATACCCGACACATAAGTTTCTCAAAATGGCCACTGCATCAGTGTCAACACCCATCAAATCCCACAAGGGTCTTTTCTCCTCCCGTACCGCTGGCGGACGGATGCCTCTGACCCCTTCCCCTCGTCAGCATTCGGCCACCTCCGTTTCAGTAAACTTGAACTCCTCCCCGTTCACCCCTGAAAAGCAGTCGAGCAACGAGGCCTACCGCGCACCTGGCAAGTCTTCTTACAGCAGCAATCTCACCGCACACCTGGCCAGATCGACCACATCCAAGTCGTCCCACCGCGACTCGCCCAAGTCCAATATTGCCAGAGGTGTCGCCACTCCCCGCAGAGCTCTCGAGCTTGGCGTCTCCGACTTTAGTCTGACTAGTGTTGGTACCTCCAAGACTCCCTCCAGCGCCAAGTCCAAGAAGAGTTCCCTCAGGCAAAAGACGGCCAAGACTACTGTCAATTATGGCGGCGACCGATTCATCCCCAACCGTAGCGCCAGCTCTGCCATCTCCAACGCCGGCAGCAGCAAGCTTGACCGTCCCGACAAGCGTTCCAAGGTTAGCTCTAGCGAAGCCTCCAACATCCTCTCGTCGGCCACTGAGGACGCTATTGCTGCCCTTGAAGGCCTGAATATCGACGATGATGAGCCCGCTGCCTACTCCCGGCCTTCTCCGAATACAGTAGCCTACCAGGACTCTCTCGCAAGCGCTTGCGGCGTCAGCCTCAACACCCGTATCCTTCAGTTCAAGCCCGCACCCCCCGAGTCTTCTAAGCCCATAGACCTTCGCCAGCAGTACAACCGTCCCTTGAAGCCTGCCAGTTCCACTTCGGCACAGTTTCGCCGACGCGTCGCTACTGCGCCTGAGCGTGTTCTCGATGCTCCTGGGCTGATTGACGACTACTACCTCAACCTGCTTGACTGGAGCTCTGGCAACCAGGTGGCAATCGGTCTGGAGCGCAACGTCTATGTCTGGTCTGCCGACGAGGGAAGCGTTAGCTGCCTCCTCGAGACCAGCCCTGACACGTACGTCAGCAGTGTCAAGTGGTCCGGTGATGGTGCTTACGTCGGTGTCGGCCTAGGCACCGGCGAGGTTCAGATCTGGGACGTCGCCGAGGCACAGAAGGTTCGCAGCATGTTTGGTCACGACACCCGCGTCGGCGTCATGGGCTGGAACAAGCACCTTCTGTCCACCGGTGCCCGTAGTGGACTTGTCTTCAACCATGACGTCCGCATTGCGGAACACAAGGTGGCAGAGCTGGTCTCGCACACCTCCGAGGTCTGTGGCCTTGAATGGCGATCCGACGGCGCCCAGCTTGCTACTGGAGGCAACGACAACCTTGTCTCCATCTGGGACGCTCGCTCCTTATCTGTTCCCAAGTTCACCAAGACCAACCACAAGGCCGCTGTCAAGGCCCTCGCCTGGTGTCCCTGGAACATGAACCTCCTGGCAACGGGTGGTGGCTCGTATGATCGTCACATCCACTTCTGGAACTCTACTTCGGGCGCTCGTGTCAACAGCATCGACACCGGCTCGCAGGTCACTAGCCTTCGCTGGAGCCCTCACTACCGCGAGATTGTCAGCTCCAGTGGCTTCCCCGACAACTCTCTGAGCATCTGGAGCTACCCTACCCTGGTCCGCAACGTGGAGATCCCTGCGCACGAGAGCAGAGTCCTGCACAGCTGCCTCAGCCCCGACGGACAGATGCTTGCCACTGCAGGTGAGTCATGAACATGCAGCTTTTTTTCTTTTCATTTTCGTTCGGTAACGACAAGTGCTAATCGTTGCCCCACAGCCGCCGATGAGAGTCTGAAGTTCTGGAAGGTCTTCGAGAAGAAGGCAGGGGCTAGCGCCGGTGTTGGCAGCAGCACTTCGTCGGTAAAGGCGGACATGGTGAAGCAGATGACGATCCGGTAAGCATTAGATCGACTAAGCCTGGCGGATGTCGGTCACAGACGTCAAAAAATGTAGGTATATCTCCTCTGGCATTCGTCGGTCATGGGTTCCTGGCGGTTGGGGTCATCTTCAGCGAGGAGTTTGGGTTTTGTTGCATCCGACTCTGCGTGGCACGAAAGGGCTTCTCCACGACGGGATTTGAAATTGCTTGGTAATGAGTAACGGCAGACAATACCAATCATTGCCGGTATAGGTTGAGTTAGCACCTTTTTTGAAGGAATATGTACCATTAGATGCGTGCTTCTGGGTTAGAAAAGGCGGCAGCAGTAGGAGTGACATGGCGCCGCCCTCACACAAATGGAAACTGCGATTTAAATAACTGGGGAGAAGCGAAGTTCAGGTGACGACGTCTCGCAGATCGAAGACGTACCAGGGTGGTCATTGCGCCCCGCGTTCCGGAAAATCCGCTTTCTTATCGTCTTATCGAGATCACCTGGCGGGTCGCAGCTTGCAGGTAGGTGCCCCTAAGTTCAGCCTTCCCAGGCTTACTAATAGGCGAAGAGCGCCTGCTTGGAGCCTCAAAACGAAACCCACTCAACAAAGACAACCTTGTCCTGTACAAACCAATAAACGAAAAACAGGGCACCAGCGAGACACCCTGTCACCATCCGAAATCCACGAGAACAACGAGGCAAGCCTAAATAGAAATCGATTTCCAGTCTCGCAGCAGACGATATCTGAGCGCGCGTGCTACTCTCGGTAGCGAGAAGTGGTGGACTAGGCAGGCGTTCGCCAAGCGGCAATTCGAAGATCGATCACAATCAACAGCGGGACGACTGAGGACTCGCGACACTCAAACAAGGGCCGGATTCATTTACTTAAGGAGCATTGCGTTGGAGCAGGTGCGACCACAGGTGTGATACATCGGCATTTTCTTTCCTGGTCCCAGCTCCCATCCAACTTTTCGACAAGTATCAGGTGAAGCCTGCCAACGAGTTTCACCATGTCGAACAACGCCGTCGGTGTGGTCTACGAACAGATCATCAACGAGGTCATCAGCTCCTCGCGCGTCGATTTCGAGGAGGGCGGGGTCGACGAAAGCGTCCTCGAGGAATTGAAGAAGGGATGGCAGGAAAAACTTTCTCAACTCGAGGTCGCCAGCTTTTCTTGGGACCCGAAGGAAGCGCCAGCTCCGGTTGCACCGCCCCCGACAACTGCAGCACCGCCGCCTGCGGCTCCATACTCCCAGGCTCAGCTGAGTCCTCAGATTCCGGGACCTGGCTTATCTCTACCTGGTGCCCCCCTTGCCGATCATGCTAGAAATGCGCCAGTTAAGGAGGAACCTTACATCAAGCAAGAGCCCGGCGTGCAGAACGTCTCTATGCCCCCGGCTCAACAGGAGGGAGCTGGGATTGCTGCTTACCGTGCAGCTCAACATGTCCGAGGTCAATTCGGTGAGAAAGGCGCCGGCTCCATCAATGCCATTCAAGCCTCAGCGACCAGCAGGCCTGCTGGCCAGCCTGCGCTTCCCCAGATGCCTAGCCAGCCTGCGCCACAGCAGCAGCAGTACCGGCCAGGCGCGCCCCAGCAAGGTCAGCCGCAACAACAACAACAACAACAACAACAACAGCGTCCCCCTAGCAACGGTCAGCCAGGTGTGAACCCTTCGCAGACCGACGGAACCGGTGACGAATTCGACTTCGAGGGTGTTCTGCTCCAGCGCGATGCTGACGGCAACCAACGCGAGCTTGGGCGTGTCGACATTGACCGTATGATCCACGCGCGAATTGCTGCGAACGCCAAGAGCATGGAGGGTGGTGGACTAATGCTCCCTCTCAAGGAGGCTACCAGACATAAGTCCGCCGCCTTGCGCTCCAAGGGAAAGGAGCACGGTATTGCTTCTTACGACGGCTACGATGATGATGAAGTTGACGAAGATGCGATCAATTCGGACCTTGACGATCCCGATGAAGACAAGGACGAGGACGAAGTCGACGACGAGGGTCTTGGCCACATCATGCTCTGCATGTACGACAAGGTTCAGCGTGTGAAGAACAAGTGGAAGTGTATCCTGAAGGATGGCGTCCTTACCGTCAACGGCAAGGAGTACGTCTTCCACAAAGCCACTGGCGAGTACGAGTGGTAAAGCCTTCAGTATCAACATGCCGACTTTTGCTCTCAAAGGCATGAGGACAACGTTGACGTTCCACTCATGGGGCATATCAACCTCGAGCTTGGTTTCGTCCGAAACTGCAGTATTATAGACAGGCAATACGAGTTTGGGAAATTGCCCACCCAGAGCCTCATTCTTTGGTCTCGGACAGCTACTAGAACCCGTCGACAGTGGTGCCCTCTTTCATTCTCTTTCATTCTCTCCTTCATTCACTCCCCCCCTCTCTCCCTGTCTCTCTCTCTCTGTCTGTTTTCTTTTTCGCGAAGGAACGAATTTGGATCACGCAAGCAGATCTTTCTACTCCCTTCAACCTGAGTGCGACTTCATATCCACATCATTCGCAGCACTTTGGTTGTATTTGCTTGACGCAGAGAAGGAGATTTGGTTCCAGCAGGGAATATGCGAGAGGCCGGTTATGCTTACAGGAGTCAGAAGCAAGGAATTGAGGCAGAGAGGATGACAAGAAGGGAGGTTGTGCTGAGAGGGGACGGAGGAAAAGTTCATGAAGCCAGTCAGCTCTGCCGACTCTGGTGACGCTGGTTCAGTCTTGCGAAAAAGAATGGGCCGAAGGACTAACACGAAATTCTCTTCGTGCGCATCAAGAGCATTAGGGAAGTTACGGATGGATGCAGAGCTCATTCTACGACACATAAAAAAAACAAAAAGTGTACAACAGCAAATCATGGGGTTTTCTCACTCTCGGAATAGGACCTGCTGCCACAACATTCCCCTGCCTGCCAGTCGGCTTGGCGTCGAACATGAAATGCTAGTGAGACTGTTATTCCATGAGACTAACTTTACTCAACCTACCTCGGGACTTTATCGGCCTGTATGAGACTAGTGTGACATCCCGTTAAGTAACCAGGGCCAGGTTGACTTTTGGGATCAACGAGACAAAGCTACTTTTGTCTTGGTTGTCCTCAATGTCTCTGTTTCAACCTCTAATATGCCCCTTAAGTTCCCTATCCTTACTGTTAGTGGACTTTTATCTGACGAGCCGACAACCTCACCTTCTACGGAGTTCGCGGAAATGTCCAGTTCAGACAGAGTCCCAGAGAGGGAGAGGCGTCTTGGATAGAACTCTCGCGAGAGTCCTCCCCAACTGCTCGCTTCTCTAACTTGTTCGTCATCTCGGTTCATTCTTCGCGTCTCGTTCCGTAGGCTGGCATTCCCAAGAGGGTTAACGCACCAGTCGCCTTGTCTTCCGGGTACGCTCTCTGGGTCGACATGTGCGCGCTCATGCCAACAGGAGCCGGACGTTCGGATCCGGTCTGGCGCAGAGAGATATGATAGCGAGAGCATTGAGATACTTTCTTGGTAAACACAGCATCGTGGCCGTGGCTTCCATACCTGCCCTGTCCTCTGGGTCTGCGGCTCTTATTTTGGAAGTCGCGTCGTATGTTCGCTCGAGATGTTCGTCACCTCAAAGGTTCGCGGGAGTTAGGGTCCGAGTCTCAACCATTCCCCTTGTGGAAACGCCGTCAGTGAAGAAGCCAAGTAGCCAGTATAGGTTTCGTCCCTAAGTTAAGACAAGAAGACTGGAAAGTGTCTTCTTCCAGCAGTGACATAACCCCCTCGAGCCGTGTTTTCGTCGACTTTGGGCCGAAATATATTTTAGAGAGGCCGTGGTCACTCTCCAGGATTGTGAGCTGAGCTGGATCCGGCCTCTACAAGTTCCTTGTATTTCGAAGTCGGGCTGGCCCTCCCTTGGTGATGTACTATAATATCCTGGACAGGTATTACCTGGTTATACCTCTCTCGTTCGGAGAAACTTATACAGCATGTCTCAGAAGAAGAAATCATTTGTTAAATATTCCCAGCAGCATGGACTGCTGAAGAAGAGCTTGCGTGGAGACCATCTAGCCATACAGAATAAGTTGACAAAAAATACTTCCGCTTCTTACCCCCTGAAGTTCATGTTCGTCAGTTTCATCGGAATGATCTGCTGGACGTCTCAGACAACAATCAAAAAGTGGCACAGCCCATTTTTCTCTCTTGAGACAAACAATGGTTCCCCTTGGTGTAGAAAACCATGTTCAGACCGCCGGTCCGTCCCTAGATACCGCCGGAATCGAAGTGGACCGGCCACCTCTCTCGCCTCGCCCGACAGCGGAAATGGATTACAGTGCGCTCCCCCCTTCGTAATGTGGCCAGAATTCTTGGGATGGCCCGCTTGGAGTTACCCATCTTGGTCAGCCCAGTACTACAATGGCGAATCTACGATCTTGGTTCGTCATGCCGTCGAATTTCACCCTCTCGGCAAGATCTCAGGAATCAGATCACTGTGGGCAGCCAGATTGCAACGGGCAGACGATTCGCCATTTGAATGCCCTAGCTCATACGGGATTCCAACTGGGAAAGCCTGAGACCCGAGACGCCCGACGTCGTCTCCAGTGTACGACCTCACCATGTACGTTGCGCCGGAAGAGGGTAAGACGAGCCACCGCATTTATCTCGGCCTCATTCCGAGAGGGTGGGTACCAACCAAGTACCGACGTTGCATCCTACAGCACTGGTTACGCAAAAGAGTAAGATGGCAGTAGATGTGTGACTCTGTAATATTAACGGAGGACATGTACCAAGACGAAGCAAAGACCACACGACAACAAAGGAGGGAGGAGGGTTCGGCCATCAGCACCGAGGAATCACCGGAGAGCCCATATGTAACAGCGAACTCCTCTCCAGACTTGTCCGCGGGGCCGAGGGAACCCAGCTTGTTTTTGATGGGGCCATCGACGAGAGCCACAGTCGACTCGACGGCGTCCACTTGAACCCCAGCCCTGCCGCGTGCTCATAATGCTGGCTGTCACTCTCCCATGACAACCCACAGCGGGTATTCGTGCAGAAAGGCCAACGATGAAGTCTTGTCCAGGGCCGTCATTCCGCCGGCAGGGTTTCGTTTAAATTGCATGCCCGTTTGACAAGCGCTTCATCATCGAAAAATGCCCATGGGACTTGACCCATGAGGATCCGATCGTCGTCTTTCTCGTGGCGGCCCACTCAACTTTTTACTTGTGCGCGTCCTTTCCCCCCCCCCGCCCCCCCAACCTCACTGTTCAGTCAAAAATCGTCCGGCGTGCATCGATCGACCTGCCACGCCGGAATCGACCCAAGTGGACAGTGGCGCTGAATACTACGTTGAGCGCGCCTTCCGCACGAGGGCTTCGTACATGAGGGCCTCGATGCGCATGCAGCCCGACAAGACAAGGCAGGGCATATACAATGGTCGTACAACCAGTCCATGTTTTCACTCGCCACCGAGTGGGCGAGACGCTTGGAATCCGTGTGATGAGTTCTCCACGCCGCTTGTTTCCCAGACCTTTCCTGTGGAAGCCCAGTGTTGCTACGGCGCTTAGCATCATTTGAGATGCTGCCTGGACGCTAAACTCCTGAGCGGCACGACGACAGCGTGACGCCCACCAAATGGCTCCACCATGGCTCCACCATCGGCCAGTTTTCGAGCCACAGCCAAAAATAAATCATGAATAAAAAACACTCACCAGCGAAACAAGTGTAGCCTGCGTGCGTGTTGTCTACTTCTTCGACAATGCCCGTCGTGCCAAGGTATCAGCTTGTGGCAGACCGAGTGCTGCAAAATAGGGCCTTTAATTTTCACCGCCATTGAGTTCCGGTTGGACCCTGTCGATAGCATCGTCATATCCTCGGCCTCTTGGCTTGTGAGCGATGTATCGAGAAGTGCTTCCAGGCAGTTGTCACAAGCGGCGCCTGTCTGGAAGTTAACACCTACGACTTGAGATTATCCGTCCAGCATCTCTAGCATTGATCGGTCCTTTAGCATTGATGTTTGAGACAACGACTGGCTCTACTAGCCGGCAGTGGTGTCAACGGCACGGCGCGGTTCTATGCGCTGAAGTCAGCAAGACTGCTAGCGATAACATGCACGACATCCACTCCAAGAGTCTGGCAACAGGCCTGACCGGTTCATTGAAGCACCAGCCTGTCTACTAGACATGGTACACTGTCGTGACTAGGCTGCTTGTCATCACTCGTCAGCGAGCACCAGGCGACGCTTACGCATGGACTTGGACCCAAGAATTCGGAACCGCTATTGCAGGATTGCGTACAGGATTCTGTTCCCTGTCGGTCAGCTTCTTTCGGAGATTTTGCTCATGTGCGCTCTTCCGGTCGGCCGTAGGCTTCTCGAAAGGGAGGGTTCCAATTGGCGTAGCATATTATGCGCTCAAGGATTGTTCGGTAGCGCGGTAGTACCAGCTCGTGATCGTGTTTATATTGCCTGGCTGTGCCGCACTCCAATGGTTGTCGCCCACTTCTTTTTTCATGTGCAAGCATTAGCACTCGCAGAGCAACCAAAACGCTACTACGCGGTGGGCTAGGCGCCGCATACATGTCAACTAGTCAAGGATCTAGGGTAGACATGGTGAGGCGATGAGCTCGGGGTCGCTCCCCATGAGGAACTTGCCATGTTGTCCCATACCTGGTTGCGCCAACGCCTGCGGCGCAGTGAGATTCAAGCTGTAAGAGGCATTGTGATCGGCGAGTACCAACCTCGGCATACGAGCGGTATTGCTCAACTGCGACAGCCCGTCATAGCCGCTGCGGAGGTCCTGACCGCTCCTGTGTCGGCATGGACCAAATGAGAGCATGTTGGCCCTGGATGTAACGTCGTTGAATGCATTCTGGGTACTCCGGTAGGCACCAATCTGGTGGGTAATGAGGTACGGACAGTACTGTAGTGTTGCTATTCTAATGCGCCTGGTAAGAGAATCCATTTTTAGCGCTTGAACAATTCCAGAGCCTGTTGATGGCTCAGAGTCATAGCAAAATCACACCTGGTTTCCAGCTCGGTGAGTGCCGAGACAAGGCTGGTGATGCTCGTCCAGGCTAAACAGATGTTGGTGCGTCTAGCGGCTTCTGTGAATTGAATTGCCCTTTTCGAAGGAAATGGCCAGTCCGGGCTAATTGGTCTGGACCTCAACACTAATGAGACGGGCAGCAGTTATGGATGGGTGGAAAATTGCCAATGAACAAACACCCGTTACCATGACAGGGGTGAAGGAAGGGGGCTGTCGGTACCCCTTGGAGGTTGAAAGGCTGCGCGTCAAAATCGACGCCTGGGTTGCTAGAGGGCGTAACAGAATTCTTCCTCACTAAGCAGTAGCCAGGCATGCGATGGTTGGGAGACTTCGTCTTGGAGGCAGTACATCAGCATGGATGCACTCATACAATGGTGACTTTGATCGAACGGCTTCACGGTAAACCGCCGTATACCTCGAGATTTACCGCCACCGGAACACCAAAATACCATCCCGTCCCCTGTCCGTAGCTTGTGCAAGTGATTTCTGGGCCCCCAGCGTTGAATCAGAATGTGGGGGAATCAAAACAACTCGAGTCAACATAGACGACCAGAATCCGAGCACACATTACTCCCCAGACGATCCGACGTTGGTCAGTACAAAAGTCCCTCTGTGCACCGATCATGTTCGATTAAGGTTTGGCGCCGTCAGTGCCGTCTAATGTCTCGTCACTAGTCCGTAGGTAGTCAGACGTGCGGACTACCAGGCGAAGGATGCTTCAGTCTGTTTCATTGCGGTGGTTTCCGTTTCTGCCTGGTAAGACCCCCCTCCCCCTCCCCTTCTCCTATCGTTGCGGAATAGTGTGGGATAAAGTTTTGCCTGGTTCTTGTTCAGGGTTAGGATTCGCCAACCCGGCAAATTGGGACACGGCAAGATAGGAGAGAAATGGACTCATCGGCGCGCGCGCGTGTGTGTGTGTGCGTGTGTGCACGCGCGGAGCATCGGGTTCCGTCAAAGGCTACACCACCCAGGCTGTGACTCAGGCGACAGGCTAGTGGCTGAGGCCGGGGTGAGTAGCGGCCAAATGCAGTACCAGAGTGTCGGGTCTCTAGTGTCAGGGGTCAAGGGTCGAGCGCAGTCACCACTGCCTGCTGCCAGCTCATCCTACCCCATCATCCGCCAGCCTCATACACCACCACGGACCCTGGGATGGTTTTGTACGCAACGCCGAACAAAAGCGGAAAAGTCATGGAACTATAACCACCAACGGTCAAACATCCGATCCATCGTCTCGGGCCTTCAATGCCATGCTGGAAAGACTTGCGAACCCAGTATCCATTTTTTGGAGGCTTCGTGTCAGTTCGGGGCCCACCTTGATTACGGGCAAGAGAGCTTGCACTAGCCCTTCGACGTCTCTTGTGGCTGGCAACAAAGAACACGGTGGAACTGGAGACAAGGGCGAGCGGACTCTACGCCAGACATAGCCCCCCGTCTCGTCAAGGTAACACCGCTCGCGCAGATCGGTGCCAGCTTGCTGGGATGGGACTATGGCCTCGGATGGTTGGTACCCCTTGATGCCGGGTGCCAGCTCCCTGAGAACAGACATGGACCGCCCAAGATTGTCTCAAGGGTAGTCTGGCAGTCTGATTCGTGGACGAAAGCCCGTCGTGTTTGACTCCGTCCGGCCAGGTAAGTATGGCCCTAGAGTCAATCTGAATCCTTGCCAATGATTCCTGAGATCAGTGTTTCAAGGGGGGAAAACACATATGCTGGAAATGGGTCAATATTCAAATGCCGTCGTAGCCTATACTGTAGACGAAGACCCATGTTGCAGAAGTGAGCTGGCTGCATGACGCAGTGCGACCGGGCTTTTGGGAACGTGCCTTGTAATGGTTGGACTCAGGATATTCCCCTTCGCCGGCGGCCCGTCTCGGGGACCCAATGGCTTCGAACGAGCTGACTACGAGCTGACTGTGGTAGCATGGCGTGTGCCATGTGAGCAATAGATTCCCGCGAAGGAGCATCATGCTGGACGTAATCCCTCGAGGACCTCGTGGGTCCAGCAGTGATGTGCTATGTGGCAGGTGTGACGGGACAGGGTCACCCGATTTGTGGCATGGTGCATGTTTGTATATACTTGACGTGTGTCGTCTGGAACACGGGTAATCTGTGGTGTGAAGCTTGGCAGTCCTATGTCTCGAAGGTTGCAAGCTACGATGGTATCCAGCGAAAGCACCCTACCTATGACCGACACAGTTTGGAACTTTGATGGTCACGTTGGAGGCGCTGGCGGTCTTGAAGATAGGGCAATCTAAGTTGGGTTGGAGAGGTGTTAAGATTGGCATGAGGGGGATCAAAGGTTTTCGCTGGGGCGGAACGACGGTTCCGCACCGTGTTGCTGCCAATTTGGTTAGACTCCTCGCAAAATCCGTAGGTTCCAGGAAACTCAACTTGCGAGTCTTAGAGAGGGAGGGAGACGGAACCGAGAAGCTGGGTGCTCCAACGACACCCCTGCAGAAAAGGGACATATCCCTACGACACGGTGGCACAAAATGGTGGGCCCTGGACTGGCATTCGTACACGTGTACAGAGTACTTCGCACGGCATTAGAGTGTTCGTACCAAGCCGCCATCGCCGCGATGCAGACACTTATCCCAACCGGACGGGTTGTGATTTGGTTTGCGGATGGGTCTGCCTAGCGTAGCCAGCGGGTGCGAAATGACCATGTGTTTGGTAATCATCGAGAGACAGTGGGCACCCTGTGCGATGCTCCAAGGGAGTGGCTGGGCGAGATGGAAATTGTGGTAATTCCCCATCGCGAGTGTTGCTTACTCTGTAGGTAATTAGGTGCGGGCGACCAGAGACGCTGTGCCGGGGGTGGTGGGCGGTGGGCGGCGATATGTCCAAGTTATTAACGTGTAACTGTACCTGTAGGTTGCAGGTAAGGGTAGGTACTTACCTTGCGGTCTTCTGCGCCAGGACGCTTACGACGTGGGTTGTCTCTTGATCGTGTCTCGCCCGTCAGCTTGCTTATATGACGGAAATTTTGCCATGGCTTTTGCGAGAAACAGAGCGCAAAGACCTTACGGGGTAAAATGTGCGTGCTCAATCTGATGGAGTCGAGATGGAATTGATGCTCGGTCGGCGAGGTCAGTCGACACCGCCCGATGGGATATCGTCTGTGTGTTCGCTGTCAACCTTGTGTTCAATTGGACAGGGCCACCACGCGGCCAACATCGCACCGTCTATCTCATGTAGGGACGAAGTTGGTGATGCGTGTCGTAGTGTTGCGGGTGCGGTGTGGCTCGTGTTAACGTTGGCGCCGACGATCCAAACACTGGAGACAACGCCTGAACCTGTAGCATGGGAGCTTCATACCCATGTGCTAACCAGGCCGTGCAACCCGCGCAGTGCTTGGAATTGATCGTTGAAGCTGTCGATGGTCCGTCTTGATCCTTTGAGTTAGTTTGCTCAGACGCTGAATACTCGGATCTGTCCGCTGATGGGTATTGGCGCAGCGACATGTAAAGATGAATGACAACTGATTCTTGACAGCAAGAAGAATCTAGAAAATGGCTGCCGTTGCCCTTGAATTCCAGTCTGCCCGATTGACTAGGACTCGGCTTAGTGACAGATTAAGTAGGCATTTAGGGGCTACGGAAGTAAACGGCAGTGATGTTATGGTACGGTTACAGTTGCTGATACATCACGTCCGCTAGAAAAGACAAGAGGCAGAGGGGAATGGAGATTGTCACTACCGGCCCTGTTCCTTGTCTTTTTGCTCTTGACAACAACTTGGCAGACAATGATGCCATCAGACGCAGCATAGGAGCCGGAGAAGCACAGTGGGCGAATCGCTGAACGCCATGCCCTGCTCTAGGTTGACACATCTCGAGTGACGTGACAAATGACGAACTGATTGAACAGTCTTGAGGATCCCTCACAAGAGCGCTCGATAGAGCAACATGCCTTGGCCCCGCCTGGTTTGTCGAGGCCTGAGTCCAACTTTGTTTCACCGAATCAGGGCGAAGCGGAGGGGCGCACGGCTGGAATGGGACCGCGGGAAGAGATACAAGGAACCAGGGGTATGCGAAGAGGAAGTCGACGGCTGTGATGGCCTGCAGGGGATGTTCAGGGCATAACCCAGGCAACCTAGTCTGACGGGACCAGGGCTCCTGGATGTTTCTATCGACACACTGATCGGGTCCCTAGCCACAATGGGCCCTGACAAGGGCAAGTCAGACTGGGACGGGCACTGATACATCGTACAGCCCAGAAAGTCCGTCAGGCGCTAGACGGGCAGCAAGCACAGTGGCTGCAGGCAGCTCTTTTCGGTACAATCATTTACAGTTGTTGCTGCTTCTCTAAGCGCTCCGCCGAAATTCCGGGATGAGAACGGGGTTTCCGGGTATGCCCAGGTATCTACGTAGGTACGGCAGAGGGTCAAGGCTACACAAAACACGTACACAACGAAGTTCTTCTCTGCCCATTATTGCAGTTTTGAGTAATAAGATAAGGGACGGGGTCTCTCGTCCACTAGGTATTCACTCGTAGATAGGTACACCTAGGTATTCAGCACAAGGCATCTGAGTGGCTCGCACCAGGCGTGCCGGTAATATTCCGGGCTTGCCATAGCCGCCCTGTTCATACCGCGTACCTGAAATACCTAGGTACAGAGGTGGTAAGAGAACATGAAAGCAGGGTATCTAAAATGGACAAGCGGGTACTCACCCTGATTCTCCACCAAATCTACCAGGTACTTTACTGGTACGAAGTAAACGCATTTACAGTAGCGCCATGGCCATGACATGCAGAGAGATGAGGCAAAGAGAAGAACCTGGAGTTCAACAGTGGGTTAGTTGGTTGACCTTCCCTACCGAAATCCAGGAGAGAAGACACACACAAGGACACCCTTACACGCATACGCACACGCACGTGGGCTCTCGTACTGTACACGTTCATCCCTCTCCTTAAGAAACGGATTATCAAGGCGACATTCGAATTGTCGCTTATGACTGTAGTGGCAGGAGTTGTCGTTGAGCGACAGAGTCCTTACAGCAGCAGTTTCTGCGGTATGGTGAGGTTCAAGACGAAACCACGACTCTATCAGTAGCGCTGGATGCCGGACGCTAGAGTGATTCAGGCAAGGCAAGTCATTTTAAAGCCCAGCCAAGCCGGCGCTGTTTGCTTGAGCTGAGGTCTGTCCTCATACCAGAAGCATTCGGATAGACGTATCCTTTCTCTCAGTCTCAGTCTTGGACCAGGGCGGCTTGCTCCCAGACTACCTTAGGTACATCGTACTTAGGTAGGTAGGCAAGGTAAGGAGGGGCAGGGCAGGAACTAGACGTGATGTCTTGGCAAGGAAGGAAGGGAAGAATGAGAAGGAGCGGCAAGGTGGGATGAGGTGCGGAGGAAGACGAAAAGAAACGAGGCATGTGTTGAGGACCGGGTGGAAGGGGGGAGAAGAAGAAGAAGAAGCAGAAGCAGAAGGGCCAGGCGGGGGAAGGAGCGGGTCGGCTTGAACTTTGCTTATAGAAAATGTGAAATCTGGAACTGGACTGATTTAAGTCAATCAGTCGAGTCAATCCCTCATTGCCTGCTAAGAAAACAAAACGGGCAGAGGAAGAGAGAAGAGAAGAAAAGAAGAGAGCCATCCTTCCTCTTACGAGCACCGGGAGATTGGTTCCAGTTCACTTCTTGCATGCTCGTCATGTCTTGCCTGCCCATCACATCTCCTCCCGTCCCCTTTCATTGGAGCATCCCGGCCTTAGGGTGCCTTGCCCTGCCTTATATTTCATCCCTATCCGCCCCTGCCTTGCCTTAGCTTGGACCACATACTTGGTGAGACAGGTACGAATAAGTACATAGGTAGGTCGGTACGGACATTCTGGAACACGACAGGGTACCTAGTTCCCTAGGTAGGTAGGTAGCTGGGCCCCCTCGCTACTTCTGAGGCTGCTGGCGGTTGTCCCCTCCAATCCAGTTCTATCCTGCCCCGTACTCCACTCCCGCCCGTCCAGCACCTCACCTCGCTCCCATGCCATGGTTCTAATCGACTGTTCCCGCCTCAAGTTTCTCCCGGACGATGTCACTTGAGAATTGTCTATCCTACCTCCCGATACTTGGTGACACCGATTCCCCACGCCTCTCCCCTCTTCGGATTGCCTTGCGGCCCTTGCAACGCCCCTCGATACCTTTACCGGCCTGGCTGGCCGTCATGCTCGCAGGGCTCAGCACAGGGTGAATATTACACAGAGGTAAGAGACGAACCCCCTACCCACAGTTTTCGTTACCTTATTCAAATGTTATGATTCCATGATGGCTGGGATCAGAGAAGCCCGAGTCCACCAAAGCAAAAAAGCAACGCGGTGAAATAGAAGGCGACTCGACTGCCGACACAAACAAGGCATACGCATCCACGCGTGCATAGACGACCAGCAACACAAATGGCGAGGCTCTAGAAGCCCACTGATAATGGATCTTGGAGATTTGATCACACCGCACCGTTTACCACGTTCAGGTTACAGGCCGTCATCTCAATGCCCCATCCATGACATCGGTACAGTCTAGAGTCTCCAGATAATAAATACGCCGATGGGAATGCCAACCGTAGCGCAATGAACAGGGGGGTGGCTCCTCGAGGACCAGACACGAGGCGAAGAAGTACATAAAGAACAAGAAGAAGAACAAACCCACCGACTCTACTCAACACCAGAGGATCTCCTCAAGCCACAGAACGCGAGCTGGGCAGAGAGGCCATTCAAATCATTTTCTGAACAACTCCCATCGCCCTTTGAGCGACAATCCCTCCACACCGTCACCACGCCGTACTCGGTGTCTCGTTATCACGCTGCATTTCCATGCTTGTCTTGCACCAACTGCCTAACCCTTTTCGTTTTGTTTTCGGATTTTTCTTTACTCACCGAGCCCGACGCAACCTACCCCTACACTGGGTTCACCCTTCAAAACTTCCAGATACGTAACTGGCCTTGCATGCGTGTACATGCTACGTCTAGGTATTATTTCCTCACACCTGCTGTTGCATGCGCACGGAATCAATGGGAACACTCGAGTTTTGATATCATTTACAAGCCAAAAAACACTGTAACAGCAGCAGCACCACCACCAACCATTCCCCCTCTACCACTACATACCCCTTACCACCAAGGGCAGCCTATCGCATGCAGTAGACCGTCGGGTACTTCCTAGGCACGTTCACCTACTCATCGGTTGGTTTTGGGTCTTGCTTGGGGCTTTCACTGGCTTGCGTCCAGGGTTCCCCCTTTCAACGTCGCGGAACTTGTTTCCTTCTGGCCCCCCACACACACACACACCACAACCGCACGCCACACAACGATATCCCACATAATTAATTACCTTGGCCTCCGCCCCCTCGAGCCAGGTACTGAGGTCGGGAGCTCCTTGTCTTTGCTGCGGCCATGCCCTTCGCGCTTTCGTGACCTGTTGGACGATATTTTCCCCTTACTTTTTACTCCATACATCCCATCCCATCAGATCGCTGCTCCTCCCGCTCCCGCCCGTCGCCGAAACGAACCCGACCCGACCCAGCCTGCCTAACGGAGACTGGGACCTCGTCCATCAATCACATCACCTTGCAGCACCCGCACCAGCACCAGCGTCAGCGGCCATCTCAATTCTCGACTTTCAGTGCGACCTCGACCTCAACCTTGACCGCAAGCAATCCTGACCGGCTTTTGCCCTGGCGTCTTTCTTTCTTCCCAGCCAACGCCAATTCTCTCAATCAAGAGGGACTGCTAATCAACTCTCACACCTTGTCAAATACCTTGGCCTGCCCTGGCCTTGTTCCCGAGTCTTGCACTGATGATTCTGTGGTCCTGAACCCATCTACACCGACGCCAAGATATCGAAACCAAAAACATTGCTCTGAAACTTCAACCCCAACCCACCCAGCCCGACCCGACCAACGGCTTCTCGCCTCTTGCGACGCCGCCTGTCATTTCGCAACCTATCGCTTCTGGCCAACCTGAACACAACGAGAAAGACGCCGATTACCGCAGCACCGGTCCTCGTCTGTACGACCTCTCCAACTGGTTGTGTGACCCCAATCGACTCCCTTGGCCAACCAGCCGGGCAAAGGCAGAAGCAGCCCGACCTCTCTGCCCACCATGTACGTCAATTTCAGCGCCTTTTCTTTCCGTCGTCTAGCCTCGTCGGCTCTCACTTCGACCTCATCTTGCGTCGTTGACAACCCTCACCTCCTCCCGCCTTGCTGGTTTCTCTTCTCGTTGCATCTACCATGTTCTTTTTCACTACTCTGTTTACCCAAGACCCCCTCGGCCATGTTCAACGCATCATCTGTTTCTTTTCTGTTCCTGCTCTACTTCTCTGCCACATGGAGTACCAAATGAGCGAGACATGCAACCCCGGCCCCCAGTAGGGACGAGGCGATATGGAAAAGATGAGAATGCACCAGCAAACAAACACATGGAGGCACACATCCGCGCTCGCGCGCGCACACACACACGCACACACACACGTACACGTACACGTACACGTGCATTCTGCACAATTCTTCTGTTGCTCCAGCTCCAGGCTCGGTTGCGACCGTTTGCATGCAGGTACATGTACTGGTACGCTGTCATGGCCCATCACTCGGCCCTCTCTCTGCCCTAAGTTGATGCACTCGGACCCATGTCATCTTCACCCTCATGCCGCCTTGGAGGGTAAAAGGCGTCCTGCAGCTCTCTGTGGTCACATTGTTGTTCGTCGACTTGTTGGCTGGGTCGTGAGTTGTCCTGTTGTGCCAGCAGCCTTGCCCTGCGATGAAGGGGTGCCCTGGACAGGCATACGAAAGCAGATGGATGCGTTCAAGCCTGTTATGCGCGCGCTCGCTTGTCAATCGGCGAAGTGCAAGTGCAAAGCAGATGGTGCCCTGTCGATGTTATATTCTTGTTGTTGTTGGCGGTGGTGGTCGTCGTCTTGTGCTGGTGTGTCTGTGAGTTGGAGGGCGGTGTCAGTCTACCAATGCTCGGGATACAAGAAGCTGTCAAGTTACCCAGATTCCTCGACGCGGGAACAACACTTGGGTTTCGTCACAGTCTCCCTTTCACCCCCTTTTCCCGTCAACATACATCTGTTATATCTCGCCGTGGCTTATTCCCTCGTTCCCGGCCGCGCGCACACACACACACACACTCTCTCTCTCTCTCTCTCTCTCTCTCTCTCTCTCTCTCTCTCTCTCTCTCTCTCTCTCTCTCTTTCGTCTTAAAGAGAGAAAAGAAGAAAAAAGGTCCTTCGCCCGGGGCACTTTCTCCATAAAAGACCGTCTTACTGGCGGTCCTCTTCCCTGGATGCCGTCAGCGATTGCTTCTATCGACTTGCAGCCATCTGCACTACGGCCATTGTTTCGTTTCGTTTCCCGGTCAAGACTTACTACTGCTGCACGCGCGTTTTAAATTGCCCGCCTCTCAATCCCACTCGGCAAGGTCCAATCCCTTTTCCATGTTTCAAAAATCACCAGCATCACATTCATACCTCGACCTATTGATCCCCTTGCAACGCATGTCCTATCAATGCTGACTTGCCAAAGCTCGCTAGAAAGGAGGGGGAAATCCTTCTGCCACTACGCTGCACTACGACCACCAAGGCAAGGCAGTTTGACGGACTTACGACTTCTGCACTGGTTCGCAGTCACAGTCCCTGCCGGCCTCGATACGGCATCTACCCATTGATGTCACTGATCCGAGACTCATTCGGAAACAACTTCTTCAGCGCTTGTCACAGTCCCGTCTTCAACGGCGGACTCTAGTTACAACCCGTACAGTTCGCGATACACGCATTTGTTCGTATGGTAGCAATGTCTCAAAACAGGTATGTCATTCCCATGGATTCCGCGACGGGGCGCTGACATGCTATCTCCAGTGGGACTCCCGATGCCGCTTCGGATTATTCTGATCACGGCCGTGTCTATGGGGGTTTTAGACGAGGCAGATACTTGCTCCCGATCGACGAGGCAAGTCGCTCCTGGATTCATGACATGAAAAGGAAAAAAGAACCTTTAGCTAACACAACCTTTCAGGCCGAACAAGACAGGCTGGACATCTTCCACAAGCTCATCTTCCTGGCAAGAAAAAGCAGACTGCATGATGCATCATTGCCCGAGAGGGCTCAGGTCCTTGATCTCGGGACGGGCACTGGCATTTGGGCCATCGACGTCGGCGAGTAAGATACACATCCCACTCTTCTTGCACCAGGTTGCAGCCCTCTGTTTGCTAACATTTTCGCCGCAGCTCGCTTTACAAGGGCGAGGACAACCAGGGCCGCGTACTAGGGCTCGACCTTGCCTACATTCAACCCAAAGTGTATGTTCTCGTGCATTCCCCGCGGTGCTTGGCGACACATGGGCTCACTTTTTCAATAGGATTCCCACGTGTGTTTCGTTCGTGCGCGCCGATGTCGAAGCGCCGTGGCCAGCGCCAGAGCAGACCTTCGATATGGTCCACATTCAGATGCTGCTCGGCTCCATACGGGACTGGCCAGATCTGTACCGAAAATCCTTCAGGCACATCAGGCCTGGTGGCTGTATCGAGCAGGTGGAAGTTGAATGGATGTTCCGTAGCGACGACAACACCTTGCCACCGGATTCGCCTCTTGTTCTATGGGGCAACACCTTGCAGCGTGCGATGCAGACTTACAGGCAACCCATAGACATATTCGACACCAGAGCAGAACTTCATGCTGCGGGTTTTACCAACATCACCGAGGAAGTGGTCAAACTGCCGATCAACCCGTGGAGCACTGACGCTTTCGAGCAGGAGATTGGTCGGTGGTTCAATCTCGGCTTGACACATGGTTTCGAGGCCCTAACACTCGCACCCTTCGTTCAAATAGAAGGTTGGCCAACTCACCAGGTGGAGAGGCTGGTGGAAGATCTCAAGATGGACATTTGCCGGCTCCACGTACATGCCTACTGCCGAATGTGAGTTTCCATATGCAGATTGCCGAGGTAGCTGCTGGGTCATTTTTTGTTTTGCATTTTGTTCTTTCTTTTCTTCAGGGGCTGGCTCAATGTGCTAATCTTCGAACCCAGGTTTGTTTGGACGGCTACAAAACCCAGCCAATGATCCGAAAAGGGGCCGCCCGAAATGCCGAGGGGTTCCCATTACACGAGATTGGATTTGACGGCGCTGGGGACTCTCATGCCGTTACCCTCCCGTCGAAGCCGGTACGGGTCTGGACTGGGACGAGGCGAGCCTACGAAATCGGATACCTCGCGAAGAGACGCCTATCAATTGGACCGCTATAGCGATTTTTTTCTTTGTTTGCACCCATCCATCTTCCTAACACGTTGGGCTCACTGCCAACTGACCAATTACTTCGGTTGTTGCGCCGCCAGCGGGCCAACCCATGCGATCCCTCATGCAATACATCGCCTTGCGTCATTTGCACCCTGCGTCCCGGGGAAAGAAATATGGCTTACCTTGTCAAGTCTTGTTCCGGCACGGGGTTGGGAAACTTGTCGTTGATCATGCACCTATCAGACGTTGTCAAGCCGGCAGTCTGACTTGTTTCTGTCGAATCACGACTCTCGGGTTCGCGAATGACGTCTCGTCGAGGGAGGTCGCCGCCGTGTTTTTCGAAAGCCGGCCAAGGCTACGAGCTGCCCGCTTCACGTGGCTGTGTTCATCCGTCCACACAACAGAAATCGTGTCGAGTCTTACGGTCAGCTGTTGTCTCTTTCAACCTTTTTTAATCCACGCCATCTTCTCCCCGAGGGCCCCTCTGTCCCTCGGATCACCCTGTTGTCGCCAGGGTCTACTTGGGTCACAACCGCTCGCCTTGAACATCGTTCGACAACATCCCCATCCTGGACCCGGAAGCACCCCTTTTGAGTTTTGAAACAAGCCCAGCGCAAGTAACGCTGTCAACGTCTTAGCAATATACCCCCATTCAACCCGTTGAACTACAACCCGTCTGTTACCGTCGAATATCGATCATCTCGATGAGACTTCTCGTCGTCCCGGAGATCCCCTTGTCGCATTGATTTGGCTGTATGAGGTACTGGCCAAGATGTCGGCATCTCTTTGTTCCCCATGTCCTTCGTTCGGATTTGCTGCAATGGAGAGGAAACGGCCTCATTCGACCAGAATCATAGCGCGGTGCCCTTGGCGTCCTATTCGAGGGTTTCCATATTTCTTAATTTTCTTTGCGTTCTCGGCATTGAAGCGCTAGACCTGTCCTTGCGGTGTTGGCCATCATACATAACACATGATGGAGACGGGATGGTGTGGATAGAGAGGAACGAGAGCTGCGTCAGCCTGCAAAGAATGGCATGTTGTTGTTTTGGTGTCACGGTTGAAATCGGACGGCGGGCTGTCTCATGTCTGCGTGGAGGAGACAAAAGCTGATATTTGTGGCCGCTATTTGTTTTCCTCTTGCTCATTTCAAGTTGGGCGTGTAGATAAGCTGGACTATGATAACGATGACCCCAAATCGCAGCCCGCCTGGGAGAGACCGCTCGAGACATTTACTGATGACGACGATCCGGTATACGTCACAGTCGGGCTCGTTATCTCCTTGGCGTGATGAATTGTGTGAAATAGCTGAGCCACACGTTTATGGTCCACACCCTTGGAGACAAAGACAGGCCACGGGAGGTAGGCCCATGATTCACCTACCTAGGCTGAGGATGAACTAGACTGACGGCAAGTCTCGTCGTATGCCTTCAAAGGTTGCAAGCAAACAGAGCCCAGGATGGGATACATGAACACGCTGTCACTTCGAGCCTCGCTGCAGTACCGACAGTCTTTCTTTCTTCTTCTGTCTCCCCTTCTCTTACCACCTCCACATTGTCTTGCAGGTTTCATGTATCTCGCATGCCTGTCCGCAATAGCCAGCCACTCTTGGTGAGCTGTACCGATAACTTTCACCGAGGAAAGGGTTGGTCTTGGCCGTTTGCCATCGCTGCGGTCCCATCAGGAGGGTCCCTCGCCAGGATGGGAACGTCGCTGTCGTTCAATCACCGCTGGGTAGCAAAGCAAAGAGGCGCTCAGGCATGTGTAGCAGCCCGGTGCGCCGTCGAGGAACAGGGAGGGAGGCGAGGAAACGGCATCATCTAAGATGCCCGCAACGTAGCTTTTGCAGGCTGCACCTTACTTACGTGTCACGTTCCGTTGGCTCATGTCCTGCAGGTTCGCAACTGAGAGTGAACGATACAGGTATGCACTTCACCAAGCCCCTCAACGCATGACGCTTCCTGCACGCCCAATACTGGAGACACCCCAAAGGCTTGCCGAGCATGCTGTTGTTACTTCTCCTTCCCCTTCGACTTCTTCATCTTCCTCTAAATCCCCCCCCCTTTATTTTTTATTTTTTATTTTTTCGTACGGTCCCTTCTCCGTTCCCTCCGCTGGTGGCGTGTATTTCCCCGGAAGAGGTTGGAAAAGCGCAGACTCGCCACGGCTTGCAGACGGCTGGCAGCACCAGCCACCTCGACGTGCGGTTTGCATATCGCGGAGAGGATCCCGTTGCCTGCAGTCGTCGTTGGTGGGTTAGCCAATCACTTTCCAAAATGTTCAATTTGGAGTCCGCCTTGCCCCCCTCCTCTTCTTTCTCTCATCCCACTCCACTCACACACGGTGCATTTCATATGCATATAGACGCCTGCATCCTCATGTATCATCCAGAATCACCTCTCTCCTCCTCCTCCTCCTCCTCCTTCCCTACCCCGTCTAGGTTCTTCAAATTCCCGTGTCGGATGTATCTGTAAACAACCGGGCGCCTGACGCCCAGATCTGGGAACACGGGTCCTTGAGATAAGTGCACTGGGTTAGAGTTGCGCGATTTGTCCCTCCCCCACTTGTACCGCAGCAAAAAGAAACAAACCAAAATGAAAATGGCGCTGTTAATGGGACGAATGGGCGGCCAAGAATGAAGATCAGGGAGAGTATCATGCAATATTGCGGGAGCAGGCCCGTTTCCTCTCCCCTTGCCTTCTTCTCCCCGCTTCTGTCCGACACACTCGGTCATGTACCGTCATGGTCTTGGTCCACCGACTAGGCTCACAGAGTCTTGTGCAGCCGAGTCCTGGGCCTGAATGCTTGCGGATCGGGATCTGTCTGTCATGGGGGAATAACTGGCTCTGCAGGTTGATTAGGTGAGGGCTGGGCGAGCGGGCGGGTGGAACGAGTGGTTTTGGCGTGGGGAGAGGGGGGAGGGTGGCAGAACCACGGCCCGCAACAGTCCACTCTCTACCTAAAACCAGGTTGTCAGCCTTTGTAACACGTTTCCTGCTTAGGGCTGTTGGGTGGGAGGCATAAGGGCGATTGAACGTCCTCATGCCATGCGGGAGGGCGGTGTCGGTCTCTTGTTACTTCTTCCACCCTCGAAGTGTATATCCTCTTCCTTTTCCTCAAGGCTGGTTGCGTTAGGGTTCCCTTGGATGTTTCCCGGGCCATGAGTCCTTGTTCTGTCGTTGTTCTTTCTTTCCCCACAAGAGGGCCTACCTTGGAACTTGTCCGTCTTGATGATGTTACGAGAACATGATTGATTTTCGCCGATGACTCAGCCCGTTAGTTGGGGCCCAAAAGGTCAAGCGTTACGAGAGCATATGGCTTCAGACCCGCATCTGAACTACGAGCTTCATATTCCTACCTCAACGATGTGTTCTCTGCCCGGGCCATTGACAAAGGGAGCCACCAACAGTAACGTTCCGAGAATTATTGATATGTAGTGTAGAGGACCAACACGCAGTCATTCACCCATCTTACCTCTCGGGAGTTGTCAATAAGGAGAAGGGAGATGGCTCATAAGGATGATGGCATCGTACACTTGACGAAGCAAGTTACCGGCACCTTTTACAGTCCCCTGACTGGCCCGCTCACCTGCTGGCCTTTATACACTTTCAAAAACCAAAGAGGGGGAGCGAGTGGCGGCTGGGCGAGAAAAGTGTTCTCGGAAGGACGGCATCATCTCTCTCAAGCTTTGGTTCCCCTTCTCGAGATGGACATGCGATGCAGAGTTAGGTACTTTGGTCCCCATTGGCTCTCCATCAAGGCTGACCACCACGACGCACCAGTACATTGCCGTTTCCGGACGGGTTGTTTGCTTTCATGGGGCAACCCGAGGGAATGGTAATGTGGCAGGGGGGGGTCGGCGGGTTCTGCGGGTTGTAGAAGTCCCCAATTGATTGCACCCGTTGTCGGGGGTATGCTCCTCGAAGCGACCGGTATCTCTACCCATCCAGGTTATCTGGAACAGGCAGAACTTGTCCCCTGGTCGCCGCACGTCAAATTCAACAAACCGTTGGGTTTCTACGCGGTGAATGCTTGATAAGGAAGACACCATGACGGACGGTGCAGTACCACTGCCGTAACGTTAGCAGGCAGTTTTCTTGACCCTTTCGGCTTATCCTTTTGAGAGCACGTGTGCCGCGTAGGGGAGGGAGCCGACGCCCTACAAACGTCACGGAGGCTGCGCTACATCTTCTGTACCTCGCTCAGGGGTTGTCCCTGATTCTCAGACCTGGGCTCATCTGGTCGGCGGCGAAGTGGTCTGTCACCCTGAGGCTTTACTTTGACTGCTGTAAGTGCGAGGACGGCGTGAGAGGTGTCTGGCTAGTTTAATCCAACGACCGGGTTCTCAAACTGACGGGGAAGGGGGGAACTACACTTTGGGAATATGGACTTTTGGGCTTTTGGTGTTTTCGTGGCATGATTGTATAAAGTTGTACAACATGGCCTCCATTGACTCAAGATGGACTAGCTATTTCAGATGGTAAGGATAGGATTCAACAATCGTAGATTATGCTTGTTGTTGCGAACATAAGCTTTGTCTAGCTCGAGGTAGTCGGCGCGAGGTTCTGGCTAGCTAGCTAGCTCTTATTTTCGAGTGACTGCGTTCTACGTCAAACTTTACACGAGATGTTTAAGAAGCCCCCCGGTCCTAGAGTTGGAGCCATCGCTCAATTTAGTCCAGCAGCCAGTCAGGACTCAAGAAGAATTGTCAGCGAGGATGTATGTGCAAATCAGGTTGGCTAGGCTATTGGCGTGCCCTCCCTGGGAAACTAGATGTGAAGTTTACCGCTTGAACTATGATATCGGATATAGGAAAGATTCGTTTCGAATTCAAAACGAGCGGCAAGGGTAGTCCAAAAGGTTTCCTGTTATTTACCTGCAGGAGGCAGGTTTCGCAGCATGGGTGGGCTGCGGTTGACGTGTGATGTACAAAGTCTACATAAGGAAATAATAAGGGGCCTGTCGAGGATACGGCCCGACGACCGGTTCCATTGCCGCCAGGCCGTTTTCTTTCTGCGCTGCCCAGACATCAGCTCCACAGCAGTCGACTGAATTTCGACCAGGAGCTGTGAGACTGGAAACACGAACCTCTACCACGGGCATCGAGCGTTCACGTCATGGTTCCAAAACACCTATCCCTCTCTCCACCAAATTCTATATCCCGACACCACTATTTGCGCTCTTTCTTTAGATGCAGTTTGAATTAATGAGGAGCAGACCATTCCCCGTTCCGTTTCCCTTCAAGTCCATTTGAGACGGGGAGGCTCGGTGTTCGCTCTTTAGTGATGGACGGCGTGGGTCTCGCCGTGGTAGCCGACAAGCTTCAGACGGCCAAGCATCTCGCCAACGGTGAAGAAACCGAGGCACTCAGCAGCGACGACGGCACCGAAGGCCACAGTAGCGGTGTTGATGCGCGAGGCGAAGGTGGCGGGCTTGGCGGCGGCGGCAGAGGCAGCAGAGCCGGCGGTCGAGGACACGGAGCTCAGGAGGGTGCTGGGGTTCTTCAGGATGCCGACGGCATTCTGGAAGTAGGACTGGAAGGTGCTGACGGGGCTATGTTGATCGTTAGCAGGCGGCAAGCCCGTATCAGTGCCAAAGCAACTCACGGAGGAGCCATCTTTTGGCCGTGGAAGACAATCTTGGACAGCTCAAGGCCGACGCGGGAGTAGTAGATGACCCAAGGAACCTGCTCTGTAGTCGCGCACACACGTCAGCAACTGGGCCGACCAAGCTTGATGGCGGCGCTCAATGGTGCTTGTCCTCATATATTCCTCGTCTCGGATGATGGCACATACTCTCGATGAAGTTGATAACCTTGCCGGTGCGGCCGCCGACCTTGCCGAGGGCGCTGACGGCGCCAGAGAGAGCGGGACCAGCGGCGCTGGCGGCACGGCTCAGGCCCTGGGCGGCCTTGGCCGAGTACTCGCTGGCCTTTCCGGCGGCATCCTTCGCGGACTCGCTGGCCTTCTTGGAGGCGGTGGACTCGAAACGGACGGCGAGGCGCGAAGGGAGGGTGCGAGCGGTGGTCCGCATCAGCGGGCGGGCGAGGGCGGAAGACATTTTGGGACCGAAGGGGGGGTGGGTGTTTGAGGACGTCGACGTCGGGAGAAGGGGATTGAAAATCGGGGATCTGGATCTCGGATCGGGATGCGTCGATGTGGGCGGCTCCGGGGTCGAAAAGGGAGCTTCGTTGGCGGCCAATTGATGGGAAGGGGTGGTGATGGGGGTGTGTGTTTCTGCGTGAAGGTGAAAAAAAAAGAGCTCTGCTGCCAGAGTCTGCTCTGCCTCCGACCTCTCGGAAGATTTCGCTTGTGCTGGTTGTTGCGAGCCGGACGAATGGCCCGTGCGTGCTGGGCCAAGGCAAGTGATGAAAATTCCAATTGAGGTCAGTTCAGATACATGGTACGGATACCTAACGCGCTGACCATAAGGTGTTCTAGCGACCTATACCGTTTTAGACACGGCCAATCGCGTAGGTGAGTTTGTATCCACAATGAGCGGGGCTTTGTTTTCACACCACCTGCCTACCTACCTAGGGATGTTCAAGTGCAGAGCTCTTGGCCGCTATGGGCCTGAGAGAGGAAGGAGCCTGATGAACTTGTGACAGGCGGGCAGCGACGCAGGAAACTGGGGCAGAAGGAATCCTGTCCTGCGATAGGGACGCTATATTTTGAGGTGCTTGATGCTTCTTCCCCTTGCGGGCTTTCCCTCTAGCACGGATTGCTGTTTTGTCACTCCTCTCACATGCCTCGAACAGCAGCCAATGTCCTCACCATAGTATCATCCGTCCCTATCCCCAGGGCCACATGCATCCTCACTTTCTTCCCCGAACGCCTACTCCCACAACATCAATTCGCACTCTCTAAATGGTATCATAGGGTTTCATTGGGAATACGTCTAAGTTATATCCAACACGAACAGAAAGAAAACAGAGGGAAAGAACCAATCATTCATGACACCAAATCGCCAACACCTCCGGATTATGCCCAAAAAACACCAACCCTGTCACACCAGCGCAGCTTAGTCCAGGCTCTGGATCATAACCTTGATCGCACCTGACTTGGGGTCTCTGGCCGCCTCGAAAGCGCCGAGGGCGTCTTCAAGCGTGAACTTGTGCGTCACCAACTTGCTGAGGTCGACGACACCGCTCTCAACCAACCGGATGGCTCTGGGCCAAGTGTTGCAGTAGCGGTACTGCAGTTGGATGTCAACCTCGCGGACGCTAGCGCGCATGAAGGGAAAGTTGATCTCGTTACGGCCTACACCGATGATGAAGACCTTGCCACCGAACTTGGAAGCCCAGACGGCAGAGGCGATACTGCTCTCAACGCCGGTGCACTCCATGGCCACGGCGGGCTCGACACCTCCAAAGGACTCGACGATGCGCTTGGCCTCCTCCTCGGCAGTTCCACGACCGACCTTGTGCGTGATGGCCGTGGGCACCAGCTCCTTGGCAAAAGCCAGACGTCCATCGTCAATGTCGGTGACGACCAGTGGGCAGGCACCGGCGGCCTTGGCGCAGAGAAGGGTGATGAGGCCGATGGGGCCGGCGCCGCAGACGAGGACTGGATCGCCGAGGCGTACGCCGGCACGCTGCATGCCGGCGAGGGCAACACTCAGAGGCTCCAGCATGGCGCCGTTCTCGTATGTCATGTTGCCAATCTTGTGGCACCAGACGGCGGGGTGGTTGACGTATCTGCGCAGGAGACCAGGGACGGGCGGGGTGGACAAGAACTGGACCTGCTCGCAGCCGTTGTAACGGCCGGTCAAGCAGGGTTCGCAGGCGTTGCAGATAACGTTGGGCTCGATGGCGACGCGGTCGCCGACCTTGAGGTGGGTGACGCTGGGGTGGACAGCGAGGATCTCACCGGCGGATTCGTGGCCGAGAATGTGGTCACCGTCGACAATCATGGGACCGATGCATCCGTGCTTCCAAAAGTGAACGTCGGACCTGTACGTGTTTGTGTTAATTTTGTCCTCTATTGCGGGTAATGTTCGCTGTCGCTGTCGCCAGGATGCTTGCTGCTTGCTTACCCGCAAATGCCGGTGCTCCGGACCGCCACTGTGACCTCGCCATGCTTCAATCCCTCTCCGGCCTGAACAGCTTCCAGCTTGGGCTCAGCCTCGTTGATCCACAGGTCGTGTGCGGGGTTGGTGAAGACGCCAATGTTGGCCTTGGACGGCTTGACAGAGCCGACGGATGCAGGAGGGTCAACAGCGGAGGGAGACATTGTAAGATGGGGGGACTCTTGAGCTTGTGTGTGTGATTCGACAGGGCCTTCTGAAAACCGTTCAAGGATGTGTCTATCCAAGAGGCACGAGGGGATTCGGCGGTGTGTTTGAAGCGTGAGTGCAAGAGATCGGCGAGACGACTGACGGCAGCGGCGGGAGCCTGAAGAGCGGGAGGATGAATGGATGGACGAGAGACGAGGAAGAGACGGAGTAGCGGGAAGACGAAACTGGAGCGCAAAACCACTCACGGGCTGAACGGTCAGTCGGTTGGATATATACCTACTGCCACATACCAATGCCTACCTTGGAGACCTCGTGGACTCTTTCTCCCCTCGCTAGTCCTCTTTTTTTTTTTTTTCCGGGTCAAGCAACCAGGAGCTTCTTCGGCCCCTCGATGATTTAATCCAGCCCCTCATCAACCCCCTCTTGGAGGTCGAGGATGCGCCCACGGCGGCCCCTCGAGGCGAATAGTCGTCCCCGGTTCCCCACGTCGCAACGTCACGCAGGGTCGAAGCTTGTTGGCAGGGGGGTGGGGCGCTGCCGCGTTGTGGGAATTGTTCGGTCGCTGTAAGACCGATTTTACCTCTTTGCGACTTCCCGCTCCAATCACGACGACGATCCGTACCCGACATTGATCATGCTCCGCGCGACGCTCGCACAACCAGAGCGCTTTCCTCAACTGTTGGACGCGCTTCGTCTCGCAGTTCTCGCAGTTTTCGCAAGCTCGCAGGTCCAGGCGCGTCGGGAGGGGTACATCAGCTGGGCCGTTATTCAGCGGAGGGGGTTCCCGCCCCTCGTCTTTTTCTTTTCATTTTTTTCCATGCCTTCACGTGGCTTCTAGACCAGGTCCCTTCGTCGGGGCTTCTGTCGTCCATCGTCTCTCTAATCATTTCGCTCCACGAATCGCGATGGTGCCCGATGCAGCATTTCCCTTGGCTCTATTCCGTACCGAAACCTCCTCGCGCACCAACTTGACTAGTCCCTTGAGCAATCCGACCGTCGGCCCCGAGGCCCCCCCCCCCGGTTCGCCCCAGGCACGGGGAAGCTGGGTAACCTCGGTCCTTTACCTCCCTTTTCGATATGCGCCTACATGGGGAATCTCTGGTCGCTGGTCGACTTATCCGCCCATACGCGCAACCCAGAAGCGGATCACCATTCTGAAAATTTGATGCCCATGCGTGCAAGTCGACGCAGGATGTATGCGATTGGGTTGTGCGACTCTTTCTGTGTCTCTTCTTGTCGGCCGGGATCGACCATCGCTCGCCCAGAATCGGAAGAGACTGGCCGCGCCGATGCATGCTCGGGATGTGCAAAACGTGTCTAGACACTTGCGTATGCACAAACGCTGCGCCTGCGGGATTTCCCAATGACCTTTTTTGGGTGGTGTCGCATAAATGATTCTCGACTCTCTTTCTCTCGACTTACATACCACAATTGCCATACCGCTCAATCGCTCGAACCAAAATCCCCGCGACCAGGGGAAGTTCCGAGTTATACCCGCAGTCGGGGCCAGAACATCCGAGGAGAAATCTCGGACTCTCACTCGTCTTCGTCATGCGCCGCTCAGACTTGACCTTTGGCCCGACGGGCGACGAATGGCACTACGAGAGATCATCGCGAACCTATGATCTCACCCGGGGCCGTTCGCCGGCCTGGACGGTCGGCACGAGCCAAGGGCCCGCTGAGACGTCCATTTCGGTCGCACCCCGCAGCACGGCGCTCGTGATTGTCGACATGCAGAACTACTTTCTGCACCCGAGGTGTCGAAACCATCCGGCCGGGCTGGCCGCGGCGGAGAAGACGAAGAGGGTCATTGAGAAATGCCGCGAACTAGGCATCCAGGTACGTATTGGTGCTCCCGCCCGTCGGTCGTCTGGAAGCACCCCCGGCAGATGTTGCCTTACCTACCTCCCGCCAGTCTCCCGACAGTTAGGGTGAGTGGGAGGGAACTTCTGCCGAGGGGTACATGAGGTAACATAACTCACCGTCACATGCACGAAACATAGGTAATTTGGCTAAATTGGGGTCTGGACGACGGCGACCTCGCGGCCATGCCCGCCGGCGTCCAGCGCGGCTTCTCTCGATCGTTGATCCAGGGGGGGGAGGGGCCAGGCGACACGGTCGTCCGACTCGGTCTAGGCGCGGATCTCGGCGACGGTCAGGGGCGCTGCCTCGTCGCCGGGGAGTGGAATGCCGACATTTACGAGCCACTGAAGCTGAGCGCCTGCCCGGAGGACGTGCGCTGCAACAAGAATAGGATGTCGGGCATGTGGAGCCCAGAGCAGCCGCTCCGGAGGTACCTGGAGCGATCCGGGTCGGCGGCGGACTCCGGCGGGGGGGAGGATGAACGCACTCGAACTCTTCTTTTTTGCGGCGTCAACACGGACCAGTGTGTCCTGAGTACACTGACGGATGCCTACAACGCTGGGTGGGACTGTATCTTGCTCGAGGACTGCTGTGCGACGAAGACGCCTAGGGCCCAGGAGGTATGCCTGTACAATGTCGCCGTGAGTCCCCTCCTCCCTACGCCCCAATCCCATTGGCATGGTTCCCGTGGTCGCGGTGGAAGCTACAGTCGCTGGCCGGGTGCTCACTCAGCATCGCATCGCAGGGCTCGTTCGGGTTCGTCACCTCGAGCGAGACTTTCCTCGCGGGGAAGGCCTCGTGAGAGGTTCAACAACACGACAGCGGCCCGCCCGCCTCGCATTGCAAGGAGGGGTCTTCTGAAGGTGAGTAGTCAATTGGCATTACGAGCGGTCGGCTCGAGTTGCGAGTGCACGAAAAGCTGACGATGAGTGGAGAGTGGAGACCAGATTGGTCGTTGGAGAGCAAACAAAAGAAAGAGAGACAGAGAGAAAGAGGCTGGGCGAGAAAGCCTAATCTCGTCACGGAAAACCAAGAGGGTGGTGTCACGATACGAGACAGTGGCCAATAAACGAACACGTGGGTGGGCGGCCACGAAATGTTTCCGAGAGGCGGTCCAGTCAGCACAATTTCGACACAATGAGCGGCCTGTCCCCCCCTCCCTCTCTCTCTGCTCATTCTTATCTAGCTTGTTCAATCTTCTTTGTCTGTATTCATTCGAGGCTGTGGCGGACGGTATGGCTCGTATTACATGAGTTCATGATGCTGCTTTAAATTCTCGTGACAGCTTTGTAACACCAGTAAATGTGTGCATGCATGTGTGTGTGTGTGTGTGTGTGTGTGTGTGAGAGAGAGAGAGAGGGAGCGGGCAAGCTCGTCTCCGTATGTAAAGCCTCGTACTCGCGGGTGACCTGAACGGTTCCGTGCCCCTACAGACCCATCAACATTCAGCAAATAAGTCCAGTTCATCTTGCGTTCCCATTTTCAACAAAGGGCCAAATGGCCATTCCGTGGTGCCAATGGGGCTCCCCACCTACAGCCTCACGCTCCTGAGTCCAGCGGGCGGTGCGGAAGTGCCCCCCAGTCATCCCATTCGTTGACCAAATATGTAAAGACGCCGAATGGTAGGCTAAGTCATTGCCCGGCAACTGCGTATCTCGCACCCCCCCCCCCCCCCCCCCCCCCCCGCCCAATCCCAAAAAGGCAACTTGAACGCATGTTCTTCCATTCGACGAAGGAAAAGAGTCACCCCAATCCATTCCGGGTGTTGGGTGGGGAGAGGAGAGAAGGGGATGGGCCTTGGTTGCGCTCACAACGCCTTTAATGATGATATGTTTACCTGCTTGAACGCCGATGTATGCATATGGTATGGTGGTGCTTCTGAAAGAGTGAGAGAAAGTAAGGCCAGATGGCGGTACAGTCGACGCTTTGATGCCGTTGTCGTTGCTTTGCGAAGTGGCGGTTATTTCTACGTTGCCACCGAAGGTTCTTCGAGGTAAGGTTGGCTCCTTCAGCCGCTAGTGACCACGACATCGCCTTTGCAGATGCCGTACGAGCAGCAGATCTCGGGGCTGGCCTTGCCGTTGAGGATGTCATCGCGCTTCTCCTGGGTTGAGAGTTAGAACGCCTCGGTTGTCAAGGGAACGGGGCGGCGTGGATTGAGACGAACATCTGGGCAGGGGAGCGGTCTGCCCTGGACGAAGGCACCAAGAGAGACCATGGTGAGAGCCAGTGAGAGAACCGTCGGCAGCTGCATGTTTGCGTTGTGGGTTGTGAGAGCAGGTAGGCGATAGATGGCCAAATGATTCGCCCTCGGGCAGTGGTAGTGGTTCCAGGACGGGTCGTCCGTCACTCTGTTGAAGATAGTGAGAGAGTTGAAGGTAGTGAGAGATCGGGCGATGAAGGCAGAGAAAGAGGAGGGGCGTTGGATGAAATACCACGAGACAAACCAGGCAACTGGAGGAATGCAATGGGTTCGAGATCCGCAGACAGGCGGGACGGGAGGAATGTGTGCTCTTTAAACGGATAAACAGACGCACACGAGCGTTGCTCTGATAGGAGACCCTGCGGGAGCCATGGGTGATGGCGTTAGTCCGCGCCACACCTCGCAGCTTGGTGTTAGCCAACGCCCATCTCCCGCTCACAGGGCGACGAAGATGGGGGCCGAGGGCAAGGGTCGTCGTGGAAGGGCCCGAAGGATGAGGTGGGTAAGAGGGTCTCATGTACGCCGGCTCTGGAAAGCAATGATAAACGAAAGGGATAGAGACCAGATGTTGTGTGCTCCAGAAGCCGCACCCCCTCCACACCTCGGATCCGCAACATCTGACATGCGTCACTGAGACACAGCAGCTTGCCCATTACCATGTCGGACACATGGTGCGCCATTGTCAACTGATGCCGTCGGCCTCGCACTTGCAGGAGGCACCCATGTGTTGCGTTTGACGGAGAAACAATGAACGAGGATGGAGTTGCCAAGGCCTTGGATGATGGAGCAAGATGTGCAAGTCCGAGACCACTAGGATGTTGGGCGCAAGCAGGAAAGTGGACAGGTCGCGAGAGCTGGCTTGCTGAGGCCGAGACCGTGGGAAGGGAAACAAACACTACTGGCAATTTGTCGCGAACTCTCGGCTAGTGGTCCGGCAGGGACTGAGTACACCATGCTGGGAGCTCCGTCTGTGCGAGAAGTGTCTCCCGACTCCCTCTCCAGTATCCGTTCCAGCTGAGGACCCGAGATTGACCGGGGCCGGTAGCGGGGGCTGAATACTACAGTACACATACGAAGTGACGAAGAGTGAGGCGCGGGAGTCACAACCAGGGCGGCAACAAGTGAGACGAGAATAGCAACTGTGGCTGAGAGGACGACGTAAGTCGGATGGCGGACACGAGACTTGTCGCAATCAAAACGCAAACAGTGAAATGTCGGCCGTGGTGGGTTTCTTGCCCCCTTCTTTTCTTTGCTTTGTTTTCCTGCATGCTTGCAGACATTTAGAACACGGAACATGTGTGGCTTGTTGCCCAGGTCTCTTTTTAAGATTAGATTGCGGTTTGGTCGTGTGGTCGATAGATCGTGGGGTCTGCCAAGAACCATGGACCTCCCTGGTCTCCAGGCCGTTCAAATCGAGCAATGGTCGACGGGAGGCTGCTGACCTTGATCATTATCATCAGAATTGTTGTCAACTGTTGATGCTTGTTGATCGTTTGGCGTCCGCTCGGGTCCATACCGTATCTCAACTGCAACGGCGACGATCCGATTCTGTGGAAGAAAAGCCGGTGGGCGTAGTCCCAAGCGGCCAACCCAACAGCAAAGCAGCCAAGCCGCGAAGGTACAAAGACAGAGCGGCGCTGTTAGCGGCCAAAGCTCGGATTTTGTCGCACATAAGGTATGATTTGGTCCCACGAGACTCAGAAGGGAGCAGCGTCTTGACCGGGGGCTACCGGGTGGTGGACTGTCCAGTCTTACTTCCCTGCGCCCCCTGCGCAGAACGACGACGAGCTTGTAAAACAGAGCGTGCCGCAAAGGGCATGTCTAGACTTGAGTCACTCGAATACTGGCTTGCCTCTAATTCGTGTACTTAGATGTGCGCCATCTGAAGTTACCAAGGAGACACGACGGCTGCAGCGTTCCCGCTGTAGTAATGCCGACGAACAATCGCGCCAGGTCCCGTTTATCAGTAAGACAGACCAAGTCCTAGTTGAGCGGCTTCGGTGAGACCCGGGTCGGTTTGTTGACGAGTTGCGAGTGTCGCCGAGTGGGGGGCGTTGCGTTGTTTGTGTGACTTTTGTGTTCGAAATCTCGGGAATTGGAGCCGAGAGCGATGGCGGAGAACGTAGTGTGATTGATTGCCTTGTGCGAGGTAAGACAATCGCCGTCTTCCAATCCCTCCAGAGATGTTGGGAAGAATGCGCGAGCACTGCCGCCCGTAGACTCGGAACGGTTGGAATTGACCAAACACCTAAAGACTTAGTCGTATAACGAGACAGCTGTGCCCTCTCAGAGCAACAAGGTGTGGCGATTAGGGACAAGCCAATGAAGAACGGGAGGCGCTGGTTAATGTAAATGGCCTGGCAGGGCAGGGAAGGCAGGGCAGCCCCGGTTCACCGCGCGGAATTATGCACCGCCACGGCCCACGGGCTGGCATGCTGGCCGAACGCTAAGCTTTGTGGGCTCGAACCCTGCCCTTGGTTGTTGTGGGCAGTGAGAGAGGCTCTGTTCCTTTCGTTTCATGCTCTTCACCCGGCACGCGCTGACCTGATTCGATCTTGCTCGGTCCTGCCGAGTTCTGATAGAGGGCGTACATGTACTCGCTTGGCTTTGAACTGTTCTTCATGTCTTTTTCCGGGGTCCCCAGGTTGGGGCATCTCGCAGAATCACACTGCACCCCCGTGGAAGAAAGCCGCCGCCAACGCCTACCAACCTACCTAGGCACCCAATCCAATACACTCACTCACTCACTCATCACCAAGTGATATCTCTCCGTCTCGTGCAGTCGGCTCTGCGGCAGCTAGGCTCGGCCCCACAGCGGAGACCTTGCGTCTTCCGTGACCAATTGACAAATGCCCTTCTTATCAGCAAGGCGACAAGACCCATCGGTGGAGATATAGAACCCTGGCCTTCCTTCAGGGAACAACTAGGGTGCGCTCTCAGTCTTCCTCTTCAATTCGTCTCCCGCGTCGCAGGTTCTTGGACTTCCCGGTTGCAAAGTGGTGTGCATATTCACCTACCGACGACCCATCACTATGTCAGTGCGCTGTCAGCGATAATGGAAACCTGCAATACCGTCATGGCCAGATGTTCCCTCTCCCCCTTTCCCGTCAGGGTAGATTCGCATCGATCAACACGTTCCGAAATCTGAACAGTGTCATCCACAACGGCCTCCAACTGGGCCGGCGAGTACCCAGAGTCCCTCTTCTCTCGCCATGCTTCATTGGACACATCAGCCCGGAACACCCGAATTCGCCTCCCACTTCTTTTTTCTAGCCCGCTACCAGAGCTCCAGTTCCCCTGGCTGAACCTATCCTAGATGGTTGTCAGGTGCCGGTCTACTTCCGAACCACACCAGTCCCGCCATCAGGGACGCGTCGGTGGGCCGTCAAAGGTCTTCAATGCCGCGGTTCTTATCTTGATCGCTCCATCGTCCCCCCACCAGTTTCGCCTCAGAAAGCTGGTTTGTGCTCTCCGAAAAGAGAAAAATGCCCGCCCTTGAGGCTGTATATCTCCAGTCCAGAGATCTGCGTTGGAACCCACCGCCCGTCTGTCGCGCTGTGATAAGGGCTCCTCCACTTTCCGCAACGAATATTACTGTCCGGCTCGCCACCGCGTTCATTGGCGTCGGCCGTGAATCTCTCAACCCTCTTACAGTTGCCAGTGATTTGAGCATTCGCTCGCGTCTGTCCAACGGTGGTAGTCAAAAACCATAATCAGGTCCATACCGGTCTCCTCTTTGTCGACGGATAAGCAAAGCTATGAACTGCCGGTGACTCAACTCTAACCTCATAACCAATAAGACGGGAGCGTCGGCGCCCAGAACCGGAACATGGCCCTATTCGAGAACAAGAGCGATGTCTCTTCGAACGGCGGCGAGAAGAAATCGGGCAGTGACGTCGAGCAAGGGTTCGTGGGCAATGACGGCGTCATCCATCAGGCGGATTTCGCAACCGGCATCAGTACATATGCCAAACTCCAGAAGCTGGCGGGAAAGTTGGGTGTAGAGCAGAGAGGCATCGAGAGGGTCCCCGAAGATGAACGAATCAACGATGCCGTCGCCAACGTCGGAACGTTGGTAAGTCCAGCCGGCGGCTGCGCTCAATCCCAGGATCCATCCTGACCCTTTCACAGTGGTGCTCGGCCAACATGGTTGTATCCTCCTTCGCCATCGGCGTCCTGGCTATTCCTGTCTTCAACCTCGGTTACGTCGACACGGCTCTGACCATCGTCTTCATCAACTTCATGGGCGTCATGCCCGTCTGCTTCTTTTCAACTTTCGGCCCCAAGTTCGGACTGCGACAGATGGTTCTCTCTCGATATTGGTTTGGTTTCTACGCAGTTAAGCTGAGTATGTGTGCGGAGGAGGCGACTGTGTCACGACAGTGCTGACTTCTTGACCTAGTTGCCATCTTCAACATTCTAGCGTGTCTGGGCTGGTCGGCTGTCAACACCATCGTCGGTGCTCAGCTGTTCCACGCCGTCAACAATGACATGCCCGGATGGGCCGGTATCCTCGTCATCGCCATCTCGACCCTCATCATATGCACGTTCGGCTACCGTATCGTACACACTTACGAGCGGTTCTCCTGGGTCCCCTGCGCTATCATCTTCCTCATCGTCCTCGGCGTCTTCGCTCACTCTGGAAAATTCAACAGCATGCTGCCCCTGAATTCAGGTCCCGCCGAAGCGGGCTCTGTTCTCTCCTTCGCTGCCAGCGTCTACGGCTTCGCAACGGGCTGGACTTCTTATGCCTCGGACTACACGTGCTATTACCCGGCGTCCACGTCCCGCTTGAAGATTTTTCTCGTCACCTTTTCCGGTCTCTTCTTCACGCTTTGCTTCACCGAGCTTTTGGGCGCCGCCGTCATGACCGCCAGTGTCTCTGACCCGACCTACTCCGCTGCATATGCGAACTCCGGGATTGGCGGTCTACTCGCAGCCGTGCTCGTCACCCGCCTCGGCGGCTTTGGCCAGTTCTGTCTCGTCATCCTTGCCCTATCCATCATCGCCAACAACTGTCCCAACATCTACTCCGTTTCCCTCTCACTGCAAGTTCTTTCGAAACAGACCGAGCGGGTGCCGCGCTTCGTGTGGGTCTTTGTCGGCACCGGCATCTACATCGCCGTCAGCATCCCCGGCTACGATCGCTTCGAGGCCTGGCTCGAGAACTTCATGCTCATCATCGCTTACTGGCTCGCTATCTACGAGGGCGTCAGCATCACCGACCACGTCGTCTTCCGCCGCGGCATCACCGGGTACGACATCGAGGACTACGATACGCCGTCTCGTCTTCCGCCGGGCTTCGCCGCCATAGCGGCTTTCTTGATGGGCGTCATGGGCGCCGTCCTCGGCATGTCGCAGACGTGGTTTACCGGCCCTATCGGTAAACTTGCCGGCGGCAACCTTGGTGGTGACATTGGCTTTGAGCTGGCTTTTAGCTTTGCGTCAGTGTCCTACATTGGTCTGCGTACGCTTGAAAAAACCGTCTTCAAAAGATAGTTTAGGGAGGACGAACTGCCGTTGTAGCATTAACAGGTTGTGGACTGTACATACTAAATTCAAAGGCGTCTGGGGTATTCGGCGTGGATGGGACATGAGGTGTTGGGCTGGGTGGATCAAGGAACCTTTAATGTTGCTGTTGAATTGTCGTGTTTGGAACCTATTTAGAGGCTCTCGAAGTTAGTGAACCAAATCAATCAAATCAGCGTAAAGCCGCTCTGGACCGGCTAATCCGACAACAAGATGTGTGTGGGCCGTTTTGACTAATGGTCTTTGCTCGACTAAAATTCTAACAGACCGTTCATGTTTGTGTCTTTTCTTAGTTATTTTATAATCTTGGACATATAACCAGCTTTCCTGGGCCTCCCTCTAGTATTTCATCTTACAGCAACTTAGCCCGGGCGGTAGTGAGTCGTTGCATAATGCACTCTTCTTAGTGCGGAAATGTGCTAAAAGCCAGTGCTTCTCTAAACTCTCCTGCTCTACCCACGACGCATCCAAGCCTACACATAGTTGAACCCCCGGGTTTATAAGCACCGAGCGCTAACCTCCACTGACAAGGCGTTTGGGTTAGTGTACACAAAAGTGAACCGCATGACTTGGCAAACAAAAACACTAGGACGAGAGCAGTTCCTTTCTGTCTCCGAACCCCAACACTGTCTCTTCCGCGGCCTGTCTGTTGTCGCTGCCACAGGGTTTGCTCCATTGTCTCGAAAAGCATCGGGGGAATGCCCCGCGTCTTCGGGCTTCTGAAGTCAATTCCTCTTCTCATAAGTTGCAGTACTCGATTGGTGGCGATACTTCTTATCCCCTTTCCAACCGCCCAACTAGATTCGGTCAAGAAAAGCCATATGGAACTGTAGAAGAAACCTGTTGGAATGCCGATCGGATTATCGGGAAAATGGAGACGTTGGCATGGCTGGGCTAATCAGATCACACGGATCCATCTCCGTCAGAGTGTGTCCGTCTGGCCTGCCATATCACGGCCTTCGTAATTGCTGCCCTTCACGTTAGATCCTCTCTTCTACACACGTGCGAATCCACGATTACCCTCATCTATAGAAGCCGTTCGTTATCACTTGAGTGACCTGTGAAACCGAAAAACCCGATGGACAATCACGCCGCAGTGATACAAGTCGAGAACTGACGATGATTTTATGCTTCTTGAAAGTGTTACATGGGTGAACTTGGCTGTAGTATTCAGAGACAACGCGATTCTTTTTACTCCGAGTCTTCTCCGCTGTCTGTATTTCCTGTTGCTCTTTGCTTGCTTCTGTTTGATGGCAAGATAGAGATCAGTGCACACATCGTTGGCATGAGAAGGCAGCTAAACTCATGTGGCAATGCCTGACGGGTTTGGCGTGTCAACCAGTTGTGACGATTTTGGGTTCTTTGGCGACCCGTATTGGAAAGAAAAGGGGCACTGCATTCGACGCAGAGCTGGAAATTGTAATGAAGGCCACTGCAGGCCTAAGAGCATAGTGTTACGTATCCTACAACCTATCTTGGTTCTAGCACCCTGTTCGTCCTCAAACAGCGTAGTATAACAGTAACTTGGATGTATTGCCTAGAGTTGCTTGGCTTCGCAACTACTAATGGCACGGAGACCTTTGGCAATTTATTGCATTACCGGCGCCGATGCCGCAATACGTGGCCGTTCGAAATTCCTCTTCTTTCACATTGAATGGCCTGACATGCTAGAGGCTAGCAACCGTTCCTATAAGACTGAAAACATTTAACTGTCTTCGCTATATTGACGGCCACTTTGCCAACTTCGGCTGCGCTCAAGCGTGAAATATGAAACACTGAAAATCAATTGCCAGGGAGGATGTAGTCGTGACTTGCCTAATGATTAGCTTCATCACTAAGAGCAGCTAGAAGTATATGCTGCTAAAATGTAAACAAGTTTCAGTAACTCTGTATACAGAAGATGAAAACTTCTTTTTATTTTAGAAAGGAAAAAACATATCATCATCGTATTATTATTTAAATAACCTAACGTTATTTTTCTTTAACTACTAGGAAATGTATATAAGACGTCTAACTAAGTGAACTCCTAGATGGCGTACTTCGTTAAGTAAGGGTTAATACTGCGTTCAGGACGAAATTTCGTTTCAATGATTTTTTCGAACCTAAAGATTTTAGCTTTGATATCTTATGGGGCAAAGAACGGGCTGTTCTGCCTAGGTTGCTTTAGCAATGGCGGTATGCTAAATAGTGAGTCAGGTTTTGAAAATGTCTAGATCTCGAGTAACTTTAAACTTCAGACTAGCTTAGATAAAGCAACAAAACATACAAGGGCTAAAGAGAGAGATTGTGTTTCACAGCAAGGAAACAAATAAGATCAGCTCATAGTCAACTGTGTTGTCAGGACCAAAAACAGAACCTGCAAGATAGACGAGTCACTACTACGTCCCATGACTTAGGTGTTAAATGACATGTAGTGCTTGGAAATTATTGGTATTGTCGTGGCAAAGCACTATACCAGCGCGTCCCACGAGTGGCACGAAACTGTAGATGGATGCTTTGTACTCCTAAATGCGCCCAAGCAAATATATACATCTTCGGCCAACCGACCGATTTCTCACGCGCAACTGAAATATGTGTAGGGGACTGGCGAAACCAGCCAACTGTATGCTGATTGTGAATGCAAGAAACAAATGCGAATAACCTCCCCCGATGATACCCTCCGTCATTTCATACGTCGCCGTTGTGGGATATTGGTCGATAGACATGTCCCTTGCTTCCTGTCAAAAGCGTTTAAAGTTGAAACCCTTAGTCCTCCTCATATGATGACGACCGAAACCGAGCTGGCAGTTTCTTCTTTCTGGAAGAACGATCGAGAGAAGAGATGGGTTCGTCGTCATCATCTGAGTCTGTACCAGCGCCCTGCACCTTATAGCTAGACTCGCTATCGTTGTTCTCCAAGGGGCCCAAAACCTGCTTCTGCGTGCGCTTCCGTCTGGATGCTGAGCTCAGAGTAAAGGGCTCGTCGTCCGAGTCTACGACAGCGCCGGATTCGGTGGGCGGGTGACGCGCTGTACGCCCAAAACGCGATGGTCCTTGGGCCTCAACTTTCTTTCGGCCTCGAGATTTTGTCGGGGTTACGTTAATCTCTGGCTCATCTTCATCGACGTCCATTGCATCTTCAATCGACTTGCTGAGGTCAGTCGCCATGATCTTGCGCCCACGAGCAGACCTGGGAGCCTGGTTCAAGCCGGATGGGACAGTATCGTGTTCGCCTTCTGGAAGCCGGACGATGCTCGGGTTGGCTCGAATCACATCTTCGCCGTGTTCAACCTCTATCCCTGCTGCCACAACTGGGCTAGGCGGACGAGGGATCTTGGGTGGGCGGCCGCGACGTTTTTTGGGGGGCGATGTACCCTTCGCTGGCTTCGTAGAAATCTCGAGACCCTTGGCTGTCAGCTGAGGACCAATAGCAGTCTGTGAGCCAGAAGAATGTCCGGGTCCACGATTATCACGAGGGGTTGTTTTCGTCGAGCCCTCCGAATCCGATGGAACAATGGAACCCATCGACCTCACGCGGCGGATACCACCTCGCCGTCTAGATGTTGACACCCGCTTCTCCGCACCTCGCACCTCGGCATTCTCCTCGGATTCCAACGAGGGGTGAAACTCTTCATCCTCATCGTCACTTTTTGCAGCTCGCTTCCGCTTCCGATTCGGAGCGGGCGTTGGGTCCAGGTCAGCTAAAACCTCGTAATCGTCCACCGCCACCTTGGGCGCCTCTTTGCGAGCACCCGTGTTAACGCTTTTGGCAAATTTTGCCTTTGGAAGCCTCTGTGTGGCTGACTTCTCGGAGCCGTTTGTTGCCCGCTGCCGGCGACCTCGTCCGCGTTTTGTTGACACGACGTTCTCTTCTTCCCCTTCATCTCCATCGCCTGCCTTTTCTTTGATCATCTTTTCCGTGAGATTGGGGAAGTTTTCGCCGTAGTTGAAGAAGAGCTCCTCACCAGCCTTGATACTCCGAGTAGCAGTGAATCGAATACGGAATTCGCCATTGACGTAGAGAATGCTCGGTTGAACGTTGGCGTTCTCTACAGCATGGTTGATGTAGCGGCTGAGATTACCGTAAATAGCAGCGTCGACCCAGATGCCTTCGTAGTCCAAGAGACTGAATACATACGATGTACTCTTCTCTATGGAGAAAGCTTCGCCGCGTCTGGCCTCTCTCCTGACTCCTTCATCCGCAACGATGAGCTCGCCGGTGTATTCAATGACGAATTCGTCCTGGGCAATATCTTCCGCCGTGAACAGACCGTAGCCGCAGCCTTCCAACTGGCTCTTGCCGAGCACAACAGCTTTGCTGACGCCTCGCTGAATGGCAATATTCTGACAGCCTGTTTGGAAGAGCGCTGCATCGTGTCGATTCGCAGGGTCCGCACGTTCGAGAGCGCCGCAGGTTCCACAGAGGTCAGGATCGCATTCGCGGTTCAGCTGTACACAAATGCAAGGCCGACCTTCTTTCTGCTTCTGAAGGCATGTCTTGCCGCTGGCGTGGCAGGCACAACCAGTGAACTTGTACGCGCAACAGTCCTCCGTACAGCGGCAAAAGCGCTCACAGAGTACATCGTTGAGTACACAGGGACACCCGTTTTCGGCGGTGCAGGGGCCTTCGTGATGACACGGATCATTGGATGGGCGCACCTTTGTATCGTGAGAATTGGTGTGATCCTGCCAGTCGCCGAGGAGCATCTTCTTTTTGCGATCGTACCAAGGAAGATTCTTGGGTCTAGGTCGATCAATCGTTGTGATGGGCGGGAGGTTGATGTCGAGGGATTGCAAATGACGATGGACATCGCAACAGTCTCTGTCAAGAATCTCTGCGGTGGCGCATTCAGCCTTAACCTGGACTTTATTGTGATCCAGAATGGAGAAGAGACCGCGCAGCAAAAACGTTTCGTCTTCAGTCCATGGCCTCGACTCTGCATCGGAGCCGCCAACGCCGTAGATTCGGTAGCATTGTCGCTCACATGGAAGTGGAGCTGGTGGATGCTCGACCGGATTTGTGGAAGACACAACGCGATTTGCGGAGAACATCCGCCCATACATTCCGATGCAGTCCATGGAAAAATTGCGCTTGTGATTTTCCAGGCTGTAGTCTCCGTGCTCGCAAGAGTTGCTGTAGCATATAAGGCATCCCATTACAGTATGCGTTTCGATCCAGTGCTCGAGAGAATCCACCTTGTCGGCGTCGTCTTGACCGACCTTGGCCGTCTTTTTGGTTTCGACGATTTCATCGACGGACTTGTCGAGCTTCAGGACATCTGACAGCAAGATGCCCATGTTCTGGGGACCGCCGTGGTAGAAGACCTGATCAAAGGCATCTGTGAAGACTCGCGCTGCTTTGAGGGCTCTTGGAGTAGCGGCTACGAAATCGTCGCTGTGTAGATTTACAAGGCTCGTCTTCTGCTGTGGAGTGATGGCGTCATCCAAATTTGAGCTGGCCATGTGGCGGATCAAGGTGGCTCGGTTGCAATTGTCGATGGCAAGCTTTTTGAGCCACGAGTCCAGAAAAAGTGACAAGGTGGCAGTCCTCTCCTTCTTGATGGTTCGATTGACTCGTTGATCGCGGCTTCCTAGGGTCTTGAAACCGCAGCTTTCGTCCATTCTCTCCAACTCCCCTAACCAGGTGTTGTATTTTCGCTCTTCCTCGGGCGCAAGATCTCGAATGACAGGCACAAATTTGAGCAGGGAGTTGGGAGATAGAAAATTTTTGGCGATTTCTGTGTGATGAAACCGATACTTGGGCACAGCAGGCTTGTTAGACTTGACACAGACTGGCACATAGTGAGCAGTTTTGGCTTGGTCCGACTTCCTCCCACGGAAATGTTGCTATGGAAAGGTCAGTGTTAATCCTTCAAGAGGACGTAGTCAACTGCACTGACCTTGGTTCTAACAGACATGGTCGTCCCCTCTTGCTCTTCAACTGGGACAATCTTGACGCTGGAAAAGAAGTCGAAACCGGTCTTGACACGTGTTTCAATGGATTTGGTGGATTTGAGAGCGTAGAGAGACAGTTGAGCATGAGCTTTGCCAATGTCGGCAGAGCAATCCTTCAGCAAGGCGGCCAACTGACGGACATCAGGGATATCCTTCTTCGGCGTCTGCTTCTTGGTGATGGCGCCATTCCTGGGGGACTGGTAGCTAGACGGGCGCTTGGACGAGGGCGGCGTCAACTGCTGAGGGGCCTTGAGGAAGCCTTCGGGCCGCGGTGGTCGAGGCATCTCAGCATCCAGACTGTCGTCGAGGTCGATTGACGAGACCGAGGGCTGGATTGATACGGGCGGGGGCGAAGGTTCCAGAACCGAGGCTGCATTGCTGGAAACAGCGGTTGAGCCGCCACTGGGGTCCGAAAGGCAGTGTGCGGCGTCTGGTGAAAAGGTCGGGTGAGCTTGGGTGTCCTCGACCTTGGTTGCAGCCTGGGACGCGCGATCGGCCACCGGACCGCGATGGCTTTGTGGGCGTGAGAGCGGGCTTGAGTTGACGGTCAAGTCGACGAAATCGAACCTCTTCCCAGACTTCCCGTGAGTGTGAGGACGAGGCCCGGGTTGAGCGCCGTCTGGGGTGACTCGGTCGCGGACGGGGCGAAAAATGGCGTAGTCGTTGTAGGGTCCTATTTGAGTAGGAGCGCGCCGGTCGGTCCCGGCGAGGAAGGGAGCCATGTCGAGTAAGAGCAGGTAGGCGCAAGGCGCGGAGGAAGGGGCGACAGCGAAAGCCTTCTCTTCAGCCTATGGTGGTTGCAATGTCCCCCTCACTTGCAAGCGCAAACACGGACGCAGACACGGTCGCTCACCATGTCCTCGTCCCCGTGGTCAGCGTCAGTGAAGCCTGTAAACATTGGCCAAGAAACTACCACGCCAGGCCGCAGCGAGTGAGCGAGCGATGGTAGTGCACACGTGATCCGGGGGAGAGGAGGGGTGCAAGGGATGAACGAGGATGGATATATGCGTGAGTTTCCGCCAAAGTCGCCTCACTGGGATGAGGTCGATGGTGAGAGAAGAGGTGAGATAGGTCTTGTGAGACGCGTTGGCGAACTGCGAGGCTAAGCGCGTTCAGGGAAGGAAAGAGCTGGAGGGAGAGAGATTGCAAAGCGCTAGACCCAAAAAAGAGCGGGGAGCAGGGGTTGCAACTCGAGCCACCCGATACAAATCCGTGCAGGCAGAGTGGATTGACTGCCAGCCAGCCAGGTAGGTAGGTACCTAGAGTTGCCACTGATGGCTGGCTAGGTACTTGCGAGACTGATGTGAAAAAGAAACTCGTTTGTCTACTTGCCGGTTTTTGTCGTGGACATCTGCACCTGGAGAGATAACTACGACTTCTAATCCAGTCGCATATTCTCGGTTTCATTCCCGACAGCAACCCAGTTCCGAAATGATTAGGAAAAAAGGCCTATAAGCTCCCTTCCTATTGACCTATGTAACAATACCTAGGTACCTATTTGTTTGGCGGATACGCTGGTGACTTTTAACAATTGGAGTTTCTAATAGATACCTAAGAAATCGATGCGCAGCAAATCTGTTTTCGTTCTTTCTTAAGAATGAACTTTCCCTTCATCAATCCTTTCCAATCGGCTTCCTTATGAACTCTCTCCACCATTTAAACGCGTTGCTGCACAGGTCTCAGCGGATGACAAATGTGTAATTATGGCTGAACACTTTGCAGTCGGAGCAGCCGCAATGCCCACTCTCTCTGTCCCTATCCTCCCCCCCCCCCCTTGCAATTTGGACCACCTATGATTTGACAGGTTGCGAACCTTTCTTGGGTTCCTAGCAACTGAACGAATACGCGATACTTTTCTTGTCTTGGGTTACGAGGCCCAACCGCAAGAGTCTATCCAAGCGCTGCGAGTTGGACCGGAGAGAGCAAAGCCTAGGGTTCCGCCGGGTTTAACTTTTGTATCCAACCGGCTTCGCTGCTCATTGCGAAAATTCAACGAAGCGCTGGCTCTTTCAGCTACCTGAAGATGATGAGTATCGAAGTCAAATAAAAGACTTCACTGTTGGTCAAGGGTGTTCGTGCCTCGGAGCAGAGATCAGTTTCTCGCAATGATCATTGCGGGCATCCGGGAAGGAAAATCAGTGCCAAGTCAGATCTCAACCCTGTCTTTGGACTATGGCCTGCTCCTAGCGGATGGATAGCTTTAGTCTGATGAGCATGCCTCAAAGGGGCGTATGGTCGGGGCCAAAAGGTTGGATCAACAAAAGGGTCGCGCGAAGGATCGATTTGGCAATTCGACGACACCTATGAAATCATCGCTCGTTTCCTTGACCTAGCACAGTCAACTTAGTCTCGAATCGTCTGGACAAGACGGCAGCGGACCCAACAGGCGGCAAAGCAACGTTAGTCCCTCTAGCCTTGGGAGCAACGACAAAACTGACTTGACCCATGTCCCAAAGATGCCGAGAGGTCCCTCGAGCGAACGATGGGTCCTGACGACCAGGTGGCAGTGAAAAGGCAGTAAAAAGCTGAGATGGACCAGCCCACTTGGCCAGTTGAGTGTCTCCGCCGGAACCTGCAGATAGCCCGGGAAAGGGTAATCACGGTAGGGATTGATAAGACATGGGCTGAAAGGGCTTTCTTGCAGCCTGCATCGAAAGCTTGCTCTGTACCTCGTCCCAAGTCGGTCCCAAAAGAGTTATTCGATTCCCCAGCCGTCTGTTTCAAGAATCCACATTGGGAAAAGGGTTCTAAGAGACGGCGCCATCCCGGAAGACGATCATCATGGCTGTGCGAAATCATCGGGTGGGCGCGGGAGTTGCCCTCGCGTACGTCTTGTTGTCGTGGTGGCCGATGCTCTTGATCTTCCTGCCGGCCAGCCAGGGATTCAATTTCCCCAAGGCGGAGACGGGCCGTATCGAGTCTCGTAGCCCCGGCCAGAGCTGAAAGAGGGCGGAAGTGAGTGACAACGACCGAAGCTCTTGTGATCGTAGCCTTCGACGATGGCAATGGAAAAGTAATGCAACGGACTACCTTGGTTTGGGGCGTCGCTTTGTACGTACCTAACCACGTACCTTACTGTTGTTTTATTTTTTGCTCTCTCTCTAAGTATTTCTGCAGGCACCAAGCTAGCTCGGTGACGCTGCGAACAACGCCAGAGACGAGCTAACCAGACCGATGACGTCGTCCGCGCGAATGAGGCACTAAGGAGGAGGGAGGCCACTAGATCAGCCGAGGGGGGAACGCATAGCCAACCTCCCGCTGTGCGCGCACCCTTGTGCTCCGTCGTCCGTCCTTTTTCAGCCCACCTCAGCACAAATCAAAGTCCCGTCACTCCCTCCGCAACATCGCAGACGCAGGCTACCAACTTCCCTTTGCGGCGCCTACATATAAACACCCGGCTTCGCATCCCCCCCCCATTTTCTTCATCTACTCCGCCATTTGATCCCTTCCTGTTAGTACCCCTTGTCACACCCCACGACACCCTGCTTCCAAGCGCAACGCTGTATCCAAGCCTGTCTCTCCGACGCCTGATCAACCGTTCCCCACGAGTGCCGTCTCTTCACTGTCGCCAACAACGTCAACGTCAACGTCAACCATCATGCATCGCACATACTCCATGCGCCAGACAAGAGCGCCCACCGCCTCTCAACTCCAGGTAACGCATCACGACATACAATCGGTTTTCCCTACAACCGCGATGCTGACTCTGCCTGTCTGTCTTTCCGTAGAACCCTCCCCCGCCTCCCTCTACCACAAAGTCCGGTCGCCTGTTTCGTGGTGGCTTTGGTATGTCGTCCTACCTGTGTCTTTGGCGTTGTCCTCTGTCTCCTTCAGTTCTACGATGCGCGGCCTGGTCAAGAGTTGTTTCGACTGACAAGTCTGCTTAGGCCATGCCCTCCGCCACAAGTCTGCCGGTGCTTTCGGGCCAGACCTCGCCAAGAAGCTGTCACAGTTGGTGAAGATGGAGAAGAATGTTATGCGCAGCCTTGAACAAGTGGCTAGAGAGCGTATGGAAGTGGCTGTACGTTGTTCAAAATTGCTACCTCTTTCCGCACACGCCTTCTGACCTTCGATTACAGCAACAACTCTCAATATGGGGCGAGGCTTGCGACGAAGACGTGTCCGATGTCACCGACAAGCTCGGCGTTCTTCTCTACGAGATTGGTGAGCTTGAAGACCAATACGTCGACCGATACGACCAATACCGTGTGACAATCAAGAGTATCCGCAACATTGAGGCTTCGGTACAACCGAGCCGAGACCGTAAGCAACTCTCAGTACCTACAATCTGCCCCTTACTCATTCCAATTTCTTTTTACAGGTAAACAAAAGATCACCGACCAGATTGCCCAGCTCAAATACAAGGAGCCCAACTCCCCCAAGATTGTCGTCCTCGAGCAGGAACTTGTTCGCGCCGAAGCCGAGTCGCTGGTTGCCGAGGCCCAACTGTCCAACATCACGCGCGAAAAGATCAAAGCCGCGTACACCTATCAGTTCGACGCTTTGAGAGAACACTGTGAGAAGGTTGCTATCATCGCCGGGTACGGAAAGCATCTGCTCGAGCTCATTGATGACACACCTGTAACCCCGGGCGAGACTCGTGCGGCTTACGACGGTTATGAGGCTAGCAAGGCCATCATTCAGGATTGTGAGGATGCCCTAACCAGCTGGGTTACATCTCAAGCCGCCGTTTCCTCCAAATTGTCCACTCGCGCGCGCACTCTGTCGACACGCCGTAGGAACAACATCAGAGCGCGTGCCGAGGGAGGCCACGATTTGTCCGGGCAGGATGCTCCTTTGAATGACGACTCGTCATGGACGCCTGCACACAACAAAGAGGCGGAGTACACGGATGAGGAGGAAGAGGATGATGATATTCACCATTCCGTCACCGGGACCGATGACGGCTTGAATGGCGAAATCAGAGGACGTCAACACGAGAGCATCGTGGCATGAGAGCACGATGCATTGACTTTAAGTTTATGTCCCCACATTCCCCGTTGGTCTCAGATGACATTGAGCGTAAAGCTCGTAATGGCAGTAATAAGTGAACTTTAACAGTAAGATAGCGTTGGGATCTGGTGTTTGGGAATTGGGGATTGGGGCCTCGGTACTCCGGTCGCGGTCGACTCACAATGATTGAATAGGGTGGGAGCGTTGATGGGGCAAAACAGTGCTTTTCGTAGCTTTAATGTCAATGTATTACATTGTTAATTGCGTTGTCTTGTATGATGATTTCCTTAAGCTCCAATTCTCTCATTCAGAGTGTCCTGGGCCTATAGCACCCGGACGCTGAGTCTTTAAATGACAACATCTGCGTATGGGTTCTGACCCCTGATTTGGCTTGCAAACTCCTCCACCTCGATCTTGACGATGTACTGTCCCGGAACGACCACCAAGCCCAGATACCGGGATGTCATGTCTATCGTAACGGTGCCTGATCCATCGGTGGTTTGCCGGGATAGTTCAGCTCGCTGTTGCGCGGACGGCTGACGGTACTCGTAGGCGTGTGCTAGAACGACATTTCGGTCCTGTCACGGGTTCGATCGTCAGCAGAGCATTCTCGCATTGGACGGCAGGGTTACTGACCGGATCTGTGCACTTGAACTGGCCCAAGAACATGCGGCCATCAGTGACGAGGATGCGCAGGTTTTTGTTAAGAAGAGAGGTCAAGAAACCTCTTCCCTCTTCTTTTTCCATGGCAGCTCCTTGGTCGCAATGATGCGCATTGCTCTTTTGGTATCTTTGAGTTGTTCGTAAGAAGATGACGGCACACCTCGGGACGCATTGCACGCTCATACATTGGTTGTCGGTGCAGAGACTCGTGCCCCTCCGCTCTCGCACATACCCAATCGATAAGCTGCGATAACAGCGCCTCAAGTGGAGGCAGGCGCGTCATTGGAGCGAGCTTCTTGTAATGCCGACTTCGTTCCTCACAAAGATTATCACTCCCTAGGACTCTCAAGACGACGTCCTCGAGATTCGCATTCCTTCGAGTAGACCAGGACGCTACACCTATCACGCAAAATGCGATAGCTATTTGGTAGATGAGAAGAGCGCTTCTCACAGCAACCATCATCTCCACCGAGCCCAACCTCCGTGAATCACAACCCAACGCTGCCGCACCAACACTACTCTTACGTCGCAGCCATGGGTGTGAACGGCCTTTGGACGGTTGTGCAGCCCTGCGCGCGCCCAACGAACCTCGCGACTCTTAACCGAAAGCGCCTCGCCGTTGACGCCTCCATCTGGATATACCAGTTTCTCAAAGCCGTACGTGACAAAGAGGGCAACGCGCTGCGCAACTCTCACGTCGTCGGCTTCTTCCGCCGCATCTGCAAGCTCCTGTGGTTCGGCATCAAGCCCGTCTTCGTTTTCGACGGTGGCGCTCCGACTCTCAAGCGCCAGACGATTCAGGGCCGCAAGCAGCGCCGCGAGGGCCGCAGAGAAGATGCAGTCCGCACAGCTGGGAAACTGCTCGCTGTGCAGATGCAGCGGCTTGCAGAGGAGGAAGACGAGAGGAGGAAGCGCGATGCGGAAAGGGGTATTCGGAGAGAACGAGAAGAGCCCCAGGAGGAAATACCCGATGCGGACACGATTGTCTACGTTGACGAAGTCGGCATGTCCCAGCAGGAGAGACAGCGGACGCGGAAATTCTTCAAGCAGGACGCGTACCACTTGCCCGAACTTGACGGCGACATCGCGTCCATGGCCAAGGCGGACGATCCCAGAATCATGAGCATCGAAGAGCTGGAGGAGTATGCCCGACAGTTCCACGATGGAGAGGATGTCAACCTCTACGATTTCAGCAAGATCGATTTTGACGGCGAGTTCTTCCAAAGTTTGCCTGCGGCAGACAGATACAACATCCTAAACGCAGCCAGATTGCGAAGCCGCCTCAGATTGGGATTGAGCAAAGAGCAACTGGATGAAATGTTCCCGGATCGCATGGCATTCTCGAGGTTCCAGATCGAAAGGGTTCGCGAGAGAAACAACCTGACGCAGCGCCTCATGAAGGAAGCCGGCATGACTGGCCTGGATCTTACCTTGACAGGCGGTGGAAGGATTGCTGGTGAGAAAGACAGGGAGTACATCCTGGTGAAGAACGACGGAGCGGAGGGCGGGTGGGCGCTGGGTGTCGTGAGCAAGGAAAAGGATCTGGGCGAGGCCCATAAACCCATCGATGTCGATGCCCTGGATTTCCAGTTTCAGAAAAAGGAGAATGCTGAGGGGTCTGATGAAGACGATTTCGAAGACGTCCCAGTCGAGGGCCTGAACCGACTTCCCAAATTGTCGTCGATTGCGGCCAGAATGACACCCCGAGAGACGGCTCTTCAAAGCCAACACTCTCATGGCAACAGAGGAGAGGCCGAATTCAACGACAACGACGACTTGTTCGAAGAGGAAGAACAAAGTCTGTTTGTTGGCGGCGATGGCCCTGAAACACAAGATCCAGGCCGGTCCAACGTCCAAAGTGACAGGGGGATGCACCCTGAAGAGGAGGATGATATCAACCGTGCAATAGCGATGTCCTTACGGAATCAGCACGGCAAGGATGCAACGAACTCGGATGAAGAGGAACAGTTTGAAGACGTGGGAATGGATGCCCCGACTTGGAAACAAAAGGCCGTCGAGGAGCTTAAGCCAATCACCGCAAGGAGTGGCCGCATGGTGGCTCACATTGTCAATAATAGGTCTACGGCTGCCGTCTCGAGGAGACGGCAAAACAGTGCAAGCAGCGACGACGATGAAATGGACCTGCAGACTGCTCTGAAGGCGTCCCGGCAGACGAAAAGAGCCCAGCCGAAGCCGTCAGTCCCCAACGTCAAGAACCCTTTCGACGGTCCGTTGCCGTTCCCTAAACTCGCATGGGGTCCTTCGATTTTCTCAACAAAGGCACAATCCAAGAAGCCTGAAGATATGGGGCCAGCGAAAGGGCTTGCGCAAAGAGCGCAGAAGCCAGCGCAGAATAGCGATGATGGCGAGTTTGGCGGCGGCTTTGTAGCAAACGGTGTTGATGAAGAGCCAGCCGGCGAAGATAACAATGAAGGCGGGTTCGAGAGAGAGCCGTCCGAAGACCGACCCAAGCCACTGCCTCCATGGATGGTGGACAACATGGATATTCGGGAATCGATAAAGCAACAACGACAGGTGGACAGCGAGATCAACACAGAAGACAGGGAGGCGGCCCTGGAAGAGGAACGTCGGCTTAAGCGCCAGAAGCAAAACCAACTCATCGAAATCCAGTCGTCCGATGACGAGGATAGCGATATAGAGATACTTGACGTGCCGCTAACGCCGAAGTTGGCTGCCTCTCAGGAGGGTATTGGTTTCGCCAACGAAATGCCATCGACGGCTACTGTCTCGACCGCTCAACTTGAGTCGCCGAAGAAGAAGGAATCAGAATTAGCAACTACACCCTTTGAGAAGGCAGATGCTGCGTCACGGAGGTCCACACCGTCTTCTGAACCCGATTTCGAAGACGTCCGACCGGACGATACCGGCGAATATATGGAAGTCACCGTCACGGAAGTGCTCGACTCCCCAGAACCAGAAACCCAAGATGTCATAGGTACTGCGGCGCTCCAGAAGCCTGGTTCTTTGGAACCAGCCATGAAGGATATTACTGTCGATGTAGAACGGCAGAACCCGACAGAAGAACACGAGCTCACCTTTGAGGAACTCATGGACGGGCCCCAATTGGACGATCGCAATACGGCAGGCGATCCTGTGCAGGATGCAGAGGCTGCTGTGTTCGCCGAGAGCGATAACGAGTTTAGCGACCCGGAGGATGAAGAGCTATTTGCCAACCTCGCACAGGAAGCGGAGGAGCACGCCCGCTTTGCCAGCGAGCTGAACAACAAGTCAGAGCGCGAGAACAAAGAGGCTTACGAGAGAGAACTCAAGGCGCTTCGTACGCAACAGAAAAAGGATCGCCGGGACGCCGATGAGGTTACGCAGGTCATGGTCACCGAGTGCCAAGCCCTGCTCCGTCTCTTTGGTATCCCCTACATCACCGCGCCGATGGAGGCCGAAGCGCAGTGTGCAGAGCTCGTGCGGATGTCTCTAGTGGATGGCATCGTCACTGACGACTCTGATTGCTTCCTCTTCGGCGGCACGCGCATCTACAAGAATATGTTCAACAGCAACAAGTTTGTCGAGTGCTACCTCGGCTCGGACCTCGAAAAGGAGCTCTCCCTGTCACGTGAGCAGCTCATCGCCATCGCCCAACTTCTGGGGTCGGATTACACAGAGGGCCTGCCCGGTGTCGGTCCCGTTACGGCCGTGGAGATACTCTCAGAGTTCACCGGCAAGGACGGCCTTGAGAGGTTTAAGGAATGGTGGCAGGACGTGCAGATGAACAACCGTCCCAAAGAGGCGGACGCGGGGTCACCATTCCGCCGTAAGTTCCGCAAATCGCAGGCCACGAAGCTCTTCCTCCCCACGGGGTTCCCTAACCCGGCCGTCACGGACGCTTACCTCCGCCCAGAGGTCGACAGCAGCCCCGAACACTTTCAGTGGGGCGTGCCGGACCTCGAAGGCCTGCGGCAATTTTTGATGGCGACGATCGGGTGGAGCAAGGAGCGCACCGACGAGGTGCTCGTACCCGTCATCCGAGACATGAATAAGCGAGACATTGAAGGCACGCAGGCTAATATCACGCGGTATTTTGAGGGTACTGTGGGCGTTGGCGCGAGGGATGCCTTTGCGCCGAGGCAGAAGGGGACGACGAGCAAGCGGATGGCGGACGCTGTGAGTAGGCTGAGGGCAAACGCCAACGGCGCGCAGGCCGTGGAGCAGGAAGACTCTTCTACGTCGGCGGCGCCGGCCAAGATTACGGGGAAGAGAAAGGATAGAGTCAGGACTGCGGTGCCTGGTGAGGACGAAGACGAGTTTGTCGATGATGCTGAGGGAGGACAGCCGGAGCAGGGTGTCCGGCAAACGAGAGCCCGTCGGGGGAAGAAGGCCAAGGCATCCGAGTAGATGTGAGGTGAATGGCGTCATAGCATGCAGTGGGATGGTAGTCTTTGCATATGCGGCCATTCCCTTTCTCCGCTCACGTCGAGTCGACGCAGTGGCCGTGGCCGTGGCCGTGACTGCTATAGTCTTTGGCCCCTTGCAAATGAGCACCATCAATGCTAGGGACGGAGTTGCATCTTTGTAATTTGTACTTGTGAAGCATTGCGAGGTGTTACCTTAGAACCATTGACATGTTGACTGTAGGAGTCCCGCATGGCTCTCGTGGTCTCAGTCACGAGCCCCGAGTCATCCTCCCTGACTGGCTTCTAAACCCACGACTCCATCGCAACTCCGCTGTGGCGATCACTCAAGGTTAGAGGACAATGCTCAGTGAGGAATTTTTTCTTTCTCGTTTTTTCTGGCCCGCCTGCATTGTTGTCCAAGAGCGAATTCTCAGAGCAAGGCGTGAGTCACATGCGGTCAACGGGACATAGCCGAGACGACCGCCTTATGCAGTCTCCCCAGGTCTTGTTTTCTGCAAGGCTGTGGAGCTGAAGTGGCGGGCCAGGGTTGAGCGAACGTGGGTGGATGTGCATTTGCCAGTCCGCTTTTCAAAAGGGACTTTCAGGCACGTTGAGATTCGTGGAGTGCGACCTTATTCCGTCCCCAGGCGGGCACGTGTGAAACAGCAAGAGAAAAAACTGGTTCTCGACGCCAATCGGGCTGGAGGAGGGAGAGAAAATCTTTGGATGTTTCCACGTGGCGGGGTCCATCTTTGTGTATGAGAAACCCGAGCGTGACATGTTCCTTCCCGTGTTGGTTCTTGCGCCGCAGGCCGTACAAGTCCACCGGGCCAAGAATCCACGACATTATGGGAGTTGGAAACACATGAGATGCAAGACCTCGGTCGGTATCGAGATCATTGGCTGAGTGCCGGCATATCCAAGGCCCTGACCCGCCTGGCCGCCTGGCCGCCTGCGACAGACGGATCGAATGAGGATTCGCCATGGCAAGAAAATAGTGTGCATTGCTGCAGACGACGGAGGTCCAGATAGCCAATCGGTCACTCTCGGGTAGGTTCCGCTAACTAATGCAGGAACAACGAACGCCAAAGTCGTGGTCCGTTGGCGACAAATTTTGTGACTTTTCAACCCATCTTAGGCCGTTCCGAGCTGCTTGTCATCAACTGCCGGCTGACTTGTCCTCTCCCGATAAGCTCGTGGCTGCGGGCGCCCGCTGTAACCACATTGCCTTGTCCTCCACCACGCGGCATATTGCACCGAGTCCTACGACTGGGCCCGCGGATCAACGAAGGAGCCAATGCCAGACGACGGCTATGTGGTACGATGCCCTGCAACGAGGGGTTTTATGTGTGGAGAACCAACATGAGTGGTTTTCCCGTGTCGTGACTTTTCTTTTTGTCTCCTCGGAAGTTTTCCTTTTGGTGTCCTGCAGGTTGTTGTCCAAGACTTTCTTTACCCCCCCTCCCCCCCCTTCCCTTTTGCCGGCCATCAAGACTGGGTTGCGACTCGTATATCAGAGAACGGACCCAGATCGGATCAACAGAGCCAGGACACGCTGCGGTTTGATGAGAAGAATCGGAGTAATCGTCGGTGACTTTTGCAGACTGTGAGTGGAATCGCAAAACGAAGTGGGAAGAAAAAAGCAAGAACAATGGCAAAGTTGAAAGGCAGAGGGCCAGCCCGTTCTTCCGCGGCGTCGGAAAATGGGCTGGAACGGCACGCAGCGTCAGGATGTTGCCTGTCGAGAGGGAACGTGCTGCGCGATTAACCATCGGATGGAATGGGCCGCTCTTGTCGAACGAGCGTGGGGATTGGGATGGCATCCATGATCTGGGCCTTGGGACGAACCACGGACGGTCGGCGACTCCTCCAGCGTCCCCACTGAGTGCCGGGGATGGGGGCACACCTTGGACATCGACCGGGCGCATACTCACGGTAAACTTGATTCCGTCACAGGTCAGTCAACCAGCACACGGATACAAGGGCGCCGGCGCTGTCATGGGTACTCATTGCCCTTTCCAAACCCCCGAGGATGCGTCAGTAGGCGACCCCTGAGTGTGAATTTGGGGAGGTGTTCGAGGGCAGCCCACGATGGCACCCTCTGGTGCCGGGGTTTTTGGGGTAGTGCAGTTCTTGGACGACCTGAAGGTGATTTGGCAAGCCAAGGCGTAAAGTCTGGTGAATGTGGTCAATTGGCATTCGTCAAGCTGCTCACTGTGTGGTTTGTGCAGACATGAGGATTGGCAGAGACGATTTCCTGGGGAACCCCAACCAATCAAGTCCCAGCCACAATCACGTACGCCAGTGAGTACTCAGCACTGGCCACCGGCGGGCGAAGTTGGGGACGTGTCCCTTTCTTCATGGTGATCTGCTGATCTGCCATCTCGACCGGCGTCGCCCAATGAGTTTGTATGGCTTGATTCGGTTCGCGCCCTTGTGTCGTTGCCGTGTTGGGACACGACGGGTCTGTCGGCGCCGCAGCCCTCGATTGTCAAATTTGGTTGTAGATTAGAGCCCAGAACGCCGAGGAAGCTCAGCTCGGCGTGCCATACGATGGTTGGTTGTCTCTGCCCAAGCCTCAATGAGGAGAGCCCGGCGGGCTGTCTTGGCCCTTGGCGTTTACGGTGGACTCACATTAGAAGTACTACCGCCGCAGCAGAAAGGGAGTGTCGTGTCATGTCAGGAACGACGAGATGTACCCTCGCTGCTGACAACGCGCTGCTGAGCCCAAGTCTCTTCGGTCAAGGAAGGGGAGGGGAAGAGAGAGAGATTAGATGAGTTTATAGGCCCCTGCCATTAGCTGCAAGGTACAGCCCCCTCCCCAGTGTGGCCAAGCCGGTGTTTCATGAAGAGCAATTATTCGGATTGGTCGGCTCCTTTGCGTTTCCTTTAGTCGTCCAATTATGCAACGGCTTTCTTCTGTTCCTGGTGGACTCTTCGTCCAGAGAGAACCACCCACCCCTTCACCTAGCCCCCTCAGAGACGAGCGAAGTAGGAAGGAGGGAAGGAGGTGTGTGGGTATCCGTTGCCATGCCCTGCATCAAGAGTCAAATTCACCCCCAAAGGTCCAGAGAGAAGGAAGGAGTGAGTGACTTGGCCCTCACCTGCTGGCTCCAGCCATCCTCCCTCTGCTGGGGGCCAAAGCCCACTGCCAGAGATCCTAGGTACCTTCTCCATCCTCCATCAACCTTGTCCCCCGAGATGCACTTCCTCTCTACTCCCTAGCTTCCGTTGGTTGGTTTATTAACGTAGCCATCCCACACCCTCACCTGCTAGCTTGTTTGCCTCCTCTTCTTTCTCTCCCTCCCCTGGATACAAGTGTTGATGCACGACTCCGATCTGCCGGTTTTCGAATAGCATCGTCGCTCCTTACAAGAGATTATCTGTTATCTCAGTCATTCCTTATTCACACACTCAACACTTGGTCTCATCCCGACTCACACCCAAACAACATTGATTCAGAGACACCACCACGTCCACACCACACTGTTTAGCAGAGTTCTTGGGAGTGCTTTACTACTCCCATCACTGCCAGTCACACCTCGCAAGCCGAGTCAAAGAACATTCTAGGCCATATCTCTACTTCATCAAAGCATTCCAGCGCATTTCCTACCAGCCACCTGCGATTCTCTTTGAAGCTGGTCAAATACTCAATTAGACTCACCTACGTCTACCAGCAATCTCGTTTTGACAACCTTCATTCCAAGCGAATCTTCACAGACAGATCAAGACACAAAAACAGCATGAAGTCTTCTGCTGTTGTCATGCTGGCTTCGGCCGCTGTTGGCCAGGCCCTTCAGCAGTGCTCTGGCACAGCCAAGGAGGAGGGCGGCAACTGGTGGTGCGGTGCTGTCGACCAGATCCTGTACTCCAACGTCGGGCATCCAGGCACTTACAAAGCTGTCAACCATATGGGGGATGATGGATCCTGTACCTTTGAGGATATCCCCTTTTCCGGTCCCCTAGCCCCTTTCAATGAGGAGGTAAGTCTCTTATAAATGCGCTGATCCGTGTCTTACCTACACACTTTCTTGCACGTACTCACATACTACCAGCTTGTTCCTGTCTTCCGTGGTCCTATGAACCTGAAGCAGGTTGGCATCTACAACCTGTCTCCTAAGGCTAAGCGGTCTCCTGCTGTTCCTCACACTCATGCCCGCCGCCATGGTCACCACGGTCATCATCACTTGCACCAGAGGCATGAGGAGGAGGAGGAGCACAGCGAGGAGAAGCGCGGCGATGTATGGGTCACCGCGACAATCAATGGCCTTGTCCAGTCTTGGCTTAACAACTGGCATGGCCCTACCCCTGGGCCTGCTCCTCCCGTCAACACTCCTGCTGTCCCTCCTGTTGCTTCCCCCAGCCCTACTCCCACCCCATCTAAGCCCGCAGCTGCCGTCAAGCCTGCCAGTTCCAAGCCTGCCAGCTCCAAGTCTGCTGGTTCCAGCTCCGGCTCTAGCTCTGGTACCACAACTGGTGACTACACCCGAGTTGGCTACTACAACGCTGACAAGGCTATTGCTGATGGCATCGTCTTCCTTGGCAACTACGGCGGCCAGGGTTCCGGCAAGTTTGACAAGTAAGTACCACGCCTAAGCATTCCATCATACCTATCCGGGTTCTGACTGCAGACAGTGTATTTGGCAACTCTTTGTCGTACTTGAATTCCGATGCCACCGGTGGTGCTGCTTCACCCCAGATCCTGAACCCTGTCACCCTCAAGTCGAACCAGGAGTTCCTCATCGCCAGTGACAAGTCTTGCGATGATGGCAGCTGTGGCTTCTCGCGCCCTGGTTCCGTTGCTTATCGTAAGCCATGTCCATACCTCTACTCCAACCTGACGGGGCTAACATGTTACAGACGGCTTCAAGGGCGAGGACTCAGTTTGGCTCTTCGAGCTGAACATGCCCCTCGATGGCACCACTGGCTTCAACGCAGATATGTCCGCTCTCTGGTTCCTGAACGCCCGGATTCCCCGCACGGCCCAATACAACAAGTGCTCCTGCTGGCCCGAATGCGGGGAGCTTGACGTTCTCGAGGTCCTTGCCCCCGGCGACACCAAGTGCAAGTCCACCTTTCACTCCAACGTCCCTGGTGGCTCTTCCGACTACTTTGACCGTCCCATCGGTGAGCCCATTAAAGTCGCTGTCGTCCTTGATGGCGACTCTGGCCAAGTCTCAGTCAAGGTCCTCGACAACGACGTCGACTTCTCCACTGGTCTCTCCCGCTCACAGGTGGAGAGCTGGCTTTCTGCTGACTCCTTCTCGGCTGCGAGCGTCGGCGGCAAGACCAACAAGGTCAGCTTGTTTGCTTTGTCGTCCTAAAAAGCTCTGGATCGAAATTTGGGGATTGGGTAAACACCATGATTGCATATGGTGTGAGGCTTTCACAATTTCTGCCTTACTTGACCAAGTCAAGCGGGCTTCTTGCGTTGGATTCACGGCATCTCATGACGCGACCACGACTTTTTCTTTCTTCATCTTGCCTTGTCTTTCTCTTCGATATGCGAGGATATATCAGTTATGCCTCACGTTGGGGGCTTCGGGGCATTGCAAACGAACATGCCTCCTAGGCGTCGAAAGCGGAAGATACCCGGCCCAAGAAAAGTGTGCCCTCTCTTTTTTCTTCTTTTCTTCTCTATGGAATAGGTCAGAGGAGGACGGGGTTTTCTCCTCTCTTGGTATCTTGAAGAGGAGCAGTCAATTCATGCGGAAATTTTCAACATGCGGCCATTTGTGCAGCATTCTGTCTAGTGTGATGGCGCTCTCCAGGCTCTAGATTTTTCTCGCCGTGGTTTGCTCGATGAAACTAGGGGAAGACAATTCGCGTCCAGTGCGAAGCAAGTATTAAGTGAAATTGGCGAGAGTAACCCAACGTTTGCGGCCTCCCAGATACTGCCGCTCATGGCGCCTGTCGCTCTAGTAATATTGCTGGGGAGAGCACGTATAACACAACGCACTTCAAACCTTGTTATACCTAGCTACGTATTCTATCATTCTGCTGACATATCATCACAGATCATCGGTGGATGAGGAACAGGGAACTTCCTGGGCTTTTCGAGAACGAGAATCGCCCAGACCGCCTTGAAGTTACCGCCGAACAACCACGATCGCGTGCCTTGTTTGTAAACTGGCGATGGCGGTTCAAGTGCATTCGCGACTCGCGGTTTGCGGTGGTGTGCGGACGTCCGAGCCGTTATCCCTCCGTAATCTGACAAATGGCATGCCTAAAATGACATATACCAAGCGCGCGGCAGGCCCACTTGTCTTGATAGACCGAGCGCGTCCGCAACGGTTCGGGGGCCGGGTGGGGCATCATAAGCTTGGTAAGCTCGCATCTGAGCGGTTCGAGATCGTGAACTACACAGCGTGCGTGGTTTCTACACTTCCAGGGATTGGTGGTTTTCTGCGACTCCGTGTGAAGCGTGAGACCCAGGTGCATCGGCTGGATGGCGGAGCAGTCAGCAGCGAATGCAAGTTGACGTTGCTTACCTACTTGAGGGATACTTAGCTGCGTAAGTCTATAAGCAGATTTTGATGAGGTACCTCTGTACACGGTAGTAAGCAGTTTGAAGCTGCAAGAAAAGAGGGGTGTTGGTGTTGGCGCTACCTCAATCCGGTAGTTTACGTCGAGGTGCGTTGACCCCGTCATGGGTACCTGCTCCTGTATGGGAAGAGGGAGACGCTTCATAAAAACTTAGAATGTCTATAAAGACGACATGGCCGCTGCTTACCGTCAATATTGAAGCATAGCCATCATCAGCAAACAGCGTTCCACAATCTAATCGACCCTACTTCAGAATCTATCAGTATGCGTCTCTACATCCAAGCCGATCACATGGTACTTTGGGAGGCTCATGTCTAACGCGATGCAGAACAGCCTCGAGCCGATCGCCAAACAGCACATTCATCAAACCTCAAAATGTCCAAGAACATTATCACAGTGTTCGGCGCCACAGGTGCCCAGGGCGGAAGCGTCGTGTCCATCTTCCTCAACGACCCCAAGCTCAGCAAGGATTGGCAGGTCCGCGGCGTCACTCGTGATGTTAGCAAGGACTCCTCCAAGGCTCTTGCAGCCAAGGGTGTCGAAGTTATCGCTGTTAGTACATCCTCTAGAGCCGCTGATAATTGGCTAGGATAGTCAAGCTGAACCTTTGCTTGATAGGCCGATCTCAGTGACAAATCTTCGCTCGCCGCTGCGGTCGACGGCGCCACGGCCGTTTTCGCTGTGACCAACTACTGGGACAAGCTGGACAAGGAGCTCGAGACCCAGCAGGGCAAGAACATTGCCGACGCCGCTCTGGTGCGTAGACCGTCCGCTGTTGCAGCGCAGAATACATTCTGATACGTAGTAGGAGGCTGGCGTCAAGCACTTCATCTTCAGCTCGCTCCTCGACATCAATAAACGTACGTATTTCCCCTCTCGTCCGAGACCGCTCCAAACGCATTGCAAGACATGTCACTGACATGTCACGAAAACAGTAAGCAACGGCATCCTCCCTGACGTGTACCACTTCGACAGCAAGGCCGCTGTCGAGGAGTACATCCGCACCACTTCTCTCCCGTCAACCTTTTTCCTCCCCGGCTTCTACATGTCCAACCTCCCCGGCGGCATGTTCCGCCAGACGCCCCCGGATAACGCCTGGGCCCTGACACTCCCCATCCCTGCCAGCTCGCCGATCCCGCTCTTTGACGCGGCCGCCGACACGGGCAAGTTCGTCAAGGGCATCGTCCTGAACCGCGAAAAGGTGCTCGGCAAGCGGGTACTCGCGGCGACGGCGTACACTACTGCGGGCGAGGCCGTCGAGATCTTTAAGAAGGTGTACCCGGAGGCTGGCAAGACGGCGCGGTACAACGAGGCCTCGCACGACGACTTCCGCGGGGCGCTCAAGGGCCAGGGCATGCCGGACTTCGTGGCCGAGGAGATGCTGCAGAACATGAGGCTTCTCAATGAGTTTGGATACTACGGCGGCGAGAAGCTGGACGAGTCGCACGCGATTGTAGAGGACAAGCTGACGACGTGGGAGGAGCATGTGAGAGAGTCCAAGGCCTTTGCTGAGCTGCAGTGAGTTCGTCGGCGTGTCGTTAGTGCGCGATAGCAGTAGATGATAAGATGATGGTCTTTATACCACTGCGAGCCTGATGAATCAATGTTCAATTCAATCGTGTCGTTACCGATATCTGCACGGGTCATCGGCCTGAGGTGCCGTGTTCTGCGATACCCTCCTCTTTCTCGACTGCATGCTGGGTTGCACATGCGGATCAGACGGCGGTTAGGGCAGCAACTTTCTAGAGAAGGTCAGAAAAGAGTATTTGTAGGTTGGCAACGCTCGCAGTTCCGGCGCCGGAAGGTCTATGAGAGCCAGCCAGCCGGTGCTCAAAGATGAGATGAGATGCCGAGGCCCCAGATCGGCCGGCGGTGCTGAGGCGGGCCAAAAAAGAAGGTTGCGTAGGCAGGTGGGCTAATTATGCCGCCCGCCGGGATGGAAGAACCGAGGCAAAGCCTGACCCCATGTTTTTTCTGGCACTGCGCCCTCCAACCCCCATCCAGTCTCTTCTAGCTTCTGAGTTCTGCCGCCACGCAAACGCCAAGCACGAGCCCCACAGGGTCACTTGTCTGTCCTGCACAGTCCCCCAACTCCCCCATTACTCGAGTGCGCGCGCACTAAGCATGAGCCACGAGCCCAACCTGCCTCCGCCATCCCGGGACTCGGCTCCTCCCCCGACTTGACTTTTCCCCCTCTCCCTCCCCAACGCATCATCGTACGTTGTTGTATGGTTATCCGACATCACTCCGACATCACGACTGATCGAGGTTAATTATTCATTATCGTACTCGAGGACCCGGCTCGGTTCAAGCCAATCCACGTCGCTTTTCCGGAGCCTGGCGTGCAGACCGACACATCACATACGCGCTCGAAGGAAATCGCCACCCACCCTTACCGATAGGCGGGATTGCGAGATAACGCCGAACCGACACAGCATCCAAGGAAAACTTATTCCTCGCGGGAAAAGTAAATATGGCTTCCCCTCCAAAGCCCTGGGAACGGGCTGGTGCTACAACAACAGCTGCCTCAAGTGCGTTGAACGCCAAACAAAAGTCACAAACGACTCTAGATCAAGATTTACTAACGGCGACTCCAGCAACGGCCCCAACCGCCGCCTCTTTTCCCTCCTCCGGCAGTACCCCGCCCGCCGTCCCCGAACGACCGGCCTCCCTCGCCTCCGCCGTCAACCAAAACGCTGCTGCCTACAGCAGAGGTGTCGGCGCGACGAACAGCCCTTACGGGACCTACGGTGGCGCCTACTCTTCTCCCTACAGCAGCCCGTACTCCAGGATGGGTTCTTACGGTGGCTATGGCGGCGGCATGTATGGCGGTTATGGTGGTATGGGTGGTGGCATGTACGGTGGAGGCATGTATGGCGGCATGGGCATGGGAGGCATGGGAATGGGCGGCGGCATGCCTGGGAACCCCAACGATCCGAACAGTTTGACGAACCGATTCAACAACAGCACGCAGGCAACTTTCCAGATGCTGGAAGGCATCGTCGGCGCCTTCGGAGGCTTTGCTCAGATGCTGGAGAGTACATACATGGCCACACACTCGAGCTTCTTTGGTATGTCCTACAACCTCGACACGGCGGGTATCGGCGGCTAATTTGTGAATCTAGCCATGGTCTCGGTAGCAGAGCAGTTCAGCAACCTTAGAGATACTCTGGGTTCGATCCTCGGCATCTTCACGCTGATGCGTTGGATTCGCACACTCATCGCCAAAATCACCGGCCGACCACCCCCGGCCGACGCGACAGCTCTTACGCCAGCAGCTTTCGCCAAGTTCGAGGGTCGTCAGCCCATTGGGCCCGACGGCGCTCCTCTGGGACCCCCCAAGGCATCCCGCAAGCCGCTCTTCTTCTTCCTCCTTGCCGCGTTCGGTCTCCCGTACCTTATGCGCAAGATGATTAACACCATGGCCGCCTCCGCAGAGGAAGAGGAGCGGCGTCGCATGGCACTGGCCGGTGAGCAACAGGCCTTGGATCCGTCCAAGCTCGACTACTGCCGCCTGCTCTACGACTACACTCCCCAGCCCGGTAACGCCGTAAAGGATGTCGACATGGACGTGCGCAAGGGTGACCTCGTCGCCGTCCTCTCCAAGAGCGATCCTATGGGTAACCCCAGCGAGTGGTGGAGATGCCGGGCCCGCGACGGCCGCCAGGGCTACCTGCCATCGACTTACCTCGAAGTCATCAAGCGACCCGGTCAGCCTCTAGCCGCTATTAAGGCTGCCGCCAGCGACAGTAGCCGGACTAACTCGCTGACCGGCGCCGCTCCTGAGAAGGCACCCGAAGTAATGTCCAAGATTGGCGATGTGTCGCCGGAAAGCTTCCAGAAGAGTGTGTTCTACAACTAAACAAGACATAACTTACCGTCAGCGGGGGCGACCTCTCTGGCAGGATGATAAGACGGGGCTATAGGTTTTCTTTGTAAGATGTGTACGATTGGTTTTTTTTCTTTCTTTTTCTACTGGGTGGTCCTTCTCTGGACCAAAAAGCTCGGCGTTCAGGTTCATGAATGAGTCAGTGGCACGAGGAGCTGTTTGGTATCGAGCGCTTGTATACTTTGGTCTCAGTTTGCCATGAATACCCAAAGTGAAGCGACGAGGTCAGGTTGCATGTGACAGGCCACGAGAGTTAGTGTACCTACCTACATTGACAATGCTTAGTTTTTTCTTCTTCTTTTTTGGCTATTGCTCGGAATGATACAGCACACGAAGCGTGATGTGTGATAGCTATGAAGCCTGCGCGAGAGGAGGAAAATGCAATCAGGACGACATGTCCATGCGGTTCCATCGCGGGGCTTGGAGCAGGATCCGTACTGGGTTCGCGAAAGCATCCGTATCCTATCTGACCTAAGCTTATCCTTCCACATGAGTCCGTTTCCACGATTGACGTCAGATTGGACGACAAGCCCCGTTATCAACTCCAGAGTCACTTTGGTGTCTTGAGAGTGCCAGCCCTTTTCCCCATCTGCCGCCAGCTGCTGGGACTGCCGCATCCGACCATGCAGTCCCCCAAAAGCTGAATGAAGCCTAAGCTGTAGCACCCTCAAAGAGCGCGTGCCTCAGCTCCCCCAAGTGAAGACGCACGAGCCACCGATGACGTTGTTGACTTACGTCTTATTTTCACGGGCTATCCTGCTCCCAGTCAGCCCTGGTCCTCCCGCCAAGGTCCCTCTCCCGTCCAAGCTACCTACGTAACCTGTACTGGACAGGCCGGGTCCCCTACCTCGAGGAAGAAAAAGAGAGAAGGTACCTTTCTTCGCGTACCTGCCACCTGTGCCAGAAGCAATTACCTTACCCCATCGTCACCTCCCACGCACATCCTACAAAAGGCCAGCTCCGCCCGGCCCTGTCTGTAGCTTTTCTACAATTCAAAGCACTAAAAGTCGAGAAAGAACAACAACATTTCGTCGCGTTCGTGTACTGACACTCAGCACCAAGCAATACCCTTCGGATCAAGTCAGTTTGGGCTTCCGAGCGTAACTACCGCTACCGCTTCCCTCCCTATCCACCACGGACAGACAGCACACGACCAACCAAGACTTTTTTTTTCAAGTTCCGAGAGTTGAAGCCTTCCCCGCACCATTGAAGATGACGCTCTACTACACCCTCGTGCGTCTCTCGACCTCCCTCACGACGAGGAACTTCCTCCCCAATCGACAATGGGACACGAGGATGCTTCTCAGATGACGGGACGATGCTGACTATCCTTTCCGCGTTAGGTGTTCGTCCTGCTCATGGCAGAGATGGGGCTGTTTATGCTCCTAATCGTGCCTCTTCCGTTCACCGTGAAGCGCAAGCTGTTTACGTACGTTTTAACCCGTTCTCTTTGCATTCTTTGCTTCCGGCTCTGCCTTGCTCTGAACCAACGATTACTAACGTATCTCGGTTTGTCGGCAGGTTCATCTCCGAAAGCCCAGTCGTCGCAAAAGTCCAGTATTGGATGAAGATCACATTTGTCTTCATCCTCATCCTCTTCATCGACAGCGTCAACCGTGTGTACCGCGTCCAGGTCGAGCTTGCGCTTGCTACTGAGAAGCAGAACAGCGGGTACGTTCCCCCCCTTTTCTCTCTAGCGTTGACGCTCTCTTGAACTCCACCCGCAACACCCTTTCCGAGCACCAAAAAGACCACACACGATACTAACCAATGCCTTCTCTACAGCGCCGCCGTTATGGGTCACGAGCGCCTCGAGGTGCAGGCCCGCAAGTTCTACTCTCAGCGCAACATGTACCTCTGTGGTTTCACCCTCTTCCTTTCGTTGATCCTGAACCGCACCTACGTCATGATCCTTGAGGTCATGCGCCTCGAGGACAAGGTCCGCAGCTACGAGGGCACCAAGGGCAACACCAAGGAGAGTGAGAAGCTTGCTGTTGCTGGCCAGCCCGGCGAGATTGCCAAGCTCCGTAAGGAGCTTGAGCAGAAGAACCGCGATATCGAGACGCTCAAGAAGCAGAGCGCCGGTCTGCACAAGAGCTACGACGAGCTCTCAGACCAGTACGCCCAGACACAGCCTAAGGGTGACAAGAAGGCGCAGTAAATGAATTAGGCTTGATAGTCCCAACCTATCGCGAAAGTATATCTCAGACAAACGCTGTGCATGGAAATGTGGTGGAAAATGGTGAAGCGAGCTGTGGAACATACTCCGATTCGCGGATCCATTCCAGGTGGGACAATGGCGCAGAAGGCCTGGATGGCATTGTGTTATAGCTATAATCAAGGTCTTGCTTTTGACGCAAAGCACTCTCACGCACTTCGTTTTGTATCTCATGTGTGTGTGTACCTTACCACCGATGCGTGCTACAAAATTGGCGATGACGGACCAACCGTAACTGGGATTTGTGTCCAAGCCAGCTGAACTGTACCCAAGTTGTTGCTCGCCCGGTTAGAGGCTGTATCCTGGACTGCAACATGGTCAAGAACTTGGTCTTGGGCGGTTTAGGTTTTCATTATGAGAAACCTTGTTACAACTAACGAGGGATAACTTCATGATGTCCCAGTATAGTGCGGCTGTTCGCATGACTTTGAACACTAAAAAAGGCATCTTTCACACATTGTGAAACATGTCAATTACGACAAGCATTCTACATCTGTTGGACTAGCAATATGATCTACTGACACATCTGAAATGCAGATTCCTATTTGCGACCTGTTTCACTATGTCGTTATGTCGAATTGATGCCAGTGCTCGAATACCGTCTACAAGCCAATGGGAGCGTGTAGATGTTTCAAGGCACATGTGTAATTGATGAGAACACTTACAGGCTACCCTCAAGGTTCAAGAATCGGGGCTTGTATTCATGAATCTACCCACCTGTCGTCATCTTTGACATCCTTTGAGCGAAGAACAGCATTTGAGAGGCCCCGAGACAGTAACAAGCTTGCTTTTGTGCGCTTGAACACCACCGGCGGACTACGACAGGCACACCCTCACCTACTCGCCATGACCCAGCTTTTTGCAGAATTCTTTATACTATATAGTGTGGACGACATAATCATGCCAATGTGAAATATGGTAACTAGGCCCATGATTCACCCGATGATTAACGTGTCTGGAAAGTTACATTGGAAAGTAGAAATAGCTGCTGTGCATGCTTAGTTAAGACATCTTTCTGCTGTAACTTAGGAGCAAGTTCACAACTTCACAAGCGACCCGACCCCTTTTGCTACACCATGAGCTGGCTAGGGGAGTATCCAGTTTTGATTAGTATGTTGGCCCAGCTTGGACAAGACAGCAACGGCTTAGTGTTCTCAAGAGCAATCTTCTAATTCCCCTTTTATCGCCAAGTGACACTCTCTCTTACGCAAACAGACCCCTGTCTGCTGTATAAGTAGCAACAGTTCTAAGAACCGTTAGAGTACTTCAAGAGTTTGTTGTGTGAATGTCATATGTGTTTGCTTTTAAGTCTCGTCTAAGAGCAAATGACAACCAAGGAAGACGACAAACATCCTCTAACAAAAATTTCCTCAGCCAATATTCTATGTATGCTTCAGCAGACCTATTTCCTTTAAAACAAGCCATAAGTAACTTAGCACAATAAGAATGACCTTTTCTGTCCTGTTAAATATGCTTTACTTGACTTAGTGCTAGTTATTAGTCTTGTATCTTTCAGCTGGAGGATTAGTCCTTTTTTTTTGGGGGGGGGGGGCGGGGGGGTTCGTCATCCCACTTATAGAAAGAACCCCCCTCCCCTTCCTTTGCTCCCAACGGTATAGAGATTAAGATGGTTCAATAGGAGATGTTGCAGCCTTATGACAATCATTCTGGCGACGGGTGTGACTGCTTCCATGATTGTAGTCCTCTTTGACCAACGTCACCTCTTCTCTGCCAGTCTCCTATCGGAGACGGAGGTGCTTTCTGTTTCCATCAGTTGTCCAGAGACCGAAGTCTGCGAGGGATGAGGTACGGAACGGCATCGGTCGGTTGTGTTGGGACAGTCAGTCTCTTACGGACAAAGCTGCCTAGACTGGAATGGAGCGCCGAGGCTTCGACTTCCTCGACAATAGGGCACACAGTGATAGAAGGGTACACTGCCTTCTACGGGGAAGAATGGTTGACTGGTCTCATACCTCCCGAAAAATTTAGACTGAGATGAAAGATCGGATGGCTTCTTTCGCTGTTCCTCCTTTTACGGTCTTGTCTCGATGTTGCCGCGTAGCGTGTCTTCATCCATTTCAACGTTACCACGACCAACACTTTACGAAACCTTGACCACAAGAAGCCGGACCGGTCAAGTCCTCCCGTGTTTCCCTCAAAACCCAGTAACAACTAGATCAAAAGTGCACGAGCTCCTCGTGCGTGTCAAATGTCATCGTCACCACACCGCTAGACACGCAGTTCTTCTCATTATGGGATTTGTCGGATCTTTACAACTGAGGGGAGGCTAGGCCTTTCGGATGGCAATTTATAAATCGCCCTGGTGGGTGGTGTTTGAGTTGAGGGCAGCGCGTGGCTCTTGAAATGTTGGGGAGAGATTCAATGTGTGGGATGAGGATGGTGTTGGCATGGTCGTGTTTCGAGTTCCGGGCTCAACGACAGGTGGTACGGGTCATCGGGAATGGTCACTGGGTTTAGCCCGTTACTAAACGCTGCCGCAAGGGTCATACGAGAAAACACTGCTTTTCTCTATCTCATCCGCATATCTGTGTACACCAGCTTCTGATCGTAGGTCTGATGTGACGTCCTCGCTCAATCTTGAGCAGTCGGTCATATCAAGGGATCTAGTTACAGCCATACATGGCATTCCCCATAAGAAGAATGAGAAAGAGAAGCCAGTGATGGCAAGAGTCCCTTTCCACGTCCACAATCCCCAATCTGCATCAAGGAGCAGCACGCCGCCAACCCATGGACCATCAGCCTAGCCCTCCGCCTCGTAGGCGTGAGACTTGTGCTTGGGCTGGAAGTTGAAGTTGGGATGAGCCGGGCCCAGGTACATCTCGCTGGTGCTGGTCAGCAAAATAACCTCCTTCCTAGGCAATCAGTCAGTCGGCGAGGTCACATACCTGATCTTGATCCAGTCACGATAGTTCTTGCTGGCGAGGAGCGTCTCGAGGTCATTGCGGCCGTGGTACGCGGGCGGGCGGTCGTTGAGGTCGGGCGGAAGGTGTTCGAGCAGGCCGAGGGGCACGTAGCGGTGCGCGAAGCTGAGCCACTCGAGCAAGAAGCGGCGCGTGAAACCGATACCGAGCTCGTCGGTACCCCAGGCCTCCATGCCGAAGCGGCAGAACTTCTCGACGTAGGCGAGGCGCTCCGTCGCTGACTTGTCGAGGTACTGACCCTTTTCTATCTCTTCGAACAGCCAGGGCTTGACTAGGGCGCCACGACCGACCATGACGGTGTCGACCTTGGCCTTGTCAATGTGCTCGTAGTACTCAACGTGCGAGTAGCAGTCGCCGTTGCCGAGGAAGAACATGCGGCCGTCCTTTGCGTTGGGGAGCGTCGACTCGTCGGGCTCGCGCACCGTGTCGGTGATCTCGTCCTTTTGCTCGTTGTACGACTTGATCATGGCGGCGCACTCGGCGATGTAGCCCCAGTCGGCCTTCTTGGTGTACCGCTGCTCCCTGCTGCGGCCATGAAGGGTGATGGCGGCGCAGCCAGGGGCGCCGAGGCGGTCGCGGTTCTCGCGAGAGCCGAAGGCGAGCTTACCGAGGATGGTGGTCGCCGTCGGGCGGTTCTGCCGGACGCCCGTGCGGAGCTTGACCGTGATGGGGATCTCGCCCGACACGGTGTTCATTCCGCGGACCATACGCTCGAGCTTGCCGTGGGCCTCGAGGAGGGCGGAGCCGCCGCCGGCCTTGAAGACCATGTCAATGGGGCAGCCGCAGTTGAGGTCGATGAGACGCAAGTGGGGGACGTAGCGGTTGAGGAGGTCGGCCGACTTGACGCAGTGCCAGGCCTGGCTGCCCGAGATCTGCGCACCGAACCTGAGATCACGGGAGTTTTCGTAGCCCTGGACAATGCTGCTGCTGTCCGGGTTGACCTTGGGCGGGCTGATCTCGCTCTCATGGGCCTTCATCAGCGCCCAATCGTTCTTAACTCCCTGCACCAGGGGCAAGCCCAGAGCCATCTCCGAGTAGGTCAGCTGCGCGCCGAGGTCGACGCAGAGGCGGCGGAAGGGCAAGTTGCCCTGGGTGGTCAGCGGGGCGAGTGCGGGTGTCTCCTTGCCAAAGTACAGCTTACGCTTCTCGGACGGCTTCAGGGGCGGGTCGACAAACTGGGCACGCAGGTCCTCATGGGTGCTAGTCATTTGGTCCTTGCGGCGCTGGTGAAACTCGTCGCCCAGTCTTGCCTCCTTGTTCATCCAGGTGATGTACTTGTCCGTCTCGGTAAAGTCAACGCGCTTGCGGCTGAGATCAATCTTGAGCTGGTTTTCCGTATTGTTGTAGACACCGGGCCTGAGATCCTCGCGCCCGGCGTCTGCGGGGGCCTCGCCGCCCGAATTAGCATCCTTGGGCTCATCGACAAGGACCAGCTCCTTGCGGCCGTCCTCGTGATCGACTTCCCTCATGTGGCTCTTGACGAAGCGGCACTTCCAGCCGGAGGGGCAGGTGCCCAGCTTCTCGAAGATGGGGCACTTGCCCTCAAAGGTGTCGAGGTCCTCGCGACGGCCCTCCTTGAGATACTTGCGCAGGTCGTGAAGCATGTTGCACCTGTCGCCGAACTTGCAGTCGCGAGGAGAGAACTCGGGGGTGTAGGCACGGCTGTTACAGAGGCGAAGGGCGTCGTCGAAATGACCGAAGCTGCGCTCCTTGTTCTGGCCCTTCTCACGCTTCTTCTTGTCGCGCTTGTCACGGCTGTCTCGATTATCGCGGCTGTCGCGGGAATCTCTGCCATTTCCCTGATCGCGACCCTCAGCCGCATCATCGTCGGCGATGTCATCCTGCTCCTTCGCCTGGTCTTCTCTGTACACCAGAAACCTGCATGTGAGTTAGTCATGTAAGCCCCTCAAAGTTCATAGAATGAAACTCACTCGGCCTTGATAGGAGCCTGGCCACGTCTCACATCTCTGTCGTCCTTCTTCGGCTGTGCAGGCGCATCGCCGGTATGGACAGCACCAGGGCCATCATCGGCTGGCTTCGTCTCCATGGCAGGGGCATCGCTCATCTGAGCATCGGCCTTCTCACCAGCGTTACCGCTGGCAGGGACGGGCTCCACTTGCTTGTAAGCCTCGTCAACGGCAGCACGCTGCTCCTCGGCGGCGGGCAACTCGGCAGGCTGCGCGGAGTCGTCCACCTTAAGGCGCTTCGCTGCGCGTTGCTCGGACTCCTCGATCTGAGAGGCCGTGTTCTCCATCCTGCTCCGTGGTTTCTGTTCTTGACTTGGCTGAAGGGGGTGAGAACGTCGCCAGTCTTTGCTGTTGAAGGCAAATGAGGTTGGATGCACAGTCAGTGGTGTTGTGAGTGAAGTCGGGAACGGCAAGGTGTGGGCCGGTCAAGGTGGGAAGAGAAGAGAAAGCCAAGCCGCCGACTGGTGAAGGAAGGCAAAGGGGACGAGAGGAAAATTTCCGTTTCAGTCTCCGCTGCGTATCATCAGTCGGTGTACGGAGTAGAAGGAGGCGCCAGAAACAGAATCTGGAGGCTTGGTTTGTTAAATAAATCCAAGTACCCTAGTTGATTTGCTCTGCTTTTCACACAATGGGAAAGAGTTGGATCAATTTGCTTCAATCGCCCCGAAACTGCCAAGTCGCGGTATGAAGAAAAAATGTCGATACCACAGGCTTGAGCTGAGTCGGAAAGTGGGGCTTTTTGCCAGAGGGGCAGTTAGGTGCCTTCCTCGCCGGCAGTGTAGACGTATACATACCTTCCTTCCTACCTGAGGTACTTTACCTACTTGGGCCGAAATCTAGCTTGTAGCCCCCCTCCTCAGTTCGGCTTCAATGTGACTGGGAATTCGTTGCATATCTAAGCAGATACCTGGGTAGCATAAACGTCACAAGCAGCAATGATAACAGAAACAGGAACGCAAATAGAAATGAACATCTCAGCGCACTACGCACTGTCACCAAGTGGGGGGGGGGGAGGCAAAACACACAAGTTTGCAAAATCAAGTCCCAGTACCACTACCTAACTAAATACCATATTGTGTATAGATGTTAAATCCCGATAGCCGATGCCTTCATCGATGAACGTTCGTACATGAACTGAATATAGGCAGTATCGCTAGCCCGTGGTTATGCCTGTCCATGACAGGCTGGCATCAAGAGCCCACCTACGTCGTCACCAGACTCGGGAGCAGCAATCGACGTCTGATGGGCACTTTTTTGCTACTACCCAAGAAATTGGCCCGATTACCAGCTGCCTCCCGCTCTTGTCCAAGCCCGTGCATAGACCTGGAATGGCAACGAACGGCACCTGCTGGAGGTTGGCCTTGCCAAGTATCCCAACCTGGCCCTCACTCGAATCGGCTATTACGCCTTTCGCAGGCATTATCCGTCCGTGGTCACCAGACTCGAGTTGACGCTCGTATCCTTCGGGGAGTTCCACCTGCCGAGGGTTTTATTCAAGACGCCTGCGCCGTCCGTATTGATCGCCTTGAAACGTTCTGGTCCGCAAAGTTCTGCCCGGTTGCCCGACTAATTGTAATCCGTGGTAATCCATCAGTGAATGGAGATTTGTTTGCTGTCCCTCTTCTCCCCAGCGTGGCCGCCTCATCAAACGCTTCGTGGCTCGACGTGCGCAGGCTATGTCGTCTTGTTAGTTTGTCTGCTTTGCCGTGTCGCTCATCTCGCATCTACTCACCGGACTGTTGAGCATGCTCTGCCTCTTGTTTCTGCCCTTCTTGATGTGGCTCTTCAACGCACTCGAGTCTAGCGGCTTAAGCAGCTCAAAGCTGCAGAGTAACTCGTTCGACACAGACATGACAGCACCCCAGTTGTCAAACTCACCGCAGTACTAAGGTTTCTCGTTAGTAAAGCTCGCAGCAGAATTCCAGGCCGAAGACTTACGTTGGGGGCACTGAAAACTGTGACAAGGACTCTATCATTGAAGAATTCGTACCCGTCTTCAACCACCATGTGTGCTCGGCAAATTAGATCGAAATCGTGCGTCGCAAGAAAATCCAGTATCACTCTCTTGCCAAAGCAATAGCTTACGCCTCTTTCATTGGCCTCCCAATCTTGTTCCATATCGGCCGGGTCAGACCACAACAGATCGTTGAGCAGGCCGTAGTCGGGTACGTCGGTGGGACGGGCAATGTTGCGGATGTCGTCCATGTGGCTTAAAGCGGGCGACAGACCACCGTGGACGCAAAAGATCTTGCCGGCAACGATGGCAGCAATGGGCAGTGTGTTGAAGCAGTCGATGAACGTCTTCCAGATCTTGACGTTGCAACGGCGCTTGCACTCGTCGTAGAACCCGTAGACTCTGGTGACATTAGCACACTCGTGGTTTCCTCTCAACAGGAAGAAGTTCTCGGGGAACTTGAGCTTGTAGCAAAGCAACAGAAGGATGGTCTCGAGTGACTGCTTGCCGCGGTCGACGTAATCACCCAGGCAGAGGTAGTTGGACGAAGGCGGAAAGCCGCACATCTCGAACATGCGGAGGATATCCGTGTATTGACCATGAACATCACCGACAATCTTGACAGGGGCATCGAGTTCCAGGAGGGCGGGCTGCGAAAGAAACACTTCGCGAGCTCGTTGGCAGATGGCTACGATCTCGGCATTCTTCAGGCACACGCTCTTGGTGACCTTGCCCGCATAGCCTGCATCGAGGAGCCGCTTGATGAAGTCGTCGAGGTCGATATCCTTGATTTCACTCATAGCCACGCCCCCCTCTTGTCTATCGCCCGAGTTTGTCGACATCGTCTTCGCGACAGGTGTGGCGGCGCCGTCACCGCCCTTTGTAGCGAGGATGGACTTGCCCGGCTGCTGCATATGGGTGTTCAAGCTACCCCCCGCACATGGGGGCTGGTCAGAGACGTGGTCAACCTCGCCCGAGGCCTGCGCGGCACTCACGTCGTGAATTCCGCTCTTGATGGTGCTGGACTGCGTCGGGGACGGCGGCGGCTGAGAGTCATCGAGCGGGGATTCAACATCACCCGAGGGCGACGTCGGCGATGTGGCGGAGTCATTGCGGCCTCGGGAGACACCGGACTTTGCGCTTTTCCCCGACTTGACTGACGCGGCGTCGGATTTTTCGTCGGTAGGGGATGTGATGACGGAGTTCCTCGGGCTGTCGGTCTTGCTGGAGCCGGGAATCTTGGATCGAAGAGCCTTGAACGAGCGCGACGAGTCCTTCGTGTCGGACCTGCCAAAGGAAGGGTACGACTTGAGGTTTTCGGCAGTGCCGTCACCGCCGGTGCCTTTGCCAGTCGCGTGGCCGCCCTCTTTGGATGGCTGATTTCCCATGATGTGCAGCTCTCGCGCGGATGCAAAAGAAGCGAGCGGTCGGCCGTGGCTGGTATTTTGTCGGTTGAGTTGTGCTCGTGGGTTGGCCTCGTCTTTCGTCTGATGTATGGGCTAGCCTACACGTCTCACCGCAACAGCGCGGGTTTGGCAGGGACTCGAGATGGGAATTGAAAAAAAGTGATGTTTTGCAATGCAAGTCTTAGGGAGGATGGAAGAGGCGGTCGAGGATGGACAGGAAGCGGATGCGGGAGGGAGAGCGGCGCCCACTTGAGTTGTCCGTTTTGGGCGTGTTAAGGCGATTGCCTCTGATTGATGGCTAGAGAGGAGTTCTGTAGGCGAACAAGCGGGCGAGTGACGTATACGTGGCTCGCGGGCGGTGGGTGCGCTGGGGCAAAGCGAAGAGGGAGAGAAAATGGGTACTACTCGGTCGACCGGGGCGGATGGAATGGAGCTATTGAGGCATTCGGCGTGCACTACGTCGGGAGAAATTCTGGTCAGCCTCATTCGGGTTGCGTGGGCAGAAGGTAGGAGATAAGGCGAATGATCCGAGTTGCCGCTTGGATGAGAAGTGAGAGGGAGGAGGGACGAATGCAGGACAGCCGCACTGCCTACCTAGGCGAGAGGCACGGAGGGGGGAAAGCGCAGCGGGTATTAGGTTTGGGCTCCGTACCTCGATTGATGAACAGAGATAGATGCCTGTGGCTTGCAAGTACCTCGACCCTTTGCGGGAAAAGGCAAGACGAGAGACGAAAGTTCAATCAATAGAATGAGGTGGTTAATATGTATGGAGGCAGCAAGCGATCGAGCAGGGCAGGCGAAGACCAAACGGTAGAGATGACGAGTGAGACTTTGTGTGTTGTGTTGTGGTGTTGTTTGGTTACCTAGGTAGGCAAGGTAGGGAACGGAAGTAAGGTTGGTCGAGGCGTCGTCGAAAGGTGCAGCACCACCAGCAGTAGTGAAGTAGTAGTAGCACAGCGTCCGGGGTAGTTTGGTGGATGCGAAGTGGTGCGTTTGTGTGTCGCGGCGGAAGAGGGACGATATGTGTGCAGGTGTGTTGTTGTGTGAAAGAGAGAGGGAGAGAAAGGCACGAGAGTCAACCACGGTGGTGGATGTGGTGGTGAGAAAGTTCAGTCGGTCAGATTCTGCAAAGAGGAAGTCCAGTCCCGTCCCAGTCCCCCTCTGAATTCAACCCAATCCAATCCCAGTGGCCTGCCCGGCCGGTCCCAAGGTCTTGGTTTGGCGGCTAGGTGCTGGGTTGCTTTTGCCAAGGATCCAAAGATGGCGTTGGGGCAGCGTCTTGAGAGGGGGGAAAAGACCGAGAGAGAGGGGGAATGGTCTCAAAGGAGGAGCAGGTAGCAGATGCTGTCTCGCTAAGTTCCTTTTTGCCGTCTTTCTTCCCTGTCGAAATGGCGCCTGAAACTCGTTGGGTGTGCTGGCCCAGTGGGCTGGGCTGACCTAGGTTGGTGCAGGCAGGTCACCAAGGCTTCTCTGACGCGCTTGGCTCTTTATATTGTCTGTGCTGCCTGTCGATAGGGGCTCTGCTCGTCGAGCTGCCTTGCCTTCTTCAATCTGCCTTATTTTGCCATGCATTAGGTAGGTAGGGAGATGATGACCTCGCAAGAAGAAGACAAGGGGAGGGTGGATAGGATACGTTGGGCTGGATCGAGACCGAGGCAGTTAGCTCGGGCGCTTATCTCAATCTCTGTCGACCTCGAACAAAATGTCGATGGATCCCAGTATCAATGTAGAGTTTTAGGTACCTATCATGATGAACGGGCCTCCCTAATGCTAGGAATAAAGCAGATGGGTCAAGAGGGTAAAATTTGTGCTTTAATGCTCGACCCCTGTGTCGATGATGTTGGACGATGAGAAATCATAGTCAGCACAGCCGATGATGCGGATGCAGTCAGCCGATACCTGCGATTTGGATGATTGCCGTGTGCTGGCAGGATATCTATCTTGTTGGTGCAGTCCCAAACAGAGCCTACGTTTACTACGCCCGGGCCGAATTCATTCTGGAGGTGTTCTCTCCAAAGCGGAAGCCCGGTGAGATGTTCGAAGATCAGATGCGCTGCAACCCCTTCCATCCCAAGTGTCTATATGCAACTTGATAAGGAACAAGTGACAAAAAGAAGCATCCGGGGGGGCCGATCGGGTCGCTGGCTGGATGAAAGAGACACGGCCCCGCCCGAAGATAGGCCTAGCCTGGGCTCTCCTCCGCTGCACCTCTTGCCCTGGGAGAGACCCAAGTAGCCTAAACCCCCACCAGATTTTTGTAGCATAGGGTCTCGCCACCAAACTCCCCTCATCCTAATTGGACCAGATATGGGTTCGAGGCTCCTCCTCAGTGACGATACTTGGCGTTAAGTATTTGTCTACCGGCTCTTCGCAACGCAAAGGGTCTTGCTACCCGTGGAACCCGCCAGAGGAGGGAGTCAAATATGCTCGCGGCCCGCCCACAATAAGTTCCACGCCATCCTCCTGGTTCACGATGCCATGAATACACACACACGCGCGCGCGCATGTTTGTTTGACGTCAGCGCTGCCCCCCTTCTACGTCCATAAAACCCCAAACGCCATCCCTATCCGGCTCCGGCACTGCGGTGCCAAAGTGCACTGACCCGCCCCACACGGCGCGATGATGTGTGGGCTGAGGCCGGGACAAGTGAGTCGAAGTGAGGACGGCATCCGGCTTCTGGGTACGCGTTGCCTAGGTGCCTCCCTTCAATAACAACATCTGCGGGGTCGATAGACGGTAAAAGATGGTGACACTTCGCGCGGTCGCCCGAACTGCACCGTCGCGGCGCTGTAAGTTGCGAAGAAAGAAAGGAAAAAAACACCGGCTACCATTTCGAGTCTCCGCAAGTCTGACACTGACGGCTGCACATTCCAGCGCCGCCTCCGTTCCTCCGCTGTGCTGTCCCCGCGTCCCCACGAGTACATATTGCTGCAGCTGGCTGCCGTGCAACAGTCGAGGGCCTCAAAACAGGTGCGGGGGTTTGCTTACATGTTGCAGGAACCAAACACGACAGGCCACATTGTGTTCGCCGCCATGTGCATCCGGACGTTTTTTGAAGCCCGCGATCCAGTGTTCCGAAGCCCATCCCGCGAAAGACAAAACCATGCGGATGGACTCACGTTTTGTAATGTTGCGGTTGTGTACCGCGCGGGCACCTGCTTCGAAGTTCGGAGGCATTGCAGTGAGCCCCGCCAGGACATAAACTTGGGTAACTACGCCCTTGAAATCTCGGAAGCCGGCCCAAGCAAAGAAGAAAAAAAAGAAGAAAGAAAGTTAGTTGCGTGCCAATGTTTGGAGCGCTATAGCAGGCCTCCCCTGTCCCATCAACTTTGGAAGCAAGACCCCTCCGCCCCTCTAAAGATGATATTGCTCTTGCCGCTGAAACGGTATCTCGCCACGACGAGACTTTTCTACCTCTCTCTCTCTCTCTCTCTCTCTCTCTCTCTCTCTCTCTCTCGCTTCCTCTCTCTCGCTTCAGTCGAGGCTCTTGTGGTCGCGGCGTGATGTGAGTGAAACAAAACTACCAGATGTTTGATGGCGCGGCTTTTCCAGGAAAGACCATCTCCGTAGCGTCTGGGAGCCGTCCATTCCTCGACGGGCAGTGTTGCAGCCAAGAATGATGATATTTGGGCATGGGTCATCCAAGTGCCGTCCAACAAGGATATAAACAAAACACCGATGGGTTCAGCAAGAAAGGGGACCTTCAAGACGCAGTACGCAAATAGCGCATTTACCGGCAAGGAATCTGCCAAGAGAGTTATTAGATTGTTCCGCGTGTAGTAACCCTTTCTACAAAGAGCAGGGCATTGTGACGGACCAACCTACGTCGAAGCCGCGATGGCCCGGTTCGTCTCTCCACACACCCACAAGCCAAAATCGAGCTTGGGGTGCTGGGTCCACGTTGGCGATGCGGACGACAGGCTTGGGTCACCGAGCCACGATGGTGTTCGCGGCCGAGGCGTCATTCGCGGGAGCTGCCAACCTCACGTCGAGCTCGGAGCATGGCGGCGAGACGCTGCGGCATTACGGAGCCGGTGGGCATAAAGGTATTGAGCTGTCAGTAGTAAAATATATGATTACCGCCGGTCGTTTCCTCCAATATCCTCCGCCGAGGCACAGGCAGGATGGAAGCTAGCGGGCCATGCATGCCCTGGCTGTCGCTGGCCTCTGAGCTGGACCATGGTGGCAGTGAAGGCTTCGTCGACGAGTCAAACAGGCCGGGCGGCCAATGGCGACGGTGCCAGGGTCACATCATTGAGAAAGCTCGGCAACCTTAAAAGATTGAAAGCCTGTCTTCGGATTGGCCCCATCTCAAATCGAGCCTTGTATTGATCGGAAAGTGGTGATGCTGGTA